>NW_026534348.1:11770585-12092712 GCF_026225885.1 Hylaeus anthracinus
CCCCCCATTTCCGGCTCCTTCCCGAGTTTTGGGACATCCTGTATATAAAAATGATAGCCCTGACTCACTGACATATCAACGCCCAGGCTAAACCCTTGAACCTAGGTCGCTGAAATATCGCACTGTGGATCCTCTTCTTTATTCGCTGTCCTTCTCTACCTTGATCGAATTTCTCCTCCACTTTTCAAGCTGTTTAACGGGACTTATTTATTCCGTTACAACCCACCCATTTCATCGCCTCGCAGTGTTTTTCACCAAATAACGTGACATGAATTTCGACTGTTCGAAAATAAAAAGATTTTCGATCTTAAAAAAGAAATTGGCTCGGGAACCCCGAAAAACGGCGGACAGAGTAAAATGTTTGCCTGGCGCGTCTTTTGACCGAACATTGATGAACACTGACACACAAGCAATCGCATGGTGCGCCGTGATGGTCCACTCATTTCGAGGCTTTTAGCGGTGCATCGACGTTAACGATTAAAGCATCGCCCCCCTCACCTGTCGTTCCCCGAGTCCACTACCTTTTCTCCGTTTCTCGGTGTCCTTGTGCCCGGTTCACATGAGCTGCACGCGAAACGTCGTTGCGCTCCTCAAAGCACCGTCGATAATGAGGGTAAAAGGAGAAAAAAGAAGTGTCGTCCCCCGCCCCCTCGCCACACATGAAACCCTGCGGGTGTGATACACCTTCCACCCGCGCCTCTGCGTCCTTCCAACCCCCATCGGTGGATGTGTTTCTCGTATGCTTGGCTCTTTACCGCGAGAGTCTACGCCCTCTTCATTTTTCCCTTCTCTCTCCCTCTGAACGCGACCTGTGTGTCGGTCACCCCCCCCCCCCCCACCTCTCAACCCTTCGTTTCTGGCTCCATTTTCCTTCGACAATGAGCGTGTGTTTCGCGTGCGAGGTTTCAGGGTTCAGAGAACGCCTGCAACCTCTTCGAGAAGAGGTTGTCTAGTTCTCTTGAGTAGCGAATCCATAGGAACGAAGAATATAAATTACTTCGATCGATTAACCCTGAAAATTCATATTTGCACCAAAAAATAATTTAACGCTAGGTTTACGGAAGTTTTAAAGATTTTCAGAGTATTTTCTGCTTTAGTCTGAGTTTTACTTTCTTAGAACCTTTGGATCGCCTGTCGAAGCAATTTGAATGCGTGTTTGTCTCTTTATGTGGATAACAGTTAAATGATTCTTGCAACTTTCCTTGTGAAATTCGGAATAGGTCAAATGATCATGGTCGGTAAACCTAGCGTTCAACTTGACACGTTCATCGCCACTTATGGGTGACAGGGATTTTCATTAAGGAATTAAAAAATTAATTCTGAAGATCATGTGTTAAACAGAAACAAGTCTGGATAGGATTCGTGAATTTTGATCGGGCTGTAAAACTAAATCCTGACTCAAAGTTGGATTACACAGTTTTCAATTCTATAAGAATAAAATTTTAGCTGCGTAAGTATTTCCATGAGTTCGCCTGGCACTGAATATGTTAAATGAAAGTATGTCTTATTCTTTAAACGGTATAACGTGTACATTATCATTGATATTTTATATATCTTTGCATTTGCGAATATTCTCCAAGATTTCCCCATATCTTCATTTACCACAAACGCATGAACGTCCACCATCTATTCATTTGTAGACTTCAGATCCCACTTCAACATCAAACATCCGACAAACCACTAACCCTATGACCTTGAATCCACCAGCCACCGTCTTCGATGCTCCCCAAGCGCCAACCAAAAATTCCTTTAAAAAGCCAGCGTTCCACTCCGGGGGAATCCCTCCGCGGTAGGAAAAGGGCACCGCAAACGGTCGTGCGTCGAGCCGCGAGGGGCCACGAGGCTCGTTTCGCCGTTACACGTCAAACACAGTATGAAATTGTGTCCGCCGTATTCCAAGGGCTCGCTAATCACGAGAGCCCGCTCGGGCACTCGAGATGCTCCAACTTTAATTAGGGAGTCCGCACGACGAACGCTCGACAGGACTCCGGGTGGGGCGGAGGAGAGAAGGGATGCAGGGACGAGCTTGAACGCGCGGAATTAACGTTGTCGTTGAAAAACTCTCGAGATTACGAGAGTCAGAGGCTGCCGTATCGAGGAATAATGCGCCGCGTTTGCCACCAGGGGGTTGCCGAGCACTCGCAAACAGTCGCCAGAATGCCACAACCCCCCTCACTCGCCCCCTGATTGCTGCGGCGGTTTGGAATTTTTTTGAGCCGACGATGAGTCCTTCGCGGCTGGAGGAGCGCACGGCGAATTGAATGCGAACAGCGCGAGTGGCTCCACGAGCCGATCAGTTGCTTTTTGTGTCTATGCGTGCTCGCGTGGATGTGTGCTTTTTGTAGCAGAGACACGAGTACCACCGGAGAATCGAAGCGGTTTGCGACGATAACCGAGCTAGGGGTGGAAGCCTCGCTGTAAGGATGTTAGATCTGAAATGGTGTACTTTTCACGTTGAGCTTGCGGGATTTGACGTTTGTTTAGGTATGTCTCTGATGGACATCTTCGCGATTTAGGCTTCTGTACTGTGTTTAACGGCGTTTCAAAATCGTTTGGGTTGGTTAGATACATTACGGTAAATTATCTTGGTTGGGAACATTTTAGATTATTTTTAGTGGTGTTCAGTTATGTTCAGTAATGAAACATTTATTTAAAAATATCAAATGTATCATTTAATTTAGACAAACTTCTTTAAGAAGGTACGAATATTTATGAGACTGACTGTAGATGAATTATTTTTTGTATACCGAGGAAAATATCTTTAAGTAGACACTATCTTCCCTTGCATAAATCGAGTGTTGAATTTTGACCGCCTCAAACCCCTTCACGCAGTCCCTTCTAACGTGAAACTGGACTTCCTGTCGCATTACTTCTCCTAAATTCCTTACCCAGATCTAACCTCTACTCCTTACCGAGATTTTTCTTTTATAGCGAAGCGGAAATCTTCAAAAAGACACCCTTAATATAAACCGAAGGTAACGTAGAACTTTTATTCACTAAAACTCCTTCATCCAACGTTAAGCTACTGTTTCATTGCTTTACCTAAAATTCCTTATCCAAAGCCTAACCCAGGTCTAGCCCCTAATTCGAGAGCGCAAGGGTTGGTTTCGTCTCCTTCCGAGCCCTCCTCGATCGAGGTCGCGAACTTGAAATCGACCTCAACCCTCGGCGAGCCCCCTGAAATTTTTAGGTCGGTATCAGCAATTTTGCTGAAAGTTAACCGCCATCTAATCCCAACTTCTCCTCGTTAAACCGTCGAACGAGGGGATTTTTAGCCCGCGCGAGAGTATCGGTGAATTTAAACTGAAAGACGTTCCTGTTTAACGGCAGTTTGTACGCCCGACGGAGATCGCCGTGACCGTTTATTAATTACGTTGGCGCTAGTTTCTTGCCCCGAGTACCGCTAACATTTTTTAGTAACCGTGCGGGATTCCATTTCCTGGGCGAAAAAGGACGATTCAGGAGGTTCTTCGTTTTCTTTTAAAGCCATCCCCTAATGGATGTTAACGGCCATTATCTCGCAGTCGTTTTCCGTTTCGAGCATGGCGAACCCGTTAATATTTTTCGTTCAGGATAATCCCCCTGGCGGGCCTTTCGCGAAACCTCGACGAGCGATAACAGAAACATCGAACCACGCGAAACGTGATGGGTATTGTAAAAACATGGAAAAATGTTATTGTGCTCGTCTTCTATTCGTAAGTTACCATCATAGATTTTTATATCTATCCATGATTTTTATAGGAAACGTAATATTTACGTACGATCATATATTTTATATGGTGTTTAATCCTTGTCTTTTTTTTTTTCATGAGATTTTCAACAAGTTGTTGGGAACATTCTATGTGATTGGATATAGATGAATTATTTTTTTGTAGTGAGAACAAAATCTTCAAGTAGCCACACTTTTCCCTTGCATAAACCAAGTGTTGAATTTTTACCCCTTGATACCTATTCACTCAGTCCCTTTTCCCTCGTACGTTCGTAGCCATGTAACGTGAATTCAATTATTAGCTTTAAACGGTAAAGAATGAGGAATGCACTTCGAAACACATTTATTGATGCCAAAATTGTGGAACCACCCTCTTTGACCAGAAGCTTTCTTCAAGTACCTCTCCGCGTTCAATTAATTCGATCGATTTTGAACAAATGAAACAAAAACTCATCTGTAAATTTCGGGTCCATAAATTCCTACCCTTCTTCATCAAGTCAGTGCCTTTCAAAAAGTCCTTATATACGATACCTCTACAGTCACGCAGCAAGAGTGTAACTATTAATTAAAACCAATAACCAGCAGAGAATCTACGTCACTATTCAATCTTCAACGCCATGGAGGTATTCGAATCGACGCACGCAGACGAAAAAAGGGACCGAGCATTCCTGGAGGGAGGGGGGAGGGGGGAAGTGGCGGTTTATGAATGGATGGAAATCCATTTAGATGGAACGTTACGGCGACTCGGGGGCACAGCGTTGGAGGCCGTGGCGCTCATTGTCTGCAAATGTCCCGAGTCATTTATCGGAAATCGCGGCTAAAAGAGAAAAAGGGAATAAAGGAGAACCTATCGGCTGAGACATTGAGGAATTTTCAACACCCTCGGTCGGACCGCCGCGGAATACAAATGTATCGGCGCTCGCGAGCGTAATGACAATCGCATTGTCGCCGTTGCGACACGAGGCGGCCGAGATTACGCGATACCGCGTTTATAGAGAATGTTATGGTAATTTAGCACCCGAGCGGCGGTATTCTCGCTAAGGATTATCGTATTCATTGTACGGTCACCGTTTACTGCTCACTTTCGACGACTCGCAATGGCTCAAGTGTTCGTACGCGAACGTAACATTGATTCGGCGCGGTTTTATCGTTTCGTGGAAACCGGATTGCAATTAACGTAACGAGATTAATCTTTAGATGTGGGTAAATTTTATTTAAAACGAAAGCGGGGAAACACGCGATTGAAATAATTGTTTCCGACTTCCATTTCCCGTCAGGTTATCTCGTCGAAGGAAATAACTTTATTACTTAGGAGAATTTATATCTAGAAAGATAAGGTCGTTTACCCATTATTTGAAGTGATATTATTTCAATCTCAATATTTTATTTATTTGAACTTTGAAATACCATAAATTGCACATCATGAAACTATAAACTAACTATTTATAAAGTTGCATATATTTGACATCAAATACCTATGAAAACACAATGGAGAAAGAAATTTCTTCCGATATTTTTAATTCATCCTACAGTTATCGTTTGACTCCGCCTGCCTTGTCTTCGACGCTCAACTTCGACACTCATCTATAAATACACAATTACAGAACAGTATTACAAATATCCCTCGCATATCTAAACAAAAACGATTGCTTCCAGTTCAAACGTTTACCAATTTAAGGATTATGAATTCCACTCAAATTAAAATTCAATTTTGTTTCGTGAAGACGCTTTTTAGACGTCCATTGAAATGAAATCGAATAAATTTCATCCTGCGAGGACATTTGTGGGCTAAAGCACCTCGACGTTTTACTGCCCCGCGGTGATCGCGATTTGTTATTGCAAACGAGACTTGTTTTCCATGTATTAATATTTAACAAGCACTGAACGGGATACTCGTTGAAAACTGAATCTAGAGAGGCGATCCCCGACATCGCCGTGGAATTCCTACGAGCAGTTGAACGCGAAAGATGGTGGATTTAGAAACAAATAGCGAGCTTGGAAAATAGAGGAATTGTTGGAGCCTTCGTAGTACCGTTAAACGGTGCTAGAAATCGCTGTAGGCAATGCAATATTGATGCCTCGTTTAATGTTCGGAAGTATCCACCAGTTATCAATACGCGAGACACAGGTAGAGAATCTTTTCTTCGATGAAGACTAAATCTAAAGACTTATCTTTGACGTCACAGAAAATACTGGGTATTTTCGAAATTTAATTTATGAATCGATAACTACAAGATATAGATAATTCTTTTTAATTTTAAGTTAATTCTAATTATTAAACTTCTAATTTTCTTGACATAACATGAAATAATGAAATAATTTCGTGGTATTTAATTATTTCAAGATGACCACTGTTCGAATAAAGTTTGAAATAACGTTGCTTATAAATAATGAAACAAATAATGATATCACAATATTTGTAATTAATTCAATTTATTTGAACGCAGTTGTATCGCTTTGCAATATTTAGATCTGAATTACATGAAAACCTGTTTTTTGTTCCCTTTTTTTTTTAATGTCTCCAATATAATTCGATCTACGATTGCACGTAGAACGAACCTGCGTCTAATATTAACACTGCTCTTGTTCTTAACCACGCCCAAGCCCGTCGAACAATTTTCCGTTTAACGGACCTATTTGCAGCGCAACCTTACGTTAAACTGCCTCAACTTTTCAACCGCGTTCTCGGTTATAGTTTGACGCTGGCATTCACGGGAGCAACCGCCAGGTGTTTGGTATTTATGCTCCTCATAGTTTGGTTAAACTCTGTCACACGGTAGAGGGTCGGCAGTACCTGGTCGTTCGTACTTTTCAAACGAGACTATTATTAAACTCCTGGCGTCGGTTTAAACCGTTAACGATGGACGTCATCGCGCGACACCTGTCAGCAATTTACAGTTAACGAAAAACAATACTTTTCTCTGGTTACATTGGATTATTATCGCAATTCCTTATTCATTTATTTTTACTCGGTCGTTAGAAATTAGGAGGTATTTTATATTTGTATTTCATTTGCATCTCTCTTTCGTTTTAATACAACTGTTATTTCAATGATACAATGTAGCAAACATATTCATATTCTTTTTTATCTTTTGATGTACATTTTTATACATCACTTTATCAGTTCTCTATAACTATAATTTTTGATATTTATTTCAGTCAATGTGCATCGATATCGTTTAATATCTATTAATAACATTTCGTATAATTTGAAGTCCTTACAAACCAAAAGTCGGAGTTTGAAAACTTGAAGAGTCTACGAAAAGACCACATTACACCTTTTCATATCTGTTCCTGCAATAGATCATCCAACAGACCGTTGAATATTTAGAAAAATTCATTATGTACTCGTTATTTTCATCTTCTCGTTTCATTCAATTCCGTTCTCGTTTCTTCTTATCTTTCATTAATCGTCTCGTTTACACTCTCATACGGTTATACAAACGTTGAATAAATAATGGCGCGCGTTTTCCCAGTGGCACCGACGTCGTACCAGGTAAAAGGCTACCGCGATCGTTGAATATCCCTCTGTAATTTAATCTCAGTTTTTGAGAGCGTAGAAACGGACGGCGATATTTCGCCCGGCGAGATTCGAAATTGGAATCCTCGGTTCTGCAACAGGCGGGAAATTCAACGAGGGAGTTGGTAAATATGGTTTACGAGCGTAGCCACTATTCCCTATTAACGCTTTCAAGACTGAATTATGAAACATGCGTAAAGTACCGCTCGTAATTGGAAATATATTACGGTAAACGTTCGCACAGCCACGTAAAAGCATCCCGACGAAATTATTTATCGCTTATAAAATTGAGCCCGCGCCGTTCCCTGCGATTCGTAACGATTGTTTCGTCACGATGAATCAACGTTGCCTATTCGCTGGTATGCGTGACCGCGAAATTCCTTCGATTTCAATTCGATCGGTAGGAGTTATAAATTCGTATTCGCGGTGTGAATTCGTTTTAGTAATTTCGAATTTTTCTACCGTGAAACCAAATCCATTTTGTTTTTTAATATGTAGGTGCAACGAGGGGGAGATTCATCTAGTTTCTAGAGATTCTAATTTTATTCAGTTCAGTGCTTTATCATTGTTATTTATTCACTGTGGAATATTTTATTCCATAGTATAAATTTTAACTTTGTATTCTATAAGTAATGGTCATATATTGTTATATTTTTTATTTAGTATTACGAATTTTATATATTTCCCTTCCATAAGTCTTTTTATTTGAAACCTCATCTTATGCAAATTTATTATTTCATGTTCCACATTAATATACTCTTTTCATTGATCTCCGTATTAAAAAGGACGTCATCGAACCACTCGCAATAATAAACACTCTTATGGTAGCTGCGTATACATTTATTTGTTTTCCGAATTTATGACACCCAATTTGTATCATCCAATTAAATATTCCACTTGATAAATACTTATGAATAAACACAAAAGTGCCTTTGATCCGGCCTTTGTGAAACATTAATTTCCCCCAAGACGATAAACTACCCTGTCCAACTATTTCACGTAACACGAAATTTCTATTTGATATTTCGGAAAATTCTAACGTCGTTAGTCACCCGAGGTAAACGAATTCGAATGCGCCGAATAAATATTCCGTGCGATTCGTCGTCGAACATTCGCGTCGCGGAAAATTGCGCAATTTTTCATCCAACGGATGCTCCCAAGCTTCTGGATTCTTCTTTTTTTCTCCCTTTTCCATCCGCTAATGGCTCTTATATTTCGCGATGAAACGCGGAAGTTTGTAATAGAAAAACGCACGCGGAAAAATCGCGATACTCGACGGTGAATCGGATTTATATTTCAGAAATATTTGTTCAACGATCTGACAACTGAAAACTCATATCCTCTTCTGAATAAGGCGATACGCTCGGGAGCACTCGCCATGTTTGTTTAGCTGCGAATAAATGATTTTAAATTGAGTATATATTTGCCAGCCCGAGCATCGATCTCTCCTGGAGTGATTTCCCCCCTTTTTTCCTTTATTTTCCACCGACAAACTCTTTCGAAACAGAAACAGGATGAAAATATATATTGTTAAATCCTGGCGATGGGTGTCTACGCGGACTGAAAATACGTAAAATGATCGTTGCTGTAACATTGGATCACGTTCGAGATAAACGAGTGCATATGAAGTTAAGGACATTTACAGGTTTCGTGTTGATGAAAAAAAAATTGTATTGGGAAAACGATAACAGATTTGCGAGGTCTTTTCGAAACGACCATTTCATTCGTTTACTCATCGAATACTTTTTGCAGGGTTCGAATTGGCTCGTGTTTTTGATACGTTTATAAATCGGCCAAGGAGACTGTTTATCTCTAAATCTTGATCACTCGCACGGTTCTTTGTGCATCCATGAAAACAAGTGGTCGTGAAAGCGTAACGTGATACCATTATCGAAGTTTCGGGTTGTTGGTTTACACGTATGGCGAGTCTCGTGAATCAAAGATGGGCAAACATTTTATCCGAATACAAACATCGAATTTCGCGAGAAACGAATGGATAATATCTCTCCTACATGAGCATGTAATAAATTAAAAAATGTTTAATATATTCCTCTCCTCGATACACATCATTGCAAACCCAAAGAACAACTGTCTTACTGGAAGTTGTTTCGAACGCGAACTTTCGATTAGATTGTATTCTAAATTAATCAGAAATGAATTTGACCCCCCCCCCCCCGCCCCCTCCACAAGTGTCATTTGTCACGTTCGAGGAATGTAATCGATGGATTTACCATCCTAGTTTGTTCCAGAAATGTGATTCAGGTTACGGGAGGGTTAAACGTCCTTTTTGGTATCGATCGAACCTATCAGCGACGCGACGTTCGCGTCAACGCGTAATTCCACGAGGAACCAACAAAGAGCTCGACTCGCAAGAATTTCTACTTCCCCGACAGTTTCTGCTTTGAGAAACGGAGATCCGCGACTTTGCTGCGCAGAGCCCATGACGCTTTCGCCTAGCAGCCGACGATGGAAACGGAAATTAGAGGACTCCGAACCGTCGACCGTTTTCCACGGATATCCGCTTTCATCTTTCGCGCCTCGAACCGTCCGGGGGCTCGTTTTAGACCGAGGAACGAAACACGTAGCTACAGTTTCAAGAACTTTCAAAACAGAACTGGATCTTCGACGTTTACCCATCATCGCGGCGCACATTACTGCAATTTATTTACTCGTTTATTTATTTCGCTACGGATCGAATAGGCTTGTTGGGCAGCGATTCGTAGACCTCTTTCACTTTGCTTTCTCTATAATAGGTTATATCTTAGCGAGCTTATGTTCTGCTTTGTCGCGAACGAAGTCGTTGAGAAGAGTGGAGGAAATTGGAGGAACACTGGGTAACTTTGTCGTGACATTTTTTAAATATGTTTGCGTAGAGTAAATTGGAGGAATTGTAAGGAATTGTAAGGAATTGTAATTGTAAGGGAGGTTTGATGGATTGGTATGCGGTATATTGGGGATTTCACGATTGGTGAATTTGTCTGACTCAGTTCCTGAAAAGAGATTATACAATAGGACCATTGTTGTTGAAATTTTAATAAATATAAGCTTTCATTTGTATCCATTCTGATGTTAAAGACTATAAAATAATTATTGTGAACAGCTTCTTTATAGACAATACTACAGCTTTGAATACTCAACTGATACACATTGGTAAAAAAATTAAACCAGACTTCAAAAATCTTGATAATGATCCAGAGTCACGTAAAATAAAAAGATCCCCTTTACTACATGTTTATAAAGAACTCCTTGCCATACAAATTTGGCACAATTTACGCTTAAGTTTTACGCTAACTTATTTTTTATTAACTTAGTTCATGATAAAACTTGAAACTATTCGCTACAAATAAGTTTCCAAGCTGAAATTTCTCTAGCTGCATCAACGCGTATGAATGCTCGATCCCATTCGTCTCTTTTGCTTTCATTGTCTTCGTCGATTTCACCGGATCTGTGTTGACAAAATGCTCCTTTAAGGCGGATATCCATCGGAAAATATCGACGCGCCACGTATGACGGAAACAGCGAAGCGCAGCGAGCATAAAAGGCGAAAAGAGGATTCGAGGAACGACGCAAGATAGAACGAGCGTAAAAGCCGAGAAGAAGATTGCAGGAAAAGCGGTATCGATCGTGCGCCTGACAGCCGCTTTTCTCGAAACCGCGTATCCTCGATTACAAGCCAGAACCCGTACGAACAAATGCGAAGACGTTTCTCGACGTACAGGATATGTTCCTCGAGTTACAATGATTCGTTGTCACCTTACATATATTAAACAATTATTTCTTTTTTAAGTTAAAGTGCTCTGAATTTTTATTTTTATATAATCACGGTTCGATTTATAATGATATTTTGCTGCAGCTCATATGGGGAACAAGGTCAAACAGAAAACATATACAGTAATGACTGGATAAGTGCGAAACAAGATAATCTGGATAAATATTAGGTTGTCCCAAAAGTTTCTTCCCTGACTTGCATTCAGTTATTGTGTGTGGCACTGTTCATATAAATAGATAACCTAATTTCTTAGATGCTAATATTGTAACAGTAATGGAGCAAAATGAATCGTACGCGATTCAATAATGTAACATTAGACATAAAATATTATGTATGTATTACTTATTACTGAAATGAAAGAAACTTTTAGGACAACCTAATACAAGAAGACCATCCCCACCACTGGGGGGGTTCCCTCTATGATCCTAACCGAGATATGTATAGTTACATAACTATTGTCCCACCGATACAAGCTCCCAAAAGAATGCGTAGATTACCTCGATTCAATCGGAAATCGTACACGAAAGACCCAAATAGTGCCCATTTGCGTCGTTTGGGGGAACGCTTTGAAAGTCATCCATATGTTGACGCGCTCATTGGAGAGGACAGGTAACCGAAGGTTTGACGCTCGATAATTAGTCGTGTTGACATTGGTTGGCGACGCACATACTTGTAGCCGTAGCCGATAAACTGTCACAAGGTGGCCATCGAGCGACGTTCTTCGATCCCCTCAGTATTAATTGCGCGCCCTCGGGCCCGACATCCCTTTGACGCGTCGTTCCAGTTACGCGCCCGCCGATTATTTCTATTTCGAGGCTGGTTGGAACACGCTCGATACACCCAGCGCCTCGACGTCGCCTTTTATTCCGGCACAGTTTCGCTTCCAGCTCGCCGGGAGATTCCCAGGTAAATGAGTGGCGTTCGTTAAATTTTAATGAAGTCTCTTTGCACGCCGAACCCCGAATTGTTTGCTGCAACGCGTAAATTAGATTTTGTTGAACTTCGCGGTAAGACGAAGAGACGAAGCGAGATTGCGGGGTACCGCGATAAATATGCGCTGGAGGAACATTGTTCGTGACAGATTTTCAGAGTTCGTTCGAACCAGAGACACATTTAATTTGCGTGTAATTTATATTTGAAGATCTTATTGGAAGCAGCCATTGGAAATATTTCTGTCGTCGGTAGTCGAAATGCTGAAATATTGGGTTGTCTGGAAAGTCCATGCCGATTTTTGGTAGGTTAATATATCGGAATAATCGAAAACGAATATCACGTATACATACATCCCTTAAAAGGTGGAAAGATTGTTAAACATAATGGTATCTACAGTCAGTTCCATAAGTATTTGTACCGTTTATGTCAATTGAAAAAATTTGTCTAAATTAAACGTGATGTGATGTTTCCAAAAAAATTTTTCGTTACAATTATGTACATAAATAACCTTTACATATGTATATATTTATTATGAAACATTTATTTGAAAACATCAAACTTATCACTTACTTTAGACTTTCTTCAATGGACATAGAGGGTACGAATACTTATGGGACTGACTGTATGTGATTCAATAAATATATATCAAAATTCAAATGTCCCTTTGAACTTTTTTTAAAAATTGCCACGAACTTTCTGGATAATCCAATATCTTGATCAATTTTCATTACTCTTTTGAGGCTGACTGGATAATAAACCAACTCGTTCACAATTGTTCTATCAATCATTTATCAGAATTATCGGTTTTACTATCTTGTACTTATTTCGAATACTATGCGCAGCTTTATAGGCTGATACAAACAGGCATTCACGATCGAGGTGGCAATAAATTATGGCATAACTCGAAGGTACGACTTTATGACTTACCACGAATGTGCATCAATAAACCATAAAATACGAGTTCGCGTCTCTTTGTCATTGATCGTCGCGAAATTATCCATCTGTAACAAGAAGTCGTTCCCGAAGGGATAACCCTTGACGTTAATATTAATATTTCCGACATTTTCCAACGCGCGTTTAATATCGTCGTATTTACACTCTTAAGAGTTACCGTGAAATAATTTATGTACTTTGGTCCAAACGTATTGGGTTTCTAAAGGGGTGATACACGGACGTAAACGTTAATAATTTCGACGGTCGTCTGCATACGTGTATTTACGTTACATTCTCCGTGGTAAGAATTTCAGCGTTTGCGCACGAGCTAACCGTCCACTTACGAAAGAGAATTTAAAACCGTTAGAAATTCTCGTATGGTCTAGCTATTATATTTAATGAATAAACCACGAAACCTGCGAGGGACTGTCGTGATGAATCATTTTCGCTAAGTAAGGAAACACTTGTAGGCAAAAGTGAAACTTTTAGTCACTCGCGCATGCAAGACTTGTACAGGGTGATTTTCGAAACTAGGTCGACCCATTGCTCTCTTCTAAGTGAACGTAAGAGAAGATTGGCAGAGAGAAATGTTCCACCGTTTACCGAGATCAATCTTCCTATGATACCAATTTTTCAACGGGTGCAACGATGCGGCTACTTGATGCAACTAGGCAATATCTTATTGAGACGGTTCGATTTTTACGTAGCCACTTCGTTTTCAATTGCACCACGATTTTCTGCGGTTGAAGGACGTAGTTTCGAAATTAATTAGGTTTGTGATTCATTTTCCCGATTTCTTAGAAAATATACTCCTTTGCATTTTCGTCGTTTCTTGATGAAATATTTGCGAGTTGTACGACGAATGCGTGGTGCAGTGTCAATATGATTAGAAAAAAAGAGAGAGTGATTACAATTTTGAAGTTTAGTCAAAGTATGTAAAGTATGTTCAGTGTGATTCAAAGTGATATTTTCGTATAAAATCTTCCATTTTATTTTGCAACCATTGGATAATATTATGGATTCTTTGATATCAGAATATCTATCATTATTCGCAGACGATAAAATTGACATTTTGAGATTAAACCCAATGATCGTTTGAGTAACTCAAAGAGAAAACAGTCGTCCTCAAGCCACTCTTCTCGCGTATATTAAATAAAATTTTACATCGACACACGTGCAAAATCTACAAATGCACGGTTCGTAATCAAAGATCGCTGGCGAAACAGGAAAAGCGTGAATTAATCGTCACGCACAAGCGTCGAGCATTCGCGGGTTTTTCCCAACTTCGACGCCTCGCGTCGCGTCGCAGGTAACACGTCGTTACTCCAATTTTCCGAGTGGCTAAAAAGGGGAGAGACGAGGTACAAAAAACGCGTAGTAACGAGCCACCATTTCGTTTTGATGGCCGCATTAGCCACGTTTCAATATAGCAACCCAGGCGTCGTTGTTTTGTCACAACCATTGTTCTAAGCTGCTAAATGTCTCTGTCTGGCTACGAGGAAACCCTCTGTCCTGAAGTGAAACAGAGAGAGAGAGAGGGGGGGGGGGGAGGACGCGTTCCGGAGCGAAAGTGTGCTGCAACGCCCCTTTCGTAACGTCCGCGGCGTATTAGCACCAGGAATGCAAATAATTGTTCGGCGCAGTGTATACAGGGTGGCGAAAGCAACCCTGGTATGTAAATAGAGCCGACTTGCCGGTGTCCTGGCCGCGAGAGGCCTTCTGGCTCCCTTGGAGATCTGTTTGGCCTCCCTTGGCGCGTGCACGAACGACAGACGTATATAGGGGAGGGTGGAAGAGGGTTGTTGAAGTTTGCTTTAATCATATGTGGAGTATAAGATATTTTTAAGGATCTTTGAGAGGAAATATATATCATACAATTTCATATTTTATTGTTTTATAAAAGAGACGATTTTTTTTATAAACGAGTTATTCATTCAAATATTTACAATTTTAGGTGACCTGTTGATTCCAAGCAGGAATGTCGAAGCTATTATTTAGTAGAGCTCCCATTTATACGTGTACACGGGTTTCACGGGTAACACGGAAAATCGTGTAGAAATCCGAGTAGTAAATATCCGGTTCATATTACACGGATACACGTGTATTATACGGTTATTCATGTTTTTCACGTGTAAAGAAGCACCGAATTTATTAATTACACGTGTTTTCCGATATCCGTGTCTCGGAAACGTTTAAACCGTACACACGTGACACGTGTACCTACGTATCGTATTGTACGTATTTTAGGCGAGAGCTCTATTATTTAGTCTCCTTGTTCCACTATAAATATCCAGTCTTTCCGTATGCTTATTCAGACATCAATTATTATTTTTTTTTTTTCTTCGACGAATAACATCATTTTTCACAAGGGCAATCGCGATCCTGTCGGCTGGATAACGAAGTTCGAGTATCCACTTTAATAAAACGGTAAAAGATGCGATTTCCAGGTCACTTCATTACATGTTTGTCATCCTGAACGATCTCGCGTGACAGGTCGCGGAACTGGTCTTGAAACCAGCTGTCACCCCGCAAAACAATCGCGTCTGTCGTGCAAACATCCCCCGCCTCCCCGTACCAAACAATTTCCGCACGGACGGTTTTTCCATTCTCGGACCTCAGAAATAATCGCGCGAGTCCAGACTTTATAATACCGTCGTATAATACACGGTGTTAAGAACAGTTTCGAGTGTAACAATAGCGACCATCCGCGACACGATTAATCAAACGCCGTCCGTACACATTCGCGTCGAGAACTTCGCAACAATCACCCCCTGTTCGTCTAAATTATTCCAGAACCGTAGACCGCACGTTTCGAAATTAATGGGTTGTACCACCTTGGCGACGACAAAACAGAGCGTATCGTTGTGAATTTTTTATGTCGACGCTGGCGGGGGCCCGAGTGAGATTAATTTTTTGCAGTTGATAGACCCTATCGTGAGAGCTTCGATAAAACATTTTTTATTTCCTGATTAGACCACTGTGATGCTTAGCTTACAATGTTATACATAGCTGAATGGCAATACAGGATTGAATATTCGACCTACTTTGATAGTTAATATTTCTTCAATAAAATCGAAAATATCAAAGTGATGACTTAAACCACCCGTAACTCTACCTTTTATAAATCATATCTCAATTTCAACAAAATTGTGATTATTTTTGTATACTTACTTCAAAGTAAACAGATGGGAACTCCGAAGGGCAAATGTGCAAAATCAGCACATCGATATTCAACCCTCTGTACCATCCATATTATTTAAGAAAGAGCTTTCTTGACCTGGCGAGAAATAAAGTATAGAAATTGAATATTTCATTGCATTTCTACGACACGTTATAACATTTCTGAAAAGAGATGAATACCATCAAAGTGACGACAGAAAACCCGCCTGATTCTGCCCATTCCACGTCATGCTTCAATTCCATCGAAATCCGTCTGTCCCGCGGAAGAGACTCGGAAGGAAACGGGAACGAACCGGAAGGACGGTGAAGCGGTCGCTGGGATTTCTTGCGTTGCGCTTCTAAACACGAAGAGGAACGTTCGGCACAGGGCAATAAAGTATCGCATCTCGTCGCGCGACGCGATTAATCGCGGCTCCGCAAGAATTAATTGCCGACGCCGCGATAATTTATCGTTGGCCGGCTCGCGGCGATATTTTAGCGCGGTTATTTTTCGTGGTTCCGCGCACGCGCGATAACCCCGCGACCCGCTTTCCTGCGACGAAAACCGGCAAGGAAACCACACGCAGGATTCCTCCTGCCGCGGTCCGGCGCGTTTCCGCGGGATTCGCACGATCGTCGTCGATCTTATCGTTTTCTCGTTTAACCTTGCACCCGCGTATATTCGATGGCAGATAAAGTATGCACGAGACGTGCATACGCGACCGTGGCTTTATCGCGCGACGTCTTAATCCCTTAGAAAGCCACAATGCTCGTTGAATATTGATCGCGCATTAGCAGGTTGCGAGGACTTTCTTAACAGGCGCTGGATGAAAGCTGTGCCATTGTGGAAATCGACGCCAGGACGCCTAATCGCATTTGGTGGTTGGAAATGTAAGGGTTCGATTCAGGGCCACGGTTTAAGGCCACAAATTGACATTATGAGGAATTAATGTAAACCTTCTTTTGCTTTATAGAGAATTGTTATCGGTTTGTCTTCGTGATTTAAAGTGATGGGCTCCAAGCAAGTGGTGGTACAAATTTATCACCCTTGTTGTTTGATACTTTTGTTATTTTCTATGGACAGTAATGTTGAAGGTGTATCTAGCTGACAATACCTTCAAGAAGATGGCCCATGTTCTATGCTCTATATCTGAATGCAATATTTGACCATATTATCCAATCCAACTAATTCAATCTTTAATAGAGACAGTCTATTGTAGATCGCAAATAGATCGCAATAGCGACACAGCTGCCACCAACAGAATGTTACACCTCCATTAATTCATACCAAACAATCGAGCGCAACGTAAAAATGGCCCCATCGCGTTGATCCCGTTCCACGCGATGACGTTCGTCATAATAAACCGCCCTCATTTGCGTAATTTGCCGCGTAAACAGATTTATTATCGATAAAAGCTGCATCGGTTACGATATTGCCAGTTGCAAAATTAATGCGAAACAATGAACTCTAATCGACGCCAATGGGATCGTTTCACGCTCCCTTCGTTTCGTACGCATAAATGTTAATACAAATGGAAATTAATTACCGTCTATGATAGAAAATTTAATCGCAACTAACTGTCGACGTGTTCGGTGGCGCAACGCGATGCAAGACATTTTAAAATTCCAGCCATCACCTAATAAATTATATAATTCAACTAAAACCAATCCAAATCAATATTGACCAGTTTGGCTATTTGTTTAGCCAACTATACGAATAATCGTTGCTCCTAGCAACTTACCGTATGCTCGTAATAACTTCGTCACGAAATTGCTTTTACACATCGTTGGGCGTTAGTGGTTGCGACTTTTAGTGGTAATTAACAACGGTTTCGTTTGTCTCTTTACAGAAATTGCAGACGATCAGCGAGGACTTCTGCGGTCTGGACGTGAACACGCCTCTGGGAGGCGAGGACGCGATCGAGGCAACCGCGGTGCTTACTTTCAACACTTATCTCTCAGCGGTAGCCGCTACATCCACCGGGGACTACACCGTGGTCTTCCTGGGCACCCGCACGGGTCATCTGAAGAAGGTCAGTGCACGATACTCTTTATCTCGTCGATCGAAGAAGCGCGAGACCCGTTCGAACGGTACCCGCCTGTTTCATTAACCCCTCCATACCGAGGTCACTAATGTATCCCACTGGCCATCGTGTAAATCCATGCGATACTTCGGGAATTCATTTACAAAATAACTTCATCTATAAATTGCGCGAGGCCACTTCATTTCCAATATGTCTTAGAGGATATGAGATTTGAGAAAATCGCGACTTTTTAGTAATTTGCTGGAATTATTATTACTTAGTAGTCGCGATCAGTTATGAGTATAAGAGACAGATTAGGAATCAATGCTTGCAAATATCGAGGGGTGCAAGCGGAGAAGAGAAATCTACACGTGGTGGTTTGTGTGATTTTTCAGCTTTAATGATCCAACAATTCCGAATTTGTGATTATTATCTGCTAAGATACAATGGCATATTAAAATGGTTTATATTGTTATATGATATGGTTTATATTGTATATGACTGTTGTTATTTTTCTTTAAGACAACAGCAACAAAGTCAGACCATTACGAGATCTCAGAAAAAAGGTTTTTTAAGCTTCTAATTTCTATTTTTGAAGCTAAACGTTCTATTTAGTTATTCTAGTTTTGTTGTTCTCTATAAGCTGATATATTTTTAAAATAATCACCTTTACGACTCTTATAATTTCCAGTAAAAATCGTCTCGCGGTCAAAGGGTTAATTTAGACAAACTTTTTCAATAGACACAAAGGGTATGAATACCTATGGGACTGCCTGTAATTATAAATTCAAAAATTCACGTACAATCATGTAATGTATTCCTGGTGTAATGTTCGTACTAGCGATATTCTTTTTTTGTTGTCAGCTATAGATTAACAAATTTATGTTCAACCATAAAAGTCTCCTTAATGTGATGCTCTCACTATCGAAGAAATATTCCTAAGAAACTGAAATATTCTTTTCCTCCATTCTGTTTACTGATTTGACACCTCCGGGAGAAGAAAGAAACGCAGCCTAAACTCGCCGATCTCTACCATTTCCCCGAGTTGTTAACAATCGGAGCGGTATTCCGCGAACTTGCGAACACATTACGGCGGAAAAGTTATGTGGATTTTCGTAGCCACGGGAGTGCAGTAACGAAACGGAAGGAGGGGGATTTCGCAATAAACGTCGTGCAACCTGTGCCACCTTCGCGCTCATTTTCCTCCCGCGGTAGCAAACTTCAGAAATTCCTTTCACACCAACACCTGACTACTTCTGAACGATAGCGTGCTTGAACGTGGGAGCCCGATGAGTGAAGTAGAACGCCCCAGTAAAGCCCGGAGCCACATTGTCCTATCCGCGACGGGGTCGAAGCCATTACCCCTCTCCCTCTTGCCCTATGATCGACGTATGCCGCTCTCTTTCGCACTGGACATAATTAATCCCCCAATTGCTCCCGCCGCGACGAAAGTAATCACAATAGATATTAATGCAAACGACAGAATCGGGGCTACAGGGAAACCCGCTTTCTGCCGTCGTTCCATTAGCCTCGGTTCAGGTAGCCATTACGGAATATCGTTGGCGCATGAAGCGTTAACGCTCCCCGAGGCTAATGGACGGTCCGCGGCTCCGCGAACTTTGGCAGCCCTGAACTCATGCTCGAACTCGACGGATCGAATGGCAGAAGGATCTCTCCAGACGCCTACACACGCGGCGAGGCACACGTACGCGCGCACACGCCGTCGTTAAATTAATCGTGATACACGCTCGATTATCCACGATCGTGAATCAAACGTCGTGTAAGCGTAACGCGAGCTGCGTAATTGGCTTGCGCGCGATCCACGACGCCGCGGCGGGAGGGGGTGAAAAAAGACAAAAGTGGCGGGCGAATAGTAACAAAATTATGGATCTCCGTGAAACCGTCGGCGGGAAAAAATCGCCGGACGGATCGTTAGCCCGACGGAGATGCATTTCCAAGAACGCGATATTCCCGCGTTTGGCCCTCTCTCGAATCCGTCGTAATTAATCACGATTATCGGGCTAAAATCCTCTCCGATTTCTTCCGCGAACGACGCGTCGACCATCGTTGTCGTTTTGTTTACGGAATCGCGTTACTCGATATCGGTGGAAAACGTTCGCGAACTTGGTGGACGCGGGCCAGAGATGGGCGGGATTTCATTCGAATAGCTGGGACGATGCGGAGGGATTTATTCGCAAGGTTTATGCGATTTGTGTCTCTATACCACTTTATAAGAAGAAGTGGAATTTTTATTCGAGCGTGAATCAGAAAGACTGTTCATTTTCTTTTTTCTTCGTCAATACTGCGATAAAGAACAGTTTTGGTGAGATAATTATTTATGAATGGCGAAATTGATGTTTTATTTTGGGTACGCTAGTACACTCGTATGCTATACGAGCATATACTCCACTTTATACGTACTTATTTATGTTTTATTCAAGTTTCCTTGTAGATAAGGATTCTGTCGATGCTTGGTGTGAATTCGCGAGGATATTCACTATGCGAGATGATTTTATTCGGGATTGGAAATAGGTTCCCTATTGGTGCGACGGTTCCTTCTCTTTCGACCGTTCGGGAGACTTCAATGCCCGCATAGGAAGCTTCGCTGGCGTTAGCTAAAGCGACTGTAACAAAAATGTATTGTGGATGAATGATTCATTGAAGTCACTATTCTAACACGCCTAACGTTACATTCGATTGTACTATTTTATATGAAATTGCTCCTTTTGTAGTTTCAAATGAAAACATTATGATTGGGAGAAGAAAGTAAAGGATGATGTTCGATAATATTGATTTTATAATACTCGTTGGACAGGAAAAATTGTACCAGACTATGGTCATAAAGAACAAAACACTGCATAGATATTTAGATGAATATTTGCTAACAAGATGCTGGTCAGAGAAGCGTTTATTATAAACATTCTCAGCCATAAGTCTATAAAAAGATCTATAAGAAAATACATTATATGAATATTAAAATTCCATACGGTGATATTAATTATTAATGAAGCAAAAACGTGTAGATAAAATTAAAGTTAACCATTTCGTGTCGTATATTAAAAATTCGAATGTCCGTTCATACTAATGACTTCTAAATTGAAACTACGCGTTAATGTGCCATCGTACGTTATTGATCATGAAACTGATTTCAATTTGCGGAAACGACAGCTCGCGTTAACTATTCTTGATGTGAATATCACTTTAATTTGGTTGCGTGTAATTCAAGCTTCCACTTTTTGCATCGTCTATAAATTAAGTTGATACGTCCCTGGAGGTTCCGCTGGGTCTTCATTAACAACCCAATACCAGGCCCTTGGAATGTCATTCCTGATTGGGTCTGGCTCGATTAATCACAATCGCCGCTAGATTCTCGCCAATTTGTTACGCAATCTCGCGTCGGAACGTAGCCGTCCCGGCGCTATAGGCGCGCTCGAAACGGCGCCAGAAAGGAAACGCCGGCAACGATTGGAAAAATTCAATCTAATAAATTCGCGTGTCATTAGCGAGGTGTGTCGTTAGAAACTTGCTTCGACGAGAGGTCGTAATGAAAATTAGAAGTAAGTATTCGAATTAACGTTTTAGTTGGTTTGCTTTGGGCAGGGTTACTCGTAAAGTACCTAAGTAAATTATTATTTGAAACAATCTTGTTACGTTGTTTAAAGTGAGAAGTACTTTAAATAAATTTTGAAACAGTTACATTATCGATGACATGATATCAGTATTCTTTGATTGAAGGTAATAATAGTCTAATCAAAGACATTCTCGATATTCTTTGCACATTAAATGTGCTTACAAAAATTGTTATCGACTTTATTATTCGGTGCTACCAATCTGGTTTAACCGTCAATTTGATGAATTTTTCGGTTCAACTAAATATATTCTACATCTCTTATACATTCAACTTTATACTTATATATGTATTAGTCAGTCTCATAAATATTCGTACCCTCTATGTCTATCAAAGAAGGTTGTCTAAATTAAATAATAGGTAAAAACGATGTTTTTAAATAAATGTTTCGTTATAAATATGTACATGGATAAACTTTATACTTGTACATATATAAAGAAAAATTTATTTGGAAATATCAAACTTATCGTTTAATTTAAACAAATTCCTTCAATATACACAAAGAGTATTTATGCGACTAACTGTAAGGTCATTAAACGTAGTAAAATTAAAAAACTACGATACATATCTGTATGATCCAGAATACTTACATCATATATGAACAATATAGATCTATTTATTTATTCCTCGTAAAAAATGCAAACTAACTCTCATCAACGTCCAAAGTAAAAAGCAGTCCTTCTCGGTTCGATTTATCTCCCATCTTAATCTATTAATGTTCCGCGACTGGGGACACTCTATCACCAGCGTCGAATTTAATCCTAATCGAGGCGCTATTATGCGACCATCGATTTGCATAACGTGGCAGGATTTTTCCAAGGGATGAGGGGAGGGGGTGAGGAGGAGGACCCGCGCCACGGCTCGCATTCATTAGCGGGCGTTAAAGAAAATGCAAAAATCGCAGCCGGGAAATCAAAGTACGAAAGGGAATTTATCCTTGAGGGGGTCGCCCCGGAAATTTGCAAGTTAACGAAGTTTCGCGTGGCCCTCGTCGTTGTTCGTCGTGATTAATTAAAGCCGCCCGTGGCCGTGGATCGTCCGGGCTTCGATTATAATTATCTGTGTGCAAACGCGAAACTCAAATAGCTCGGCGGTCGAGCGCAAATACACCGTGCAAATTCGCTGAAAGGAACACGAGAGGGGGTTGCCGCCCCCCGACGGTGGTCCTCTTTGCCGAGCGTTCAGCGATTCGAGCTATTAAAAATTTATCGATACTCGCTGGAAGGGTCGGGGAAGGGATGCCTGATTCCGGTTGAGAGAGATCGATGTCGAAGACGTGTATTAAATTTGGCGTTTGAAGTATTGAACGGGTGTCGAGTCTGTGAATTTTTTAAAATCAATCTTTTCTTAGCGTTGAAAGATTAGATTGGGATTATTATAGGGGCAGCTTCTGTAGCAAGGCAGTAGAATTTTACGAATTTTCCAATATTATTCAGCAGATGTATCGTGCACTTTTCGCATATTTAGAAAATGCAAGAGGATCCACATTAAAAATTTTATTGGAAGAAGAGCATTAAATAATGTGCTACGTTAATCACCTTACATGTACACTGTATTGGAATTTATATATTGGGAATATGATCGAGCAAACTATTACCATTTTTAATATTCCGTTCTAACAAAGAGAATCAAGCAAGCAAACAATAGGAAAGTTTATGTTAAACTGGGTGTACCTTCCTTTAGATATTGCGAGCGATGGCGCCTCGAGTTGCGAGCGTTGGCCATTCGAACAGGGATTGAGTATCGTCGTTTACGAGATCGATAAATCTTCGAGTCCGTAGGCGACGAACAGATGGAGATTTCACGCGCGCGAGGCTGTAAATAAAATAAATTCACTGCGAATGACGGGGACGTTGACCAGTGTTAAGTGCGCTCGAGAAAGTGAGGTGAAAAGCAGGTATGACAATCGCGTTTCTTCCTTCCAGTTACATTTTTTGTTTCTCTGTTCGATAAACTCGATTCAACCTCTTGAGATCTGTTTTCTGAGGTTTAACTTATTTTCTGGTAACGAGTATAGAATGAATCATTATTGTCTGTTGTTGCAAGTACAAAGTAATGGATGAACGAATTGTTTTCCAGTAATAAATAATAAACGAATAAATTTTTGCTTAGTAAAAGATAGCGAATTCATGAATTATTTCGTAATACAAAGAAAAACGGATGAACGAAATAGTTCGAATTAAAGAAAGAAAATAACGAAATGAAATATTCTGTAGTAAGAAGGAAAGTGAATAAATTACTTGTAGGAAATTAAGATTGTATCATTTTTCAATAAAAACTAGCGAACGAATTGCCTCGCATCGAAACGCAACGTCACATTTCGTGTAGGTTGCCATGTAGCAGCAGGTCTAAGGTGGTTAACGAGCGAAAGAATCGCGGTTTCGCAGTGTTTTCATTGAAGTTGATTAATTAAATCTTTCCGCGGCCAGTCTTCCATCCACGCCGCCATTGTCAGGAGAACAAACTGCCAGTCAAGATTAGAAACCTCAGAAAGTTGGCGCTTAGCAGTTTCGTTCCCTTGCACCGCCATAAATCCGTTTGATTAGCCTCCGCGACCACGTGTTCGCTGTTCCGCAATCTGCGGAAATTTCATTCTCTTACCTGTACGGGTTCGCCGTTTCCATCGTCCGTCTTCTTTTTCTTGATCAAGTCCGCTCGTCTCCTTCCTCTGCCCATTGCTACATTCTTCGTCTGTGCTTGGCTGCACCTGAATTTTATTTTTCCACTTCAATTTTTTTTTCCTGTTGCGTTTCGTCCACGCTTCCTACATTTTTACCGACTTCCTTTCAGGTTCTTTTATCGCTACGGTGAAGTATACGATACTTTAAAAGCCCCGACGTGCGTCTAAATCAGCAGTACGTAATAGCGTGTCTACAAGGTTCTTCTATCCCAACTGTCCAAGATGGTTAGCTCTCTATCGCTGCTCCATCGGACATGTAGTAGCCCCGCGAGCCGTGTACTATTTGGTTTGAGTATCGATTAATTCGTGGACGTATAAGCATCCAGGAAATAATTTCTTTCCGTCGATAACGCTGCCTGCAGTCGTATCTAGCCATTTATCATTGACGTTAAACGCGTACGATTAACAATTTATGGGCAGTTTCGATACCGGTAAGGTTAAGTGGCCTGTTCCGACTACGATCGACACTGTCGATTCTTTTACAGGTTTTTTTCCGAATAATTTCTCTTTTAATCGTTTGGCGCTAGATCGAAATGGTTTGTTACAGATGCAACGGACACTAAAATTCGCGTAGTCGACATTTATTTACTCCCTTTAAAAGGAAATTAAAAAACAAACGTATGCTCATAGCCTGACAGAATAATATTAATTAATTAAAATAATTCCACTCCAAATGGGGAAGTTTATTCGTATAATTTTGAACGTGGAACGTGGAAACGTGGGTATTACGGAAATGAAAGTAAAACAATTATTTTAATTAATTTCCTGGAGGGAGTGGCGCGGAGAATTTTATTTTTTCCTCGATTTTCCTCTATCACTGGACCAGTTACCATAAACACCTATCCCCCTGGATTCGTTTGGCCGCGTTTTCGGAGGTTTTCTCGGGGCGCCGCGCCGCGTCGCGATAGCAGATTCGCGCATCGGCCGTGGGAGTTTATCGCGGTTGGATTTATGAGCTCGATTTTTAAGTAATCCACGGTAGCTCGTTGCTCCCCTGGGCTCCCGTGGGACGTTCTTTCGCGGCGCCCAACGGCGTGGCTCGTTGATTCCTGTTCGAAGCTCTCGAGATAGCGGGGCCCTTTAAAAGCGGATGTTTATTGTAACCGATGGCCATTAGTTTTACGGCGCAGGTGTTGCCGCTTATCGGGCTGCAACGAAAGTGGCAAACTGCTCCTGGATGAATATTTCAACGGTATTTACGGCGAAAACGGCGAGGCGTAATTCGGTTCCCCGGTTTGCCAGCCGTGTTTCAATTATCCATCGATCGTGACTGTTCTCCGAGCGACGTTTTCTCCTTTTCCTCGCGGCAACGAGGGAGAACGCGAAACTCGATCGATCCTCGGTTGCTTTTTACCTGGTTCGACAGACTTTCAGAATGCCTCTCTCGCTTGTACCGCGACGATCGTTTCCCTTGTTCGAAAACAATGCCACTGTTACTACGGGAATGATCTTCGAGCCGAGTTCTTCTGTTTTCCCCGTCCATTGAAAGGCATGCTCGCGGACCAAAGGATCGTTTGGGAGTAATCAAGGCTCCGGGGTTGCCTGGACCGTAATACCGAGTGTCTTCGTAAACGGCGGACAATGCCGTGAAACGCTTGGCATGTGTGTATTGTTATTTTCTCCGCGGACTGATCGATTCGACGGGTGATTGGTATCTGTTGCTGGTGATTTAAGGGATCTCGTTTGGGTGGTCATGTTGTTCTTTAATTGAGAATATACTTTAGCATTTTATGTAGATTTTCTAACGTAATTTTCTAACGTTAATATATAAAAAGGTGCGACAGTATTTTCCAATCAAAAGTATACAATTGAAAACGAACAGAAAATTCTAAGTACTCGAGAGTTATAAAGACATTTAAACTGAACAACCGAGTATTTTTTCGAATTTTCCAAATGATTCTATAGATGGTTGCCCAATTACAAAACTACTTTTTACTTTAAAAGATCTTCCACGTCAATTCCGTTCGCCGATGCTGAATAATAATTCGTTTAAAGGAACAGTGAGATAAGGAAGGTTCGCGGGCGATCGTGTCCCGAACTATCACGATCGGCGTCGATGGGGCATGTTAATTGTCGCGGATGAGGCTCGAGATGATCGATAATCGTCCCGTGACGCGTTGTTTATCGTTGCTGATCGGGCCGATGCTGCAACGAGATAGCCGCGTCCGAGAGAAGCACCGCTCTTTGCCACGCCGTTGAGACGTCGTTGATTCATGACTCGGCCCGTCCCGGAAGGTATTAATTAATGATCGCCCTCTTCTACATACACACCAAGCGTGGCCCCGGGTCGCGGCGAAAGGTTATCCCGAAGGTATTTAAACGCTCGTGCTCCCTCCACCCCTTGGCAGCCCTTCCGTTTATTTCTTCGATTGTCGTGCGATCGAGCCGCGAGAAACCGGTTGTCGGTTTCAGCCTCGACAACGTGGACGCGAGTAAATCAACCGGTAGTCGAAGCCTGCTGAAAGGTTGCTCGAAAGTGTTGAATTAAACGGCGTTTAATTCGCGGCGAAGTCGCGGGGGCCATTGGAATTCGTTAACTACCGAAAGGGAACGCTACAAACATACAAGTGAGGCTATTTCGGGGATTTTTTTCAGGGTGTATGGAATATTTTATATAAACGATTGGGTACGTATATTGGAAGTATGTGCTTTGAAGGGTTGTTGTGCCAGTTTTTATTGGAAAATGTTAATTTGTACAAGAAGTATGAATTTTTTCGTGGCACGTTAGCGAAATTTTGTTGTCACATGATGGAACTTACATGTAGCAAGTTTCTGGTGCTTTAACGATGTGAATTGAATGTAATTAAAATTTTTCGAAAGTAGGCGAATGTTGATATCGTTGGGCTCATAGATCTATAAAAATATCTCTTTATTTAAAACGGAGTGCTTCTCAAAAAGCATAATGAAAAGCAGCAGTAATAATTAGCTTATGGAGCTTGATTCAATTAACATGGGAGTAATAGAGTTAAAATGTCAAGTAAGTGAATAATTCCTTTCCCATTTATAGCCATAAATTACATACTTAATCTATGTAAACCTAGAATACAGTAAAGACCAATTCTCCAAAATTTAAGTCATCATGAAGTCATTACGAACAAAACCTTGTGTAACATTCAGATCAGGCGTTCGCGTACGCCATTCTGAATTATTAATATTAAATTATTCACAAGCCCGTTACTGTCACGACGCATAATAAAAATACTCGAAACCCCAAACGAACGTATACACACACGGCAGTGTCCTGTAAGAGTGTCAGTAATTAAATCAACGCACGCGGTTGGGAATTTAATTACTCGCGGCAAAAGCCGTTGGAAGCTTTTCTATTCTTTCTGGTGGCAAAGCCACGCCAGTTAAAAAATTAATTGCTGCCTTCTCGAAGGTTTGAAAATGCGCCGGTGGCGTCGAGTCCCCGAATTTAGATTTTTTCGATAATTAATCTGAAACTTGAACGGCGACGGCGTGTCAGTGACCCCGAAAGCAGTTTTCTTTTTTCCAAGAACGATCAAATTCGTTTTGACTGTAATTTATAAATGTATTGCCAGGTTCTGCAGTAAATGCAATTAATTGTGGACGTTTGCGAATTAAAATGAATCCTTCGTCGTGGGAATTTCATCAGCTTGAACTGCTACAGCCGACACTGCTACGGTCGGTCTAGAAGATCCCTAAAAAGCTGTTTAAGAGGTTAAACGTTGGGATAGAATTTCGTTGGAATTTAACGTTTGGTATTAACTTGACTGCTATTAAAACCACGACGGAGTTATATCACAAGTAAAAAAAGGAGAGAGGCCTTCCATCAGAATTAATTTCTTGGTTTATATCACATATTTAAGAAGAAAAGAACAAAGATAAATCCTCTGGGCAGACCTTTTTATCTTTTGATTTTTCAGTAAGGAAGCTTTCTGATGATGTATCATCGAGCAATAACATTTGCTTTCTCTTGAATTTCACACTAGGTCCCTCTTGTTCTCAAATTAATAAGTGTATTACTATTTTTCCTTTTCCCTTCATTTATTAATATACATTTATTAATGTACATATATATCCCTTTATTTATTAATATACACCTCGATCGTTCCGTAGCCTCCTTCGAAGTGATACTCCTATGCAATAAAAAAAAACCAGAGATGATATATTATAAGGAAACAAATCTATAAAGAAATCTTTTCTATTAAAGTGATAAATCACGATTCGATATTTCAAGTGATCGTATTTTAATCTTAACGCGACAGTCGTATCCCAATGGTAACATAGTTGCAATGCAGCACGAACAAACAGTATATCTTAATGTTGCCGTCACTCATGTTCCCTTTTTTGGGTTAGTTCTGCGCCCAGTGAAAGCAGAGGCTGAACGTATGTACGAATCTGGCCAAGAGCCTTTCCAAACGCAACCACGAACACCGTCATACATTAGTCGGTAGGAAATCTTACAATTACCCGGCTGACGGTGATTAATTCGTTTAGCGGCCAGACAAAGGCTACAAATTTTTACGAGTCAATCGCTGGCCAACGGTTTTTCATTCGAATTCAGTTCCTCGAGTTAAAAAGCGAAAATGGATTCGATGACAGGGGTTGCGTAACCCCGGTGGCACATGCGTGATTACCGCGGAAGGGATTAATTTTAGACGCTGGAAGCTGCTGGCTATAATACTTTATTTACGAGATTATTACGGGATTATTAGAAACTCCAGCAACGGATTATTAGAGGCCACGCAACGGTCTTCTCACACTTTCTCTCTATCGCTGTTTTCTAAACGCTCAAGGGTTCAACTGAACGCCCTGGGAACCGGGTCTGCCCCGAGGAGATCGCTCAAACATAATTTGACCCGCGGTTATGCGATCTTTACATGTACATGGCTGGAATAAAGGCTTCTTTAGTCATTCCTTGGAGGAGGAATCTGTGAAAATAATTTTTAAAGGCGGGGAAGATCGAAGAGCTGCGGTGCTATAGCATTCTATGTGGACCCCGGTAAAATTAACGAACTAATCAAAATTCTTTAAGGATAATGGTGTATTATTAACCAACTACAAGACGATTTCACAAAATTTGTTTTAACAAAATAGGCAGATACAGGAATATTGATTTGCATGGTGAATACTGAAGCTTCCCATTCGAAAACCATTTTGTTAAAACAAGGATTCTTGGAAGAAGTGGCTTGGAGCTAACTGTATACACGATTTTTTTTTCTGTTTCCTTTACATTCATTTTAGTAGACATAAATAATCATCCCCGTCGTTCTTGAATATTTCTTCATTCTTAAAAATTACTTTCATACCCTAACATAGCCACTCAGTGGATGCAACAAGTTCCAAATAACTACAACCCTTCGATCCTCCTCGAAAAATTAGTAAATAGAGGATCCCATATATATCGACCCAGCAACGTCATTTTTGAATCTTTCTGCATCCTTAAAAATTACTTTCATACCCTAACATAGCCATTCAGTGGATGCAACAAGTTCCAAAGAACTACCACCCTTCGGTCATCCTCGAAAAATTAGTGTCACTATCCCCTGCTCCCCTCCATCCCTCAGACGAAACATCTTCACCCTTTTGGAGCATCGAGAATCCAGATGTACGACTTCCGAGGGATCGATAGAGAAAGTAAAAGGTAGGACCGAAGGGGAGCCAGTGAGACTCGAGTGACTCGCTATAATCCTATTCAATTAAGGATCCGCAAAGCAGTTTCCGTCGTACGTCTATCGCGATCGCCTAATTACCGTCGCGTCTTCCGTCGATCTCTTAATTAATGCGCGTCTTGCAGCGACCCAATAGCGGGCCGTGCCTCGACAAAGAGCGGATCGGTGGATCGATCTATCGATCCGTGCGCGGGGCGAACCGCGGACGTTAGTTAACAGGGATAATTGAGCGATGCGTGTGTACGCACGTGCGTTTCTGTCGAACAATGCTGGATTCCATGACAGGATTGAACGCGCCGAGACGAACCGGTGGGGTGTACCATCGCTGGAAAGGGAAAAGAGAGATTCGACGAGCTGCCTGATACGGAACACAAAGGCCCGAGGGGGATGGGCTCCTTGTTTCCGGAAATAGAAACTACGGGTTCCAACCACCCACGCTTCACTCCTGCGAAGGAAATAGTGGAGGACGCGAATCCACGCTGGAAATTCTATCTCTTGATGCGTGCATTTTGCGTTTTCGTCGAGATACGTTGAGCCCTGTCGCCAGACTTGTCAGGTACCTCAGGCGCGGCTAGATCGATTGAACGTGTGTTAGGTGCAGCTGTTTATTTTTAGGATTTTTGGAGTATTGAATACTAAGGAGAGGAAACTGTAAATTTTCAGCAACCTAGTTGATTAAAAACCTAGTTGGTTAGTGATCCTTGAGTTAAACTTAAACATAAAAATTTTAATTTGTCATATCAGTATGATTACGTATCTTCTATTTAAAAACAGATTTCAAGGTACTTTATTGATTGATCAGAAAGTGGAAGGTACCCCTATGCACATTTTTCTTTTGTCACCCTTACATTACAAACGTGGTGATTTATTCATTTTTGTTTAAAGACTATCACAGTAATACAAATATTTATATATATATCTTTATTTTTCACGAGTATAAAAACTCAGCAGAACTGCCACTGTGATCCAAGTTTTAGAAACAGAATAGTGATGTTATTTAAAAAATAAAAGTTGGGTTTACATCACTTTTATAATGAGCAGCTTATATTAAAATATTCAATGCTTCATTGTAGTATATGTAGAATTCAGTATTAGTCCACGTTCATTTAGCATCAACTCCGTAAATAAAAATTTGTAGCTTGACCCATGCCAGGAATACTGCCATTTCAATTATGTAACACAATAACATTCCAGTATTTAAAATTCGAAGGTTCTTGCTGTAATCATTGATCACCAGTAGCCCTGTCGATCGATTAGAAAGTAAAATCAAGCTGCACCTAACACTTCTTAATTAATCAACTGAGCGAGTAAAATTTACGATGACCAGTGACTTAGGCCTACAATTTCAGCATTTTAAATCGATAATAGATACCGGTGTATTGTGTTTCCTACTCAAAATGCCAATGTTCCCCGTTACGGGCCACTGGTCGCACATATTTTCAGTTGTTCGGGTGGTCGATTAAAAAGTGGAAGGGAGGGTTGTGCATAACAACTCTTCTAATCCGATTTTGGCATGATTTACGGTGCGTTGCTCCATTGTACGTAGCTCCACTTTCGCACGTATCTGCTTGTTCTGGCGTTGTATTTAATTGCATTGCTACCAAACGTGTTCTACCCGATGTCTGCTTGTGTGCAGCATATCCGTTGGTCGAGCGTGGCCATTTTCCGCTTCATAACTTCAGTTTTTCTGCTGTCACCGGGATAAAAAGACCGGGCACAGCTGGGAAAGCCAAAGAACGGCGATTGGAGGCTGGTAACGGTAGAACTCGATTGGAAAATATGAATCGTCCGACATCAAGTTTCTTAAAAGAATACGATCGTGATTTGTTTATGCGAAGAAATTCTACAGTTATTGTGCCTTGTCGCCCACGTATCTAACGCCGGTTTCAATGATGTGGGCAGGTATGTAAGAACACTATTCAAAATAATTAATGGGAGGCATTCGAACAAATGAGTTTATTCTGAATTTGTAATCCAGTTTTACCTTGTATGTAACAGGAAAATGTATACATCCAATTTTGTGTATCGAAGAGATTTAATAGTAATGACATTACTAAATTGTCTGGAGAAGACTATCAAAATTGCTTGATTATAATACAATAAAAAAATGATGTACTGCAATATTGTACAGATAGTATTGATGCAAAGTATGAAAATAAGGGCAGTTAGACTCACAGACTCTTCTTAAATCAAACGCGTAATAGTAATTAAGAAACGTTTTAAAGAAAACACTTGGAAATGTGTAACAATTATTTTTCACCAAGCAACCACTGAATACAGTAAATGTGTTACTTCTTTCTTTACATTTAGTTGGCCTCAGAGTAATTACTCGAATAAACGTTTCCTGCTTTTATGAAGGTCCTCTTCAAGCTGTTAATTTCCACCGCCAAAAATGTTTAACCACTCAAGAGGTCCTCGTAGAGCTCGAGAACGCTTACTTGAATATTTGCTTTAACGTGTGTATCATTTTAATTAATCGACGAGTATCCAACTACCCAGAGTTTATTTATATTTAGTCGATTTTGCCAGATCCGAAGCATGTTTTATGTATTACTCGTGCAGAACTCACGTAAAATTTCATATTCCGCTCTTCCCTTGGCTCCGGTAAGCGCACATGGAATTAAATCTCGAAGAAAGTCGAGGATTTCGAAAAGTCGCGGATTGACGGCGCAGGACGGAGTTTGTTTTCGACTGGCGGAGGCTCCAATGACTCGAACTTTCTTTTTCTTCTCTCCAGCGACGAGTATGTTGCGCTCACGGCAAAGTTGAACTGTCGACCCTCGCGCATTTTATGGAAATAAAGATTCTATTCTTAACGAGGTCCGTAGGAAGTCGAGCGTGTGCGGCTGAATATTTCATGGCTCCTCAAGTGTGCCGCGTGACTGTTTAAAAAGTTCGCGAAGAAAAGCGGAACGCTTCGGGATCGAAGCGGGGAGGGATGAGACGGTGGAGTGCCTCGAGTGCTATGCACTTTTTGTTTCCATTGTTTGCGGAAGAACGTCGAACGTAACGAGGACGGTCAGGACGACGCGTTTCCTGCGTACGGAGTCCTTCAACTCTTTCCCTCGGCGTATGTTGGGGCGGAGGGAAAATCGTTGGAAAATGTTTCTCCGTTTCGAGAATTACTTTCTTGGTTCGTCTGGAATACTCTCCAGAAGATACGGGGAACTTTGCGTGATGTAATATTTATAACAGGAAACTTTGAATTGCAAAAGTTCACAGAACGTTAACCAAACCTTTGTAAAATGTGTCATAAGGCATTGTACTCTAAGAATGGAAACGTATAGTGACTAGATCGTAATTTGTTCAATCTTGTTTGTTGCAGGTAAGGAACTTTGCAGTCAGTTAATTTACTTTTCATTTCGAGAAACATTAGAGAGCCAATCTGAGAAATTCCAGAGAGCTCCAAGAGTAAGTAAACTCAATATGAATTATTCTTTCCTCGAATAACGTTTGATTCTTCTCAATGAAAATTATTTTTTATCAAGCTCTTTCTTCGCAACAAAAATTTCTAAATTCTCACAACCTAAACTTTAGTCACCCATCTTGTAAATTAAATTTACCTTGGCACAAATAAAACTTCACGTTATGAAGCATGTTATATACGTCACTTGCATAGCTTAAACAATTTTTAGATTTCTGACCAAATATTTTTTTCACAAAGCTTGAACATCTAAGTTGCGTAAAATAAGAATCTGTTTTTTGTAATTTCTGAAAACAGGAACCACTCTTAATAGAATCGAGCAGCGATTACGCGTTTCGTCGAAATTTGCAGTGGATAGAAATTAGGCATGACATAACGGCGAATTAATCCTGCGGTATTAGGCCGAGAATCGACAGACACAACCGCGTGGATCGTAGATTAATTCGTGCGTCCGTCTAACACGCGACGATGCACAGGATTATGATTAATAATCACAGCGGCCTCATTCGTGGATCGCGATTAATAATCAACCGTTGCGTTGCTCCCGCTGGAGGCGAGCAAAATTACAATTTGAACGTGAAAGAATCGAAATTAATTCCATTTAGATACAAAGAATGAAACGTAAACAAACTTTGAGCCGTTATTTGGTCGCTGAAAATTGCAATGGTGAATCATTAACGAAATTAAATTGCCTTTCACGGTGAACGGGAGATAGCTTAGGGGAATAACTATTCGATCGAGTAAACATTGCGAGCAAATTACGAGCTCCTGTGTTTCGTTATTAGAGCAAAATTTTGACCATTTCTGGCATGCACCAAATGAATCGATAACAGTCCCATGTTAATTTAAAGAAGTGGTTAAGAACCTTCTTAATCTTCTGAAACTATTTACTATAGAAAAAAAACGTGTCACGCATATTTCATAGATTTCTTTATCTTCGATTTTGGTAATGACTGTTATTGCATTAGCGATCGTAGTTTCTAAAATATCGCAGTGTAATTAAAGCAGAGTTTTTCAGAGCAGCTACAGAATTTCAATTTTTAATCAAACACAAAGGATACGTTACATATAGTCAACGTTTCTATTTTAAATAAAAATACACATATCCAAAGCCTCTTTTGGAAAACCTTCCAAACGCAAAAATAAGCTCGGTGAAACTATAACGCTTCCAGAAATACCTGTGTATTCCACCTGTGTATTCCGGAACTGAACTGTAAGAATGACGACAATTATGACGACATAGTCGCATAACTGGTACCGCAAAAATGAGGATAGCGTCGCTGTCAGTAATGCACCGATAGTAGGACTAATTCCGACGGTATCTGTATAATCCAATGAAATTGATTATTGAATACCGATGACCACCGATGTTGCTATTAATGCCGCTGTTGGCGAACGCTTGCGCACGTGGTCACAGATATTAGCGGGTATTACAGCTATCGGTTGAGACGGTAATATAAAATTGATGATTAATTTGCGGACGATGTTCGTTTCGATATTAGGATTAGAGGGGAATAGGCGGGTCCGAGTGCGCCAGACGACCGAATCGATTCGCGGGACAGCCGTGCGGCAAATAAAATATATTTCGAGTTTGATTTCTGGTTCGATAAACTGATTTGTTTCGGTTTAGTGAATCCTCGCGAGCCAAAGGATCATCTCAAAAAACGCTCCGACACATCGTTTTATTGCTATTTTAATTGAAGAAAATAGTTCTGTAAACAAAACAAGTTTTTTTATGAATATATTTATCGGTGATCGGTGGGCGTTCATTCGTTAAATCATATTTTGGTGATGGAGATAGAGAGAAAATTTATTTAAATATTTCTATTATTTTATTATTTTTATTATTCTATTAGTTTTTGTGCAGAATTTAGTTTCGTTTGAGATTTCCTCGAAGCATTGTTTGACATTTTTAGAAATTAGGAATATACGTTAGGAAATGTAATATAATTAATGTAATGTAATATAATATAAGGAGTAGGATATATATTTCCTCAAAGATTCATGAACAACAATTTTTCAGTCTATATACTCGGAAGGTAAAAGAAAATAAAGAGAAATGTCTATTGGATGACTATTATACTAGACTCTCAATTTTGTTGAAACACTTTGATACGTAAAAATAAATCTCGATCTGGTCTTGTAAAATATAAAACCAAAGCAAAGAAAACGTGTTAAGGGCTCGTTGGGTTCCACTTGGTTATCGATTTTATTTTTGAAACGCCTGACTGACTGGCGGGGTTAAAGGCCAATCGATTACCTGGCCGCCATTTTTTATTAAATTGAAATAAGATTGAAGGCGGAAGAATAAAGAACCTCCGCTGTCCAATCCCCGGATTTCGTTACCCCACAATGTCCTCTTAGGTTTCCATCACGCATCAATTTTCTTGTTCCCTCTCGACGCGATTTCCTGAGCCTTCCCCCTTTTCCCTTTCAACTAAGAACTTCATTCTTCCTTCGAGCGACGCCTTTCATTCACTCTTGCCGCGTGGTCATCGGATCAATCAATATCACTTCCGTTGCCCTCGCGTAATCGAATATCGCCAACTTTTCTATTGATATTAATTGATCCTCAACACCGGCGCGCACTGTTCCTATCAGCGATCCAACTATTATCAGCTCCATGTTTCGAGCATTGATGGCCACAAATTATATTTACGGGTCTCCTTGAAGTAGATGCTTTTTATTTGTATTTTCTTTTTAAATTTGTTGGCTACATAAAGAGGACTTTTCTTGGAATAAATAAAACTTCGTTCAAGTGACGTATGTTTTGAATTATTTTTCTTTTTATTCATGTATACTCACAGTATTTGTGGAGCTCCTCAGTGCCTCTAATATTTCGATACTTTGCTATTTACGGTAGGTTAATCAATTTATACTATTCAAAGGGCCAAATCTACAGTTTTCAATGAAAAAAATTTTAATTTGCCACGAGTCGACAAGATAAATTTTGCACAAAAATCGATACAGGAAAAATGGTATTTTTCCAACTCGAGCCATAACTCAAGATGCATTTGAACCGAGCGAGACAAAAGGTTGCCGCCCGGTAGCGTAGATAGAAATTAATTACAGAGAAGGAAACTTTTCAACCAATTAATCTACAACTCTCGAATCCTTGACGTCATTCTTCTCGAGCCGGGCTGAAAGTTACCTAATCAATTAAAAATACGTTTATAACGCCTAAAGCACGAGGAAAATACAGAGAGGAAAGGAAATCGATTATTTCGAACGTCTGGAGTAGATCCCCTTAAGGACGCGTGTTATCCTTGATAAATGGTGTGACCGGTAAAAGCGTATAGCAATTAATAGCGGGTGGTTACAAACTGTTCGCCAGGGCAACACCGTGAGACATTAAAACCCAGCGTTGTCCAGATGCGGCGATGGTAAAGTTTTATGACGGCAAAGTAATTTCGCGAAAGGAAGAGTTTGGAGGGACGAAGAGGGTGGCTATAAAATAATACACGAATGCACGCATGCGAACGTTATAGGTCTACTTGGAAGGCTGGTGTACCCTCGTATTACAACCCTGTATATTATTACCAATATGTCCTTTAATATTTGCAAGCTTGAGTTCGGTATCCATGGTTGTCGAAGGGCTCGGACCACGTTTATTGCTTTCAGTATCGTAAACAGTATTTCCTGGACAGCTGTATATCTCGCGCATCGAAACCTTAGTATTGGACTTGTTAGCAGGTATTATTATATTTCTAGAAAAATGATGTTCCAGAAAAGTATTGTGCATTTTATGTCTTTGATTTGCCGAATGACAATTAAACGTGTCTGCGTATCGTTATTTCAAGAAAATTCTCCTGGGTCTTCAATGAACCACATTGGAAACGAAAAATTAATTTAAGAAGTGCAGACAACAGAAGAATTTTTATATTCAGAACACGATTGAGTATTAGGAATGCCTTCAATGCATCGTTTCGTTAGTTTGGCGATTAGAAAGATCAAATGAAGAAGGTTGCAAAAAATAAAGATCAGCGTTTCGTGAAGGTAATGCTGGTTGGACTCGACGGTAAGGCTGACCCAGCAAACTTCGTCTTAAGATACTATATAGAGATCCAAAGCCTCGAGTCTAAAGCCGAAGTCGATCAAAATGTAGGTGCATCTTGGGGAAGGCTTGCTGCGTCAGCCATAGCAACCGGTCCGCCAGCGTTACCTGGGACAAAACGCTGATCTGTATTTTTCGATATCTCTTTTATTTCATATTTCCAACCGTGGAACTAATCAATTAATGCATCGTAGGGATGATTTTGCACCTGGAACTCTCGATGAGATACCGCGATCGCATCGTCGATATAAATGCATCTATCGATACCACTCTCTTAACTTTACAAAATTCAATCAAATTATAACAATTCGTATAAATTGAATTAATATCGTATAAATATAATTAATATTTCTCAATTGGGGGAGGCGACGACGGTTTCTCTGTGGTGAATTATTCATTCGAATAATGAACTGCCAGCTATGTAATTCGTTTCATACAGTGTTTATTATGAGGAGGAATTTATTTGCGAAGATATTACGGACACAGGGGTGCTGGAATTTCTGAGATCTCTGCATATCACTTTTAGGGATCTCTAGGACCTCTGCATAGTATTCTACTGGAAGGGGTCCCTAGAACCTAGCATGGTAAATTTGGAGGTCTCTAGGATCTTAGCACAGTACTTTTAAGGGTCTTTAGGACCTCTGCATAGTATTCTATTGCTGAGGTTCTTTAGAACCTTTGCATAGTACTTCTGGGAGTCCCTAGATCCTTACATACTACTTTGGGGGTCCATAGAACCTTACTTAGTACTTTTGGGGGTCCTTAGAACCTTGCCTAGTACTTTTGGGGGGTCCCTAGGACCTCAGCATAGTATTCTGCTCGTGAGGATCTTTAAAACCTTTGCATAGTATTTCTGGGGGTTCCTAGAACCTTGAATAGTACTTCTCGGGGTCCCTAGGGCCCCTACCCACTACTCTTTGACTCCCTGGGTCCGTCAATTCCCTACTACTTAAAATCGACCCCATTGGAAAACATACGATACATACACAACCGATGATGTCAGCCAATCGTCAGAACGTAATGAATAGCTAAACACTCATCCTGGAACACCTCAGAGACCCTCAGATTTCCGATCCCCGACGTGGACCACTCCATCCGGCGCGTACTGAGCCGTTGAATGGCAAACCGAATGTATCCTGCGCGGACCGAACGTGCCGTGGGAAACTCGATGCAATCCCATCATACCGCGGCGCCCAGTTAACGGCATGCATCGGGCAAACCGGTGGGAGGGAGACGACACCAGGAAGAAAAACGGTATCGACGCGCAGCGGGGCGTGGTTGCGCCGCGAAGGCGAGTTTCCGTGGCAGCAACAATTTCGGTAGACGTTAATCGGATCGGGCCAGCGGAATTTCAATTTACTCGCGGCCTGGTGAGGAACGACCCTTTAAGTGGGATCACCGTACGTTGAAGGGCGCGGCCGATTATTGCGCGTTCCCAGAACATCGCGCGTAAGGACTAGTAGCGCGGGGTTAAGGGGCCCCACCTCGATGCTTAAGCTCCCAGATTCCCGGTTAATTAATTGGCATTAACCCCCTCGCCACTGGGACTCTGTACGAGATACCGAGCTTTGGGTTTCATGCATGTTATGGTGTTGATGGGAACTGGAGGCTCGAGGTAACTAATATTGTAAACAAATTGGGAGATTGGGTTTTCTTTCGGGTAGTAGAGTGATAGATTGGAGCAATTGGTGTGTTGTGACACCTTTGGAGGTCTGTCTTTACAGGTAATGAGCAAGAGGGCTAGGAATCCTCAGAAGGAGAAATGCAGAGGTTTCAGGGACCTCCATAGATGTAATACTGGGCAAGGGGTCTTAGAGACCCCTAGAAGTTACTATGCAAGGTTCAAGGGACCCTCAGAAGTACTATGTAAAGGTTTTAGAGACCCCAAAAGTACTGTGATGAGGTCTTAGAGACCCCCAAATGTACTATGCAAGGTTCTAGGAGCCCCCAGAAGTACTATTCAAAGGCTCTAGGAACCTCCAGCAATAGAATATTATGCAGAAGTCCTAGAGACTTTCAAAAGTACTGTGCTGAGGTCCTAGAAACCGGATAATCTACTATCCAAGGTCGTAGGGGTCCCCAGAAGTACTATGCAAAGGTTCCAGAGACCCCCATGAGTAGAATACTATGCAGAGGTTCTAGAAACCTCTAGAAGTACTATGCAAAAGTCCTGGAGACCCTCAGAATCAGTTATTGGTCAAATATTATTTTAAAAATAATAAGTACAGTGTTACTTACCCCTCGTATTTTAATGTCTCCTTCATAACATAGCCTCCAGAGATTCCTCTTCTACCCCTGCCTTGCTACTACCCCGCTATTAACAAAATCATTTCTTTAGCAATAAGAAATCTAATTCAGTCACGTAAAAAGAGACCAATTCACCTTCCTAGATTCCAGTGGATAAAAGAAATGCAATTAGCAATAATTCGTCCATTTTCGGTAATACGGTAATTAGGTTAACGAGGTCGAGGGGGCAGGATTCGTAGTCCAATCGAACCGTCGCGTATAATTGTCCTCAGAGGGGTGAGGATTCAGCCAAGCGGTTTAAATATGAAATTATGGATACATGGGCGAGACTGGGCCCCGATGGAATTAATTGAATTCGAACGGTGCGACGCACCGACGGGCGTCGGTGATTTTGGAACTCGTGAAAGAACCGGAAATCAATTTATTCGACTGGCGGCGCAATGATGCGTCGGTAATCGTCCTGCTAAAAGTGCGCACTGTTCGGACGCGGCGTTGTGAAAATGGGCCGTCGTTTAAGAAGCATCCACGTCGAGGTTCCCAAAGAATTCCTATCGATTCGAGCTCCCGAAATTACCGATTTTCGAAGTGGATCAGCTCGTAAAAAATAGCTGAAATGGGTCGTGGAGTTCGCGATTCCTTCGACGCGAGAACTGCTAGTTCGACAACCTCCTCCTCCTCCTCCTCCTCCTCCTCCCGCTCATTATCGACCCGGAAAATATATAATGCTTATTCGGTTTCCTCGCGAGATCCCCTTTTGATTGGTCGACCTATAATCTGTAATCCGGTGGGCGTTAGTAACCTCTGTGTTCTCTGTTCCGCGAGTCTTCGTCCTGTTCTGTCTACCTGCCGCGTATCTATCTCTCCATCTATCTATTTGTCTATTTGTCTTTCCCCTCTTGTGTTCCCGAACGCTATTGTTAGCTTCTTAACGTAATGGCTGTAATGCACGGGGCTACGTTTCCCGGACGTCCCTGGGGAATCGATCCTGGGATAAATGAGTTTTACTTATCTCCGATGGCGATTTCTTCTTATCTTTCTAATTGCGTTTTTAATAACTAGTCGTTGTAACGACGAACTGTTTGGATAACGTTTACCCTAACACGGTGTAGGCGGTGGATCGAAAATTGTGGCGTGATCACAAGATGACTGGAGATTAAGGTTACTGGTCGAAGGTTATTGGTGAAAGACACGTGCCCTAGGATATTAGATATTATGACACTGACTATATGTAACGATATTAGTGTGTTCTTGTGTCAAGGGTGGGGAATGGCTGAGGGTTGAGGAAATAATTTTGTGCTCCTTATTTGTTTGCTCTTCCTTGTTTCTTACAGATTATATTATTCTGCCCTCGTGTTTTTAATGAAAAATATTTTATACGTATACAAATATTATATGCAAATTCGAAGTCTATTTCCAGCCGAAAGGAAAAAATTCTGTCTAGGTGTAAAAAACATGGTACAATATTATTTCCCAATATTATTCAATACAAATTTCACAAAACACTCTCTAAAGTGCATGAATTCATCTATTTAAATTTCGAATCGCAAAAATCAAAATAAGATCCAGCAGGGGTCTTTAGTATCAAAGGTTTAGTTCAAGATAAATATCAAAAAAAAAAAAGAAAAGAAACTGCTAAATCTACCCCGCTCCTAAAAGAGCAAGAACTAAAAAAATCCTCCAAGTAGAAATCGAGCAGAATGGAATTCCTCGAGGGGACGCGACCCGTAGCGTCATAAATTTCGCGAACGCGAATCCGCATTGTTATTTCGTTAATGCTCGTTATCGGAATGCAATAATTCCGCAGCCTCGGGTATGCACCCCCTCTCAAAACCCCTCCGTCCCGTGACAATTGGATTATCCTATGTTTCGATCATCTGAAAATTCCAATTAACAGCAATGATCTTACAGATAGATAGATCCCCATCGTCGAGGCCGGATCGAAAGGTCGACCGATGCGATAATCTTCCGTTCGGCGCACTGTAACGCCATAATGCGGCTAAATTAATTAATCGCGGGGTGCCTCGAGGACGGGTAGAGACCGTCCCGCGTTATCTTGAACCGAGGTTCGCGATGGAATTCCGCCTACAGCCTCTTTCGTCCCTCTCCCCTTCGTCTTTCCGAGGGATCGAATTTGTTCGGCTCCGGTAATTCCCGATCGCGGTGCGCAGTTATTAATTTACCCGCTTTAGGATCGTTTCGCTAGCTGCCGTTTTATTATTTTCTCGTTTCTCCCCTCTCCCGTACCGCGTGGTCATCATTTCTGGCGGATCCGGCGCGGTTGGACGTGCAACGAGAACGATTTTAATGCCTGTGCTCGCCGATGACCGTTCTCGTCGAATGGTTCAAACCGGGGATCTTCGGGAGAATCGTGAACGTTGCCAGGAAAGGCTGATAATTAAATAGAATGGAAGATATCAAGGGACGTGGGGTGGATGCGGAAGAGGGAAGGGGTTGAGGTGCTTGAACTCTAACAATTTTTTCCCTTGGTCGTAAATTGCGTCAATCTCTTAAAATAGCTGACTAAAGGACCCTTTTGTTTCATTGTACAGCCTTAAACTATAGTCTCTTCAGGTTTAATGATGTAAAACGACCACTTGTCCGCGATGTTAAGAGAGCGACGCATTTTCGAGCGTCGCCAGAGGCCATCTGCTTGGCGCAAGACTGTATACCAACAATTTGTTTCGTAAAGTACACGTTTTCTCAGCTGAATTATGAAAATAATTCTTCCTATCGTCAAAGAATTTATTTTAATTTTCGGTTTCTTATTAATAGGTACTTTTAGTTAAAGTGCAGCTGAATTATTGAAGAATAATTCCTTTCTACTACCGAAGAATATACCACTTCGATTCTTAATTTCCTTATTAGTAACTGCTTCTAGCTGAAACGCATCTGACCTAATAAAAATACGATTCGCCCCTACCCCCCAAAGAAGTACTTCACAGTTAGTACTTCACAATTACCTATCAAGAACCATTCCCAAAGAATCAGTTCTCAAATTCCTCAATATATCATACAACGCAGCTAAACCCAACGTCTTAACAGGACATTTAAATTTGTTACGTCTACACCTTTCTTATGAATCCAAATTAAACTGTTCCTCCTCTAACGCGGATCTAGTAGTCTCCAATATCGAATTACAAATTTTCGAGAGGCTATCGAGTTGTCCAACGCTGGCCAAAGGCACCGAAGCGCCCAAAACGAAGAAGGAACAGCCCTGGTGATCCTCGCCTCGTAAACCAACAAAGGCCGCGGTCTCATGGATTCGATGGATCGTAAAGGCATCGTTGGATCTTTCTCTATCGATCTCGGTCTTTCTTCCCGGTGGCAGTCGTTTCGTCTTGCGGTAGCCCGATTCTCCAGCGTTTATTAACCGTCTCTTGGCCAGCTCTCTTCCGCATCGATGAAAGAGGATCGTGTCTGGCATCGTTGTAAATCGGTGTATCGGTGTCCCGATCGTTATCGACAACGCTTCGCCCGGGATTCTATTATCGTCGATGCAACGCCGCAATTGTTTGTTACTCGGGACACGTAGAGAGATCGCATTGGTCGCTTTCGACTCGCTATCCGCGGTCTTTGCATCGCCACCGCCGGGCATTTATCAAGCGGTGAACTTTTTCTCGCGAAATGATGGAGACCATCGTCGGTACGAAACGCTATTCATTAAACATCTCGCATTCGATCGGTCCTGTGCACCTGCACCGTTGCGAAAACTGACGACCGTGCGATCTATCGCGGGTTCGACTAATTTGCATAATAACGAAACGATTTCTTTATCTCGAGGCTTTCGCTGAAGAAACTGCTCTCGCAATGTTTGGCGTACTCGAGTGAGTCAACGTTGGGAGGTTTTGTTACTTAAATTTCATCGAGGTTCCCTTTGACCTTTTATTTTAATTTTTAGTTTTTATCGTCGACTTCTGTTACTATTATTCAGTTGTCTGGAGAGTCCATGTCGATTTATGGTAGGTGGTACAGGTCTGAATATATCGGAATTGTTGAAAACAAATAAAGGTAGAAAGTTTGTGGAATAAAATGCTACTACCTATGGAATTCAACAAATATCTATCAATATTCAATTGTGCTTTGGAATTTTTCTTAAAAATTACCACTAACTTTCTGGACAATCCAATATTAATACTTCTATTTCATTTCTTCTTGTCTCGCCTAGTTATGTTTATTAATAGTATATATATTTGCTACCTTATGCCTGGAAAATCTAAACGTACGCCAACAATATCCCTCATTACAATCCACAGGATGCAAATCGACCTCGTAGGACAAACACGTAATTTGCATAATTTTCCGCGGACCGTAAATCCGCGATAATAAACGCTCTTCGAAACTTCAGCCAAACATTTCCAACGAATCGTTCCCCGCGATGCTGTGCAGTGTTAGAATAATTAAGTATGCAATATTTATCGTCTATTAATCGGAGGTGGTAGTCTTCCCAAGACCAGCAGGGCAAAGGAATTCAACGATCGTTTTCGTCGAACGTTTAAACCGATGCCGATGGTTTCCGCGTATTCGCAGATCGTTATCGACGCTGATTCACTAGAGCTTGTTACCGTTGATGCAACAACGCAATTGTTTGTTACCCCAGACACGTAGAAGGAACCGTGTTACTTTCAATTCTTGCGTTCTTTATGTGTCATCTCGAGCAGGGACGACGGAGATTGTCGCAAATGGGAAACACCGCTCGTTAAGTGGCCGTTCTTGATCAAATCTTCGAGCAGTCTTTTCCTCGCGTTGGTTTCGATGATCGTTATCTGTGCCTGGATTACCTATATTCCAGCATCGTTTATGCAACAGGCCAGTTTCGTGATTCTTTGTTCCACGATGCTGGCACTCATCAACGAACTTACGTTCTTAAGTGGAGAATACTAGGTGGTAAATACAAGTAAACCAACGGAAAAATTTTCTACATCAGAGAAGAAAAAGAATTATATATTAATTAATTAAGAGGGCGCATGACATAATGCGTTCTCTTTACAAATCGAAACTTCAAATTGTTATCAAATCTCGTTATGGAAACATCCGAGAAAAAAAATGTTTCAGACAAAATTTACTTACTTTTCTTGTACAATCTAAATATGTAACGTTTAATAGGGGGTTCTACTTGAAATTATAAAGGTACCCCCGCCCTCTAAAGGGGAAGGGGGGCCACTTCATGTTTATGCAATTAGAAAGGCCCTTTAGATCCATACAATCGAAGACCAAGAACTTTAAAATCGATGGTATAGTTTTTGATATATTGAGCTATTAAGAGTCATGTGGGCTACCCTGTATATTGTTATAATTATATCATAAGAATTCTCTATAACAGAAGAATCGCAATATCGAAGGCACTCTACCGAAACAAGCCTTCAGAAACACATTTGGTTGCCCCGAGCAATTGTAAAAATTCGTCGACCTACTGTTCGTACAATCTATCGAGCATAATAACGTCCATATTGGATTACCAGGGCCGATTTCTCCACAAGCAGCAGCCATTCCAGGTATCGATCTCCCATGAAAGAAATCTATCCGCGAATAGAGCTGGGCTACGTCGGATCAGTCATCCGACAAGCGAATAATCCCAGTTCGAATCTCCTCCTAGTCCGGTGGTCTGACCAGCGACGGACCTATACATTTTCCCCTGTACATTTTATTTCCTGGTCGAAGCGTCTCTGGAAGCCATCCCCCAATCATCGACCGCTCGAAAGCCGGTTCCCACACGACGAGTGAATCGTTTCCAGCCGAAATCGTTGGCTCTGTTGGCCGCAGATTCCGCGCTTCATCTCGCAGTAGCCCGATTCCGAGGCGTCTATTAGCTAGATGCGGGAAGATCGGAGTATCCGGCTTGCTCCATTTCTCTCTGGATTCCTCTCGATCGACTCGTTGGAATAAGAGGGGCACACCGCGGCGGAATAAGCGACCTGGAGGCGAAGGAGAGATGGCTTAGGTGCACGGACCACGAGGAACGGGCAAGGGGGAAGGGTTGACGGTTCGTGGAGGAAAGCCTGAGGATATCGGGTACCCAGAATGCCCTGGGAATAACGAGAGATTGGGACGAGGAGGAAATTTCATCGCTCGGTCGGTCGATGTTGTATAGTCGAGGGGGAGGAGGACAGAGCGGGACGGGGGAGGGTAGACGAGATTTATCGGATTTTCGAAATACCCGTGCACTCGGCGTGTCGAACCAGACGCCTCCGTTTCTATCCTCGTCGCACCTTTCTCTGTCTCTGTCTCAAGTTTTCTTATTTGCGTTTCGTTTCCCATTTTCGGGCTTCCGGTTTCATCTTCCGGTTTCCTGACGTCGCCGCGCGTCGATCTCCTTTGGCTATTGCCACTTTGATCGGCCGCTGTCGCGGGGAACCTGGTCGTCGAGAAAAAGAATAATTTGGGAAATGGCAAGGAGAAACTATTTCCTGGTAGGTGGTTGGTGTTGCGGGAGGAATCTGTTTGGTGGTGAACTCTCGGTAGATACAAATTATTTAAATAGTAATCGGGCATGAGCTTTTCCAAGTGTTCGAATTTATACTTGCGATACGAGTTTCTTGAATGGTTACACTCATTCTTTGGCTTCATTCATTTTTTTGCTTGGGAACTGATGATGTAGACTAATTATGAACAAATTACGTAGATCAATTAATGTATGTTGATTATTTATATTATTATCACATTTGATCAAATCGTAACGTCGTAACACGTTCCTTAAGAGACACGTGGTTATCCCCACCACTTCCTGGAGATACTACAGGAGGAGAGATACTGGTCATTAACAGCGAGGTATAATCTCTTTACCAAACTGTTAATAATAGTGTTAAGATTTGTTATAATTATAATTAATGACAATAATAAAAAGGACAAAAATTTGATAATAAAGAAGGGACTAATGAAATAAATTGAAGCTGTCGAAATTAGGAATCCTCGCTTCTGCAATATTTTTCGCAATCCACTCAAAAAACCACTCTCTCATACTTTCACACCTTTCTCTCACGACCAATAAAGACCAAAATAAATGTGGTCCAGGTCGAAAAGAGACATATCCGTACGTTCCAATTGCGAACTCCTTCAGCAATTCCTCTACTGCTAAAGTTACTTTTTCGCAATCAAATTTTCGCTCCTCAATAAAATTTTTAAATCTAAATCACTCAATCGTTAGAGAGGAACGAATAGATCCCGTCTCTGCTTAGACTTCTCGTCTACCGTCTTCCCGTCTGAGTCGATAAGAGGAAGCTGGTCTACCCGCGGCTCATAGTCTTCTGGAACTCCGGTCGGAAGTAGCGGGATTTTCGTGGCGGACGATTGAAAACGCGAGGGCGCATATCGGACCTCTCTCTTCGCCGAGAGTTGTTTGCTCTCCGGGGAGAGCTCATCTCTAGGCTTTCTTTCCGTGCTTCCGCGGCGCATTGTCTTCTTTCCACCTTTTGTCGCTGTTCGCCGTCTCCGCGATCCCTTTTCTCTCCCGACGCATTGTCTCGCCCCGGTTCCGCTCTACGTTCGACCGAACGACGAAACGAGACACGGGATTGGAAATCGGCGACGATTTCGCGAACCCACCGCTGAAACTCGTGAACATTTTAGGAGGGGTTAGGGAGATCCGTTTTTGTCCCGCGCGAACGACACTTTAAAGTCTGCATTCGGTTTGGCCTCGATTTCGAAAAGATCGGTGGCGCTGGGATCTAAATGTCTTTCGTCGTTTGAGGGAAGGATTGTTTCGATGGTGTACGTATCCTGGGATAGGAAAATATTATACTTTTTTTTTTTTGGAGAAGCTCAGATTATCTGGACTAGTTCAATTTTTTACATGTTCATTGTTTAGGTTGGACATGAACGGTTTGGTTATTGATCTCTCTCGTTTCGAAATTAATTTTTGTATTTTATGTGCGTACGTCAATAGAAATTGTATTCGAGAAATTGCACTGCAGCATCATCTTTTAGAGTGTCTTCCTTTATAATAAGGAAGTATAAGTAATAACAATATGTAATACATTTATACCGTGTGCATGGTTGTTAACAGGATTTTTTAATCCTTTACAGACATGATGTTATCATAGAAAGCTCCTTATTTGTTAGTTTTGAAGACGACTGTTATTCAGAACCATGGAAGAAACTATTTTTTGTTCGTGAATGATGAAATTATTTCTGTAAATATGTAAAAATGTTTGTATGGAATTTAATGGGCACAAAAACATTATTGTAAAATATAAATGAATTTCCTCCCGTGCAAGTCTGTGTATATAGGGTGTCCCAAAAATGTTGGAGGTCCTTGAAAAGGGTGGTTCAGGGGGTGATTTGAAACAACTTTTTCCTCAGCGAAATTGTTGTCCGAGACTTCGTTGAGGAGATATTAACGGAAAACACTGACCAATCAGAGCGCGCGTATACTGTTGGAGCGGCCGCGATAGCGATGGCTACGCGCTAGGTAGCCGCTCTCGTACGCGAACACGTGATTCGACGTGCATCGAAGGATATTGACGCTGCCGCTTAGCGCTTAGCCTTCGCTACCGCGGCCGCTCCAACGGTATCCGCGCGCTCTGATTGGTCGGGTCTTTTTATTAATATCTACTTAACGAAACCCCATCCGACATTTTTGCAAAGGAGAAAGTTGTTTCAAATCACCTCCCGAACCACCCCTTTCAAGCACCTCCAACATTTTTGGGACACCCTTTATAAGATCTATAAAGAGATGAATATACATATACAAGGTGAGGCAGCTGAACTGTTAATTTTTTCCTGTAAGATTTGTTTGTACAGACCATAAATTAGGCATTATCGGTCTGTAACAGTTTAGCTGCCTCACCCCGTGTGAAACACTTCAACGTAGAAAAGAATCTTTTTAAGACTCTGATAACTCAGACACAATTATTGATCGATAAAAAATTCCAATAAATTCACCAGTCATTCTAAATTGAATTTATAATTGGATCGACATTAAAAACTGCCCCATGCGAACAGCCCTTAAAATAGCTGGCGATTTCAATAGTCGAACGCTGCGAGGAAAAACCATGATCTCTCGACGATTCCAGTAAATAGTTTCCCGTTTCTTCCAGCAATAGGGAGTCAGGGTTGGGGGGAAACCGCGTTTCCTCTCGTAGCGACGGGAGATTCGTTTCTCTTACCGTGGAAACTTTATCTCGGAAAGATTGTATTCGCTTTCAGAAAATTCTGCGCGATGACAGAAAATTTCCCGTCGAGAGACGGGGGCTGCTCGCAAATTACATTATTCGCTTTTGAGGCGAAGTGCTCCGCGTTGTAAGAGCTTCTACAAATATTCCAGTAGCAATATTCAGCCTATTCTCTCTCGCAGCTCGCGGCACCGTTCTGTCGCGCTCTCTTCCACTGGCGGCGTTAATCCTGCTTGGACTCGTGAATTCCTGCATGCCCGCGGTCCCAGAGGGTCTACCCGTAGAAATTATGAACGAGACGAGAATGTTCGTCGAGCGCTCAGATGCGAACGCGTATCCGCCACCCCGCTGCCTCGTCCCTCTGTTTCATTTCGCCCCTGTTCGCGTTTCCCTGCATTTATTCTTGCGACGCGACGGGGAAACTCGAATTTCCCATCGCGATTCGTTTTATCGTTCGTCGCGGGACGGCATCGATGGAGTCGGAGCGAATTTATACGAAATTACAATTTTGTTCAATATCTGGAAAGTGGAGCGTAGGTGGTTGTCGAAAGCTATGCGCGAGGTACTGAACGTGCGCTGAGAATTTGCAATCGTTTGGTATAAGTTCGAGGGTGCGGTTGCGTTGATTTTCAAAATTCTGGTGAATTTTCTCGGAAAATGAAAGCACGAGCTGTGAACAACTAGTGACTTAACATATATCTTGTACGATCATCTATGTACAATCGTCATTTTTAATACGTGAAAGATGAGAAAATCATTGGAGATACGTTACGCGAGAAACAAGGAACACGCTTAATCTGAGAAAACGTATAATGCTCAGGAGCTATGCATGTTATAATAGTTATCCCCCCCCCTCCCCCACCAATCCTGTACTGGAATGAAGCAGTAAATCTTCCAAAGAAATTTACCTAATTGCCACAACAATTACGTAGTGCATAATTACAAAATTCCATATGTTTAATCGGACAGCTTTCAGAAATCCGTTTCTTATCCTCGAATTGGAAGTATGCTGGCGACGTTAAATTACGTTTCAACGTCAAAGCGATGTGTCGATGACAGTCAGCAGACATAAAACGATTATCGATCAGCTTTGAATGAAATCCCCTCAGTTGGCAATTTATCAAATCGAATCATCTGAAACTTGTTTGATTGATTAGTGCACGAGAATACTGAGTCCTAACATAACTGGATGAATTAAGTGCAATCGTAAGTGATTAATTTTGAAAAAATATTCCTCTTTTTAAAACAATTTACATGATTCTGATGAGGATATGAAGGGAGGTTGAAAATGTTTAACGAGTATGTATCAAATATATAGGTATGCGTTCTCAAATTAATAAAATTATATCTCTGCTTGAATTGCCAATTAAATACAAGTTAATTTCATTTCTCAAATTCTCTCTACATTTGAATTAATAAGTGTGGTCGCTGACCATATTAAATATCAATTTATACCGTTCATAACGCATATAATTTAATACTAGGTATCCTTGAATACATTGCGAGTTACAAAACAGTCATAACTGTATTTGAGGTACGAAATAACATTGTTAAATATTTTAAATTAACATTTCAGTCCTCGTTAATTTCGTTTCGTTCCTCAAGTAGTGTTATAATACATTTGCTTGTTATGTACATTTGCTTCGTGGCTTATGCTATATTCAAGGAAATATAAGTCGAGACTGCGTGAATTTTTGTATGGTTTCAAATTTTCAATTATTTAATTTCGTTAATTGTATATGGTAACAAATTCCAATGTATTTAATTTTGTTTGTTGCAGGTAAAAAACTCTTGGTGCTAATACTTCAATTTCTCTCTCGATGAATATACAAAGTCATCCTTTAGACTCATAGTTTAGAGCCAGTTTATTGCTGAACTCCTATTATTATAATTATTCAGAATTAAAAACTGTCTCAAATTTCTTTTCACTCCTGAACAAGACTAATAATCTGTTACCAAGCTATATGCTTAAAAGTGTTATAAACTACTGTATTAAATCATGCTTGTCTAACCATCCTATACTAAATTAATTTGCCAACATAACAAACGTCACTCGATGCTAATTCAAATATTTTGAATACGATTATCGTCAAAGAAAGTTTACTCCTCATAAGCTTTTCTTGTTGATATGCATCCTCGAACTCTCGCCGAAAGTTGGGATATTCGACGATATTCCGCCACGCAATTTCCGTGACGGTTGACGTTCGAGTTAAGCACGCAACACGCTGAAGTTCTTGCTTTCGTTACCATCGGGTCACGGGTAACCTTGTGACACGAGGGAAATCCTGCGTGGCAGCTCCGCCATCGCACGAATTCCTCGCGGAAGCATAAAACCGCCCCTCGCCTTCTTGCGAATCACTTTAAAGTGTCAGTCGGATCGTTCCCGCGGATTTTCCGCGCACCAACTCGATCTTTTTGCCAACGTGTCACGCTTTTCGTCGAACCATCTTCTTTCATGTTTCTAGTTTCGATGAATAGCTTCGATTCGCTGTTTTCAGATTAGAAGTTCTTCTGAATTCTAGTTCTTCTGAATTTTTGTAATATTCAATAGCAACACATAAGTATTTTAATTGACTATAATAAAAGAAGTATCGTATACAGGGAGTTGATAAATGTGAGATTTCTTCGGATGAAAATAATTCCTCGATTCAAAAGCAATCGAAAAGTCCTGTACCATTTTGCAATATAATGCTTGGTCACCAAGACATAAACAATTCAAGTTTGAAGAATGGTTAGGGTTTCCTGATAACAAAGATCGATCGCAACGTGGATGATGGAAACGGCTTTTTATTACTCCACAAATCTACAAAAATAACATTATACAATGGAATCATCGCGTGAGTTTTTAATAGAGGAATTTAAATCAAATAAAATCGAATACAAAACGCGAAGCACAATGAGAAGTGGGATTTCTCGCGCAACGACACCCCGCAGTAAATTTTTTCAGTTTCCCCAGTCGACAGATTTTTAATTTAAAAATGGACGGAAAATTCAACAGCAACAAAAGGCGCGAAAATCTGATGGCCTTCTCGTGGAATACAAAACTGAACTCCCAATCTCGCGCGAGACACTCCCCCATTGTCCGCTATTCCCGAACCCAATTGAGAATTATTCTTTCGTGGGGCGCTCTTCCGAACATCGATTTCCTTCTACCCTACGAAAAATCGAATTTCACCGGCAACGGTTTTTCATCGCGACAATGAGGGCCTTTGCCTGGCGGACGGTTTTCGCAGCCTTTCGACCGGGGTTCCAGCATTTTCCAAATTCCTTTTCCCACGGCGAACGGAATTCCATCGGTCTCTTAAAATCGCGAATGCCATTTTCCGACCTTTGTAACGCGATGTGGTTGCGATTGATTTCGGACAAGCGGATTTACCTCGAAACCGAATCTTATTCGTCGAATATCCGCCTTCATTCCATGAGCAGCGGTACTTAATCCGGGCGTACATAAATTAATAAAGGGGGACTGCTAGCATTATTAACGTAGAATTAAAAATCTGTCTATATAAGATTTCTTTGGGAATTCCTGCACTGTTTATTCAGATGACATTTGGATGCGATTTTGTTTAGGTAATTATACTCTATAATTATTATTCAAATTTTTCGACAGATTTCTATTGTATGCTCACTTCACTTAAATTTCCTCTCAGTCAAATGAATTTCGAGCTAATAAATAATTAAAAAAATAAAACGTTACTCCGAGAAAGAAGCCCGGGAGCTTCACCGGATTGCTAAGGGAGATCAAAATAAAAAAAGAAGGTAAAAAACCACTGGGCTTAGAGGAAAAGAGAGATGCCGCAGCAGCAACATCGTTTCCTTGACGTCACTTCCCACCCGGTTCATTCTGAAATTCAATTTTATTTCTTGCTCGCATATCGCGCGTCGTCTCGCAGCCGGCGCCCGCATTGCGGTTCGGAATTTGCGGAACGCGCTAGATGGAAGCGCCACGTTTTTCCGCGTTCCCCTTCGATTTTATCGCGGCCACTACAACCTGCAATATTCATCCCGCGGGATGGCGATGGCGTCGCGATGCCGTTAAATAATATGGGACCGGCTCCGATGGCGAGGAAACTGTGACAAGTGCAGGGAAAAAGAAAGTTCTGAATTTAACACTTAAAGCTTGCTATGCATTATAGTGCGAGTGAAATATTGCTGTAAGGTAGACTTTAGTTCTCTAAAAAATGATATATAAAAGATATAGGAGCTTGTAGGTCAGAATATTTCAAATTCCTCTTGTTGGATTCATTTAGCTTTCACTTTTGCTGAAATTAAAATTTAATATTATCATTTGTTTTTATTATCTCCAAGCATGATTACAATTTGATCAATAACGAACAGTTAGTAACATGTGTTAGCAGGTGTCAAGAAGTATTATCACGTAGATGATTCTCACTAGAATTCAGTTGTTGTAACATGATAGGAAAATATTATAATAGCTCAGTATGATAGATCAGCACTGCAACACGTGATCACTCGAAGATTCGTAAAAATTTCAGTAGTGCAAATTAATTAATAAAAAAAATTGTAATTCAATATTACACTATAATAGTTATGACCAGTGTCTTAACTTAGCATTGATACTTGTACAATTTCACCTAATTCATTTAAATCGTAATACTTATGGTTGCTATCGTAGCTAAGCATTCAAGCCAGCTGAAATTTCTCGTAACATTTCAGTTGAATTTCAATGTTACAAATTAATTTTCGCAAGATATATTAACTCAATATTCCAACATTTATAACCGTTATCCTAGCTTAGCATCGGAACGTCTGAAAAAGGTCAGAGCACCTGAAATTTCCAGTACACAGTTCTGACTCCAAATATGCTATCTACAGGCCGTAGAAAGCGCGCTGTAGGCGTTGTTAAGTGATAATGTAAATAACGAATTGCTGTCGTGTAACGAATGGAGAGAAACACTCGAGACCCCCACGGGTACCGAATTAACATAAAACTTACATATGCCGCGAGGAGTTCGCTGTATCTTCTCGATCTACTATGCATAGTAAAACAGTACTTAGCGTGCATTGAATTACACAGATAAACGACATTCGCGATATTAGGCACATTACTGTGAATTACTCAAGACGTTGACTGTCAGGCTGAATACGTGAGTTCTACAAAGCCAGGATTATTCTGGTCACTTCGAGTGTGTTTAACGTATACACAATCGGATTAATCGTTGAAAGGATTGACATGCATTCGGCCATATCCCCTACCGACGTCTGAACTGTAATCTATTAGTAATCAGTTCTAATTAGAGCTCATTTCTCGTTTAAGATCATCTAACACAAAGGGAACTTACGACATTGTGTGAGTTGGTCTGCGAACACTGTGTACTGAATTATCATTCGACCAATTGAAATTTGTATGATTTGGAATGTTGTGTGTATAATACTAACAGTTGAAAGAATATTTGTGGTGTGCAAACGCTGTAAAAATGTGACGAGTATCCTACGAGATAGTTACATGAAATTGTAAGAGGTTGACTTTGTTTTTTATTTAATTATGAAGGAACGACTATTACATGAAAATAATAAGATTTGAGATGCAATTAAAACTTTCTTTAAAAATAACCAATCTAAATATATTACACTAATACCAATAATACATCAATAATTGTAACAGACAGCTCCAACTTGGGTATCTTCCCAAACATAGCTTTCATTTTTTAATAAAATACAAGTTTTCGTGATAACTTATCATCTCTGGATACAATTACTAACATCATCTCCCATCTGCTGAGTAAATCAGTGACCCAGAAACGAATGACGCCTCTGCGTGAGCCCACTCGTCACCCAGATACGAACGCAATCCCTTGTCACCACTGGCCTCGATTATGATCCTCCAATTTCCTAACCGCGTATATACACGGTGACCTTGGCAAAGTTGCACGCCTGTTAACAGAGTTCGCAGGGGGTCATTAGAATTTCATGAAGAAAAGTCACCGTACGCCCGCGCTCTATCCGGCACCTGTTCCCACAGTCAACTATTCCATTCTACAAAAGTTCCTCCGCGGATAGTTGCTAAATTCGCGACTGTTTTCAAAAACTAGTTGAACATAATTGTACTTGCACGTGGCGTGGCACTATATGCTCTGAGAACGATCCTTTCTGAGGGGAACTAAGGACAGGGTCAGGAAGTGAATTGCTGCTTTTAAAAAACTCGACACTTAATAATAAATATAACACCCTCGTAAACTGTATATACGAATATAATAACGGATGTAAAGAAATAAACTGTAAATAAATTTACTGTACAACACGGCGGCCAAACACTGCGATTTCTACTAGAGTTGTTGAATTTGAAAAAAATATTAGGTGACTTAAGGAATACTTTACTTCATGGTCTTATTACAACGCAAAAGATGTTGAATCTGTTGACTCCGGAACGCGTTGTCACATGCATATGCGATGGACGTAATCGCTAGTTGTAAGAGCAGTCACATCAAAAAGAATGTCATATTGGGTTCCCAAGAAAGTTCGTGCCACTTTAAAAAAAAAATTCAAAGGCATATTTGAATTTTCATATATATTTATTGAATTGCATACGTACCATTTCGTTCCACGACCTTTCCACCTTTTATTTGTTTTCAATCATTCCGATATATTCAAACCTGTACCACCTACCAAAAATCAACATGGACTTTCCAGCCATTTCAATATATTAGGTTGTCCCAAAAGTTTCTTCCGTGAGTTACACTCAATTATTTTGAATGACAGTGTTTATATAAATAGACAATCTAGTTTCTTAGAGAGATGGTCTAACAGTATTGGAGCAAAATAAATCATGAAACTTTTCATCAAAAGAAACTTTCGGGACAGCCTGATATAGCACCCGAGTGATTCGGCAACCGCGATTACCTTCGAGTTTCGTATCCCGAATGATAAATCCAAGGAGCACGGAGGATCCAGCCTAATCGTCGATCGGGAAATTATTCGAACGGGTGGGCTCGGGAATCCCGTAGACACTCTTAGGTCGAACGAGCCGATCGTCGTTCTCGCGTGCGTCCCGTTCCTTCGTGTCCAGCGTTTCGGTTGACCCGACGTAACCTCCGCGACGTGTATCCGCGTCGAATCCTCGCGAACGGAGGAGGTAGGAGGTGGTTTATCGGCTGGAACGGTTCTCAGGGCACTGGACTCTCTCAGGGCGATCGCCACGGCCTGACCTGACTTAACCTCGCCGATCGTCGGCCGAGAACGTCGTGAAAACCGCTCTCTCTCTATCGCCCGTGGGACCTACTCCCGAATTTACGACGGACAGTCGAGCTCGTTTCGTTTCCTTTGCCGTTTACGGCGACCCTGAAAACGAACGAGGTCGACGCTACGTGGACATAAATTGTCGAGGTGTCGCGGGGAGACGGGAGTTTGGACACGAAGACACGCTGTACATACGTGGAACGCCTCATCGATTTTAGTTCGAAGAGGAGAGGCGCCACGAGAGGGTCCTTTTCAGGGGTGAACATGGCTGGAATCATTGAAATTATAGTAATAACATTAGGTCGTCCTAAAAGTTCATGCCACTTAAATAAATTGGACACAGAGGGAAAGGAACGGAGTAATTCATCTACTAGGACAATTTGATGTGCGAGGAGTTTTTTTAAGACTATAATCACCATGAATGAGACCTAGATGCGCTATTTCATTCCCAAGTCGCAACAAGCATCAAAAGAACACCGAGAAGAGGCAACGAATGACACGCTCGGCTGGAAAGGTGCCGGTGACGTATTCGGAGATTTGGGGGGGGGGGGGGCTTAAATGTTGATTTTCTACTGCTGGGAGAGGACAATCAACGCAGACTATTACTCAACGCTCTTATTCCTCGAAGTGAGGAGAAAGATTCAATCAAAGAAGAAAAAAGGAAAGAGATTTGCTTTTTGCAAGAGTCAAGACACTGCCAGGAAGACTATGGAAACCAATCAAAATTTTGAAATTGAATCCTCTGCCGCACCTACGATGCAATCCAGATTTAGCTCGAAGCGATTATTACCTGTTTGGAAGGCACGAAGCTGAGCGGCGACGACAATACGGTTATTGAAAGTGTTTCTGCATCCACAGCCTATCCAAATCTTTACCAGGATGCAGGAAAAATTGCACGGACGCCAAGGGTGGTTAGTTTGAAGGTTGATGCACGACACAATATAATATTAATTATGATTTTTAAATTTTAATATTCTCGACTAACAAATGAAAGATAAACTGATCACCAGTATCCTAATTTGGATCAGAATATAATGCATAAACTATTAATTTTCATTTTTAAGTAAATATACATCTACAACTTCTTATTCGGCACTAACGAAGATGAGAATTTAAATTCTAGAAATCGGCATGGCTTGTTATACTATTCGAATAAAGTTTCGCCATCTATCCAGCCCCTGTTTTTCGATTTCCGTCGGGTGTTATTCGGCGCGATGGCAAATTGGAATCGGCTTATAGTTACGGGGCAGCGCGGTTGACGTACGATCTCTCTCGGGGAAATCGCGTGGGTGGAGTTACTCGGTTGTGTTCCTTATTTTTACCCGAGTCGTCGGGACCGCGCGCTCCGTTTCCTTCGACTGCATCCGGCTCGCTTCGACACGGTTTTCTTCTCCAATGCCCAAGCGCACGGATATGCAAAGTCCCTGCCCACGTTGGAGTCTCGAGTAACAAACAAAACGTAAACAGTCGTTGGTGCGCAAATTGTTCGATTAAAACTGCAATTCGACGAGATAAATCCACACAGACCAGATCAAATTCTTATGGGCTAATTCTAATGTACATTCGTCTGTCCATTTTATTTCATTGAAAGTTATTTGTTACAAGCGGTCGTCATATTTTGATTATTGATTATAGGCGCTTAAAATATCGTTTTTTTTTATTTTACCTTTCCTTCGTACATGTCACAATATTAACAACTGTTTTATTCTGTATATAAATACACAGTATGTGTTGTTCACATTCCAAATCTCCATTAACTATAACAAATAACATAAAGGAACCACCAGTAGCAATACTGATAGAGTGATTAAAAATATAAATAAAAATGTCGTACAGTGTTTCATATAGTCTCTACCAGAACCTAAAGCCCGCCTACAGCTGTTTGAACAACCCTCAGCGAATTTCCAGTTTCGTATCTTTAGGAATTTATTTTTCGAAAGAAGGAGAGGTGCTCCCTGATATTTTCTAAGCATCCTCTGCGCACCCCTCTTCCTTCTGAAAAACAGCGAATAAAAAGCTTGGACAGTCAGACTTCCCAGGATTAAAAATGTTTCCGCTCCGAAAGAATTCGAGCCACGCGAGTTTCATCCTCGAAACCGTGGCCCGATGTTATTGTTAACGATACCGAATCATTTCTGTCCTCGGCTAGGAAAAACGCTCCGAGCCATAGGAATATTCCGTCTGAATTTCGGGAACGCGGTCGGGATTTCGCGTTCCCTTCGAAGACGAAAAGAAATTCTAGAACGAAAGATAATATTAGCTTCGGAATGGAGGTAAAATTCGAAATTCCTCGCGTTCTGTCTCGATTGCTTTGGATTCTCGTTGAAAAGTTGCCTGTGCCTCGAATAACGTGCAGAGTTATGGTTGTTCGAGAAAATCAGAATCACCTGCGACACGTTCCTAAGAACGATCAAAATTTCCGAAAAATATCGAATGCAGCGTATGCAACCGCTCCTGCTCGACAGCGGCATAAAACTTGCCAGGTGTAAATAATTTTCCCTACCCCTTCGGCCACGATCTCCGTCTGGGCAGAGTCGGTGCCAAAACAGTTTTCCCGATCGCGCGATACATTCCTAAACGAGCCATCCGTTACGTAACTCGCACGCCCGCCCTCGTTCTCCATTTCATCAATAACGCGCGAATTTCCTTCGACCCTTTCCAAGCCCCCGGTGCCGCGTGTAACCCAACACGGAAAAGGGGAACGGGTGGAAATTTAGATTTCCGTGGTCTGCCAGCGCAACGCGGTAGAAAAAGTATACGGAAAAATAAAACGCCCAGGTAACCGCGCGCGACCACTCCGGATCGTTTTTGCGTCGGACAGCAGGAGCGGCGCAGGGAGAGCGGGCGCACGCGATGGAAATTTAAATAATATGTACGCATTTTCGCGGACGGAATAAAGGGAAAACAAGGAGCATGAAAGTCGGTAGAAATAAGGAACACTCCTGGCCGCACGGTTTCCCCGAGAGATCGCTGCAGCGAATGCAACGCCAGCAGACGGAGTCCAATTTGCCGTTGCCGTGGCTGAATGGCACGTACACAATCGGGGGAGGGGACGGGGAATATACAGGGTGCTTCAAGGGAGTGTTTACAGTTATTTGGAAGCCACTTCTTTAAGGAAACGAGACTGATAACGGGATGGGGGAGTTGCCGGGTCGTATCGCTTTTCGGGGTGATTTTTCTTCGTGGGTCGAGGTGGCCGAGGCTTGCGATTTTTTTGTTGGAGAACTGGAAGGTGTTTCAATTTCCAATTTTCTGAGGATGTTTATCCGTCCTTGGAGAAGGTTTATAAATTTTGTCGGTGGAGAAAGGTTGATATTTGCGGAGTTCTGGGATGGAGTGTGAGAGATGTGTTATAGTATGACTCTCGTGGCGTCATATATCTCAAGTTTGTGATTTTTTTTGTAGAAGAACTGGAAGGTGTTACAGTTTCCAATTTTGTGAGGATGTTTATCCGTTCTTGGAGAAGGTTTATAAATTTTTGTGGCGGAGGAGAGCTAATATTTGAGGAGTAATGAAATGGGGTGTGAGAGTTGTGTTGTAGTATGACTGTCAATGGTGTCACACATCCTAGGTTGTGATTTTTTTGCGGACAGAACGAGAAAGTCTTTCAAGTTTGCATTGTGTGTGGATATTTATATGTTCTCGAAAGATCTTTATAAATTTTTGTAGCGATGGAGAGTTGATATCCGAATAGTTATGGAACAGAATATAAGAGGTGTGTTGTGGTATGACCCTCATGGTGGTCTCCGTTATCAGTTCCATTTCTCCAATAAAACAAATTCCCAATCGCCAACTCTTTTTGGAGCAAGCCTGTAGCACGCAGAAGAGCAGCGGGCAGCCACGCGAAGGTCCTACGTGGAATCGAAACAAAGATCGAAGCGCAATGCTCGTTGAAAAGTCGATCCGCCCGCGGAACGTTGAAAGCAATACGGATAATTGCGGATCGAACTATTCGCGTAATTGCTTGCAGATCGTGTTCGCTGGGCTTGCGGCGATTCTAACCGTCCCCCAACCCCAACCCCCTTCCAACCGCCTCACCCCCCTCGGCGGTCTTTCTTTTCCTTTTTTCGTCATTCATCCACGGTTTTCTCCCGTTTGCCGCGCGTTTACATGATTACCGGGGCAGGAAAAAGCGAGTCGCACGTCCATGCGTTTGGTTCTCTCTTTACTCCGCGAACTATACGCGGCGGTTAAAGGAGGGATGGTGGACCGCGAGACACACGGGGGCGAAGAAAATAATGGGCCTCCGTTTACGCGATTCCCCCGGAGATCGCGCGCGCGTCACTCATACAGATCCTGAATAATGCATGAGAAAAACAGAGGCGCGATTCTACGGTTTGAGAATTCCGGAGCCGCTGGATTATTTATACCGCGGCGGCGGTGGAAGACCGGTTGCGCTGATCGCGTGTTGCTCTTTGACTTCGTTCCTCGCGGAGAAGCCGCGAGTGTCGTTTATCGGGATGGAATCGACGCCTGCAGGGACACGGTCCCGGAGTTCCCCGCGAGTGGCTGCGAATTTTTTAACGCTTCGCGTCTCACAGAGAGACGTTGCTGCCTCTCGCGGAGGCTGTTCGGGAAGGATTGCTCGAAGCTCGTCGAGGCTGTCGGCGAATCGCGACTCATTCTTGACTAATTTTTGCGCTCTGGGCCATTTTTCTTTGCGTAAGAGACGAGGGGGATGTCTGGATTTTAGCAGGACTGGTGGAAGTTGTATTGGAAGCCTTGTGGTAGGATATGTAGAAGACCTTTTTTCGAAAGAAGTAGTAGTTTTATTTTTTATTTTTGAGTAACACAGAGGTGATTTATTAAAATTGTCTATGATATAGGTTGCGTAGAAGAACTTCTTCAGGAGGCAGTAATTTTATTCTGCTATTTTTTAGCAGTTCAGGCGTAATTTATTTAAAAACACGTTAGGCTGATTTTCTTTGCTTGTATTTTAACATTCAACACCGTTCATATATCTCTAGTTATGTATTGTATGAACACTATTTTCCTTATCGTGTTAATAAGTATTCAAGTACCTACAAATTAATTCTTTATTAAAAATGAAACACCCGAAGAACACCTTTCGGAAAGTCGAAAACGTACAGCTACTTTCTCCGCTAAAGTGTTATTTTTAAATAATAATTTGTCAAAATTTCACTTCAATTAAAATATTCCCCCAGAGGAACCACAAGCGAAAGCACCAACCCCCACGATTCCCGCCAAAAAAAAAGCTGAACGGATCAATCTAACAACAGCAGCCATAAAAACCATGATTTTTATCGAAAAATTTTCCCTGGGTAAGTGCTCCAGTTTCGGAAGCAATCACCGGCGCTAATAATTGCCAGAGCCTCGCGCGCTCGTTCCGAATCATAAATCCTTCCCCGCACCGGATCCAGATCCAGACAAACGATCCACAGATTTCCAAAAACAATATTGCCGGAGTAACGGGCACTCGATCGAGAGCACCAATCCGTTCCGCGTCTCGCTTGTACAGCGGCCAGTTTTAATCAATCCGATGCAGTAGCCCGCGAAACGATGAACGATAGCACCGACGCTATCGTAGCACCGATCGACGCCCAATCGACTCCGTTCGATCCGTATCGATTGACGCGGGAAACAGCCCGCGGCACGTTCGGTTTCACGGGGGACGTGGAAAAAGCTGCGCGCTTAGGAACCTTGAGATCGCGGTGAACGAAAGTAGGTTGGTAACCAGAGCGATCGCGGACCGATCGTCGGCGCCGAGCTGGAAAATCGGTCGGAAAGTGTCTCAAGGAGAGTTCGTAAATCGCCTAGGGTTGTAAAACAACCGCCCAAGAGGACGGGGAGGGGAACTGTTGCCGCAATATTCGCGGCGCCGGTTGTCGCGTACTCCGTTCCATTTCTGATCGTTATTTCGCTCTGTCTGGATAAACAAAGGATATTAGTTGCAGACCGTTTAAAAACTATGAATAACAACTTAAATTAAACGTTGGTTGCTCGATATCAATGCGTCGAATTCACCGTGAAGATTAGATACACGCATCCATGAAAGACAAAACGTCAACGTTCTTGTCGCTTAAAGGGAAACGCTATTAATTAGTACCCATCTTCTCTTGCACAGAGGATATTCATCAACATTCGCGTCTTCTCCTGGATGTTTTGCTAAATAATACGCTTCTGGGTGTGTATACATTGAATTATACTACAATGCAAATTATAATTACAGTGCGCAATATGACGGCGACCTAACAGGAACCAAATTAATTAACTGTTGGAGTTAAATTAACGTTGCTAGGCATTATCGACGAAACGGGAGTTGCAATTATGACACGAGCACAGATGGATCCGTAATTTCGGGCAATTTGTGGACTGTACGAGTTGTGTATAGAATCGAAAAAAATGGTTTTTTTTTTTTTTTGGAAGATGAAGCGTTACATTCGTTGAATAACTCAGGATACGGTTAATGGAAATGTTCATACAGTCGTTGATCAATTTAGCTATTAAGGGGGAAGAAGATTTTTCTGTTCAATGCATTTCAGATTAGAATTTTAACGATATCAAAAATATGTTACTATTGAAAATGATCACTATCCTTGTCGTCTAAAGAATAAATATGATTTTCTATTCAAATCACGCATTTTATGATGAACTATTACTATACAACTTTTATTGCTAAATTCTATATTGGATGTGTATTCGACATTTAATAATATTAAATGTTTTGATCGCCATATACAATTTTATAGCATATCTATGGGATAGTTCGGATAGAAAAGTTCAGAAAGAATGTTCAATATATGACATAAAACATTTATGGCGAAGTATTACAAAATGAATGAGATAATATTACTCCCGATAGTAAAAGAAAAAGAGCGAAAGTTGAGTAAAAGAAATTTTAACATAATCTAGTTATCTCTATAGTTTTTTATCATTACGAATGTGATATTACAAGAAACTATCAGTAAAATATATTCGCTAATGCAACATAAACATATCAAAACATAAATGATGTAATTGATATTAATGTATTCGCAACTTTTATTAGATATTTATTTCTATTAAGGAAGTGTCCACATACTTCTGAACGGGGGTGTATATACCATATACAATGTCCAATAAATCATCTGAAAAGGTCGAAGCCCCCATTATTACTCTTCTCGCGCGATCCAGGAATGGCAACCCCAGTTCTCGAACAGTGGCCCATTTCAGGTCACCAGTTTCCGAGCGGAGATAAAGCATGACACCGTTTAGAATCTTCTAAGCCTGCCTGAAGCGACCTACCCGCGCCTTTTAACCAAAAGCGAATCTCTTGCTCGACCAAAAACAACAGAAATTCCCGACGGGCGGACGTCGATGGTGAAACGTTCTCCACCTTCGATCGACCGTGTGTCACGCGTCCATGGACATATAAGTACCGAGTCATGGTGCACCGAAAGTGAAAGAGGAACGTGGAAAGCGAGAAAGACGCGGGACAGAGGGAAACGCGAGCGCGTTTCAGGCCGAACGACGCATTTTGCTCATACTTGGCGAGGACGAACTTTCACGAGGCGAGAACACGCCACGATGCAACAAACAATTACCGCTGGTTGCACCGGTGACATACAAATTGCTTTTTTAACGCCAACCTGGACGACGTGCTTTATTGCACGAGTTCCTGACTTCTTCGTTAGGTCGACGATGCTTTATGCACTTTTCATGAGCTTGGGAGCTGTTCCAACTCTTTTGCGAGGCCTACTTTTGAGTCAGAAGTCGTTGATCGGTTATACTTTCTGTGCGTTGTTCGATTTTTTTATATTGCTCGAATTTCTGACGGTTTTTTCTTTAATCGGGGATGCTACGTGCACTTTTCATGACCTTCAGAAGAGATGTCTCAACTATTTTAGTCTTTGAGACCTACCACAAGCTTATCAAGAACCTTTCCTGTACAAACATTAAGAAAAACCTTCAAGTTTGCTGCTTTTTATTTCATGAAGCAGATGAATTTTATTTCTGAATACATGTATTTGAATTCTTTTTATCGTTTTAAGATATTCATTTAGTGCTCCTTTTGCAGAAATTCAAATACTTCTGTGAATGTCTAAGAGCAATTTCAACATTAAACTCCCACGTTAGCATGAAGAAAATATCTGAGAAAATTGATTAGCTTATTTTGTTGTTATTTCTGAAAGTCATGCCTCGCAGTGATGCAGAATGCCTTCTCGCATGCCGAACGTTCTATAGACGCTTTCTTGACTTTAATTATAGGTAAATGTTAATTAGCTGGTGCTGAGTCGCGTAATTAGCGTAGACGTCGAGCAGACTAATCTATATTATGAAGGATATTATTCAATTGTATTGTAAAGAATCCTTAATGCCAACGACCTATAATATAAAAGTGCAATAGTAATATAGTATGGCATTAGTTAATTTAATTTTATGAATTTTATAAATAATGTATTATATTATTTATTAATTTTATAAATAATTTTAAAAATTGATGTATATATAATTTTTGAAAGACTAAGGAACCAAGTACTGCGAAGCGCTTGCCAATAACCAAGAAAATCCGTATCTTTCGAATCCCTTATCTCAATTATCCATCGTGGCTTGTTATCCACGACGCTCCGCCCTCCCTTATCTTCTAATTACAATGTAATACGTTCCAGCATGTAATACGCTGTCGCCCTTTTGCAAGAACGGTCGTGGACACGCGAGCGTTCAGGACAGGTACAAAGATCGGCCACGTTTCAAAGTCGTCGCCTTAATTTATGTCACTCCACATATCATTATGCATCGACGCAAGTGTTCTGTCACGGGTTTACCTATTAATTCCTACGAAACACGCACAAACGAGGCACCGCGGGAGAAACAAAAATTTGGAGTTATTCCAGTTTGCCGGTAAGCTCGCGAGGTCTCGCGAAAAATCGCTGCTTACTCGAAGATCAGATCCTCGGATAAAATCTGACGTTGATCACGGTCGGTGGACAAGTCGTCGATTATCGGGGACGAGCAAGGGTGATCACGAATGGACGTGGATAACCAAGGAAAGGGTCGTGGTTATTCGTGACGTTTGGTGGAGGAATTTTTATTTGCTCCTGATGGGGTGTGTTATTTTATTATTACAGTTTCCTGTTTCGTTTAGGGTGGTTAGTTGGAATTTAAATCTTATGTGCATACAGACTCAAGTGATGAACGTAGGTATATATATAATGATTCTATAAGTTGAATCAAAGTAAATGTTTGTTGATATTTGGGCAAATATGGTTCCATCTCCATCAAACAAAAAAGAATTTATCCACCAAATTTCCTTCGCATCTATAAAGTACTTTGAAATACAAGTCCACAAATGGAATTACAGAATGGATAATACCACAAACCCTTCGAAAACAAATCACTTCGCGAGAGTAAAAAATCCCTCGCAAGATATACTACGTTTTGATTTAGACACTTCGACGCGCTCGTGAAGTGTTTACCGCAAATTGCACCATGAATCAAAAGGCAGCCGGCACTGTGAGAAACTGCATCGAGGGCTTCGACGTTTTGCATAATAACTCGACACCCACTTGACCGCTTAAGTATTCAAACATGAGAGATTAGCGCACTCCTCGTCCGGCTGAGAGCCTTGCCGCGCGCAGATAAATTATCCGCAGCGATTTCCTTTGTCGTCCGCGGTAGTTAACCGGTGCCCCGATAGTCCTAAGGATCACTCCGATCGAATGTGTCGATCAGGATTTTTATTTATGGACTCGTGGTGCCTCGATCGACGAGAAAATCGTTTCCTGCGCCCCGTGACGAGACACGTGTCACGCTTTGACGAACACCACGCTTTACATAGGTGCCCCATGGCGCAACTCGTACCACGATCTCGAGCAGAGTTTCGAGCAGATTTTATCGGAGAGAAACTGGTCTTCGATGGGATCGGACGATTTTTCACGGGATCGCGAGCTTTACGGGCAAACTGGAATCGCTTGAACTTTTTCTTCTATTCTTGCAACCTTGTCTATCGGCGAAAAATTATGCATGCAATCGCTTCGAGTGATTTACTTTATGTCTTGATTCTAGGTATGGGTCTTTTTCGAATGAATAATTGTCACAGTTGCAAATAGAATTTTAGACGGTGTGGTAGTGGTTGTGCAATTTCTTTTTGGCTGGATACGTGTGGCTTGAAAAATGTGAAATTTCATTGTATAATCAGAATGTCATAATTCAGTAATAATTTCATTGTAATAAATTCCACTTCAGATTCAACATATTTTATATTTTGTACACCTTTATTTTATTTGATTTTTACTTTATATTCAATATACTTTCATTTCATTTCATTTTGAATTCAACATACTTTCACTTTTACTTTATATAATTTCATTTTGTTTCACTTTAGATTCAACACATTTTCATTTTATATCTTATATACCTATATTTTAGTTTATTTTCACTTTATATTCAATATTCATTACTTTTATTTCATATTCTAAATAATTTCATTCAATGTTCAGTCATAATTTAATGTTCAACTTTCAATTACTTCTAAGCAACCACAAAACTATACATTCCAAAGAAACCAGTGGAATGGTCCCGTCCTAAGCCAGACATCACTGCACACATCACACATATTGCCTGTCGACATTAAAATTTTGTTTAAATCTCTCCTACTTACAATTTATCCTATTTTGATCCTGTACTGCCCAATCCAAGTAATCGAACAGTACACTGTCGATTTATCGTCCTCATAGCGCGTGATTCCCTGACAAATTAATACACCTCAATTTATCGACGAGAATCATACGTGTCTCCAATTCATACCGTGTTTTCCCTTCAGTTTCAGCGTGCGCGCCCTTCAAAGATGGCTCGACTAGAGATCGGGTCGTCATTTAATTTTTTGCGAGACATCGCGTTAAAAAAAAAAAAGAAAACGAGAAAAGAGAAAAGGAAAACAAAAAAACATTTCGCGGCTGTAATGCAATTAAAAAGCTCGCGCGCGCGCATGGATCGCGGGGAAAAACGTGCAAAGTATAACGAATTCCAACGGTGACGCGTTGTGTTTCGGTAATAGACGGGAACCGTGGATGGAAATCGTGTCAGCCGCTGGAGAATATTGCGCCGCGCCACCGCTCCCGGATAATTCCAAAAATCTGAATGAAATTTAATTAACCCCGGGATCCGCGGCGCCCTATTGATTCTCCCGGTGGTATTCCGCGCTATACGTATCGTTCGGGTCACCGATTCGCGATTAAAATTATTTTTTTCACCCCGATGTTATGACATCGATTCGAGCTGGTCGAGAAAAGGTAGGCCACTTCTGCCGTTTCGTGAGGCAAAATCTACTTGAAATATTAAGCAATCGCTGGTTTTATTTATCGTGGCGACAGACATAAATTCCTGATCGCGTTCTTTGGTCGTTTCGCTCTGGGATTCTGGCTACTTTTATGTGTAAAGAAAGGTTTTTGGTTCGTGGTTCGTGAAGGAACCGGTTGATACAGTTAATATTTCGGTGTTTCATTCTTATATTATAAAATGTGGGGTGGTTTTACCTCAATATTATATATCTTTGTTATCGATATAAAGGATTCTCCAAGTGGAGCAGAATTTTGTTTTTCAACATGTGAAATGTCGATTCAGTGTCCACCATGACTATGATAACACACAAAAATTTTAAGCATTTATGCAAAATCGTTCTGCAAAATCAATTTATCCAATTTATTCGATTTCATAAGAATTTATATGCTACGTTTACTGCGTTTCGATTCAGGAATGTTTGGTTTGGCCCTCAAAGGTTGAGCAAAATAATAGTGCAACGCAGGAAGGTTCGTCGAGTATGTTGCATAATTTCATAGTCAAATGGGTTTGGACAGCACGCAACTTTGCTATTGTAACGATGTCGTGCAAAAGTATACTGTGTTTGTTAATCGATTCGGGGTTGGTTTTGAATCAATTTCAACTTGTTGACTATATGATAATGCTGTTATTGTTTGGCCATCGTTTTAAAACGAGGAATGAATTATACATCTCACAAATCACCATACAATCACTAGAACTGTTTTTGGTTCCAATTATGATTTCGGCGTGCCACTACCATCGTTTTAAAATTTCTAAATTTAGGACTCCGCATATCACTTTTTCTATAGTTCTACCTTCAACAAAACTCAAAAGTCACCAATAATCCAGTTACCTCACTTGTTTATAGTCGCATAAACTATAATAATTTCTTAATTTTCTATGCGTACAAATTCTAACGTATTAAATTTTGTTTGTTACAGGTAAGGAACTTCGCAATTAGCAATTTATCTACCCCTTCGATAAATCATCGAAACAAAAGTGAGTAACTAATATTCTCCACACGTACAATGATCACAAAGAAAAACCCAAATTTCAAAATTCTCAACCCTAGGCACTCTGAACAACCACCACCTTAGTTTCCACTGAAATTTCACCGAATTTTTCAATACAACGACAAAAGGATGAAGAGTTGTAAAGGAATATTCATGCAATGATTACAAAAATCCCCCAAACCGCCCATTTTTCAACCCTAGACTCCCTGAACATTGAACAACCACCACCGTAGTTTCCGCTGAAATTTCACCGAATTTTCCAATACAACGGGAGGGAGTATGAGGGGGGTTGAAAAGGAATTTTCACGTGCGCAACGTCTGTGTCCAGGTTTCACGTTATTATAATGATTCCCGAACGATGGGATTCGCTCGGCAAGGTGCCTTTTTAACGAATTGTCGCCAATTAAAGCGACGCTCTCGCATCATGTTGAAACTAAATTAATTCCTAGTGCAAAGGACGCGTTTGCGCGATGCGCTCCGTGCACGTAATACGTTCGTTTCGGCTTTTACCGTGCGTATAAACGTGTTTCGCGCTATCATTCGGCTCGCCTGTGCGCTCATTGAAATCCCCGGTTCGATTAATGACGAGTTAGCGTATGGAGAATTTAAACGCTGCCCGTAATCGCTTCGGTTACGTTCTTATTAAAATTGCTGCGTCGGTGGTGCATTCGTGCAATTTCAAATGTCCCTACGTGCTACTGAATATTCGCGGTGTAATCGATTTTCGAATTAAAAGACGCGAAATTTATCGTTCTTGGAATCGTATGCGCGACTGAAATTTTGATGTCGTCGAATTGCCGAATTGAATTACGAACGTAATCAAATTTTTGATACTGCTTGAAACAGAGGAAGTATCTTCAGTTTTGTGTAAACTGTTTATTGGAGTAATGTTTGGCATATTAAATTAGCGAGAATTTTTGACGTTTTGTGTTTTTCATAGTTTGATGAAAACATGGCAAATGGCATGTTGTACACAATTTTCACTCGTCACGTATTATTGGAATGTTATTTTGTATATCTTTGCTCATCTGAATTCAACTGTACTCTAAAATAATTCAACACTTATTATTTAAATAAAATATTCTTACCTAAAATGAACTCACGTTACGCACAGTTTATTCTCGTCATTCGCTACTCGAATACAATTTTCTATCGTCCTTATTTATCCAGATTGAACTACCTAATCGATTAAACATTACGAATACTCGCAATTTCAATTCGTCACTCATTGTTCGAGTAAAATTCCGAGGTCATCGACAAGCCCCCAAAAATGGGTCGATCAGGATGGGAATTCCTCGCAGAAAACAGCAAGGACTCGCTTTTCAAGAAAAGCGAGGAATTCCGTGGCTGGAGAACCGGTTTCGCGATTGCAGGAGGACGAGCGAGTGAAAAAGGAAAGTCGACGGTGGAGGTGGATCGAGACGAGGCCGTCGCTCGTTTCTCCAGCGATCGGGATTCCATCGATAAATCTGCATCTCCAGGCGACCGTAATCGCGATCATGCCGACGAAAGGACAAATCGCTTCGATTAACCCTCTAGCCGTTACGCTTGGAACGTAACCGGCTGCCCCAAGTTTTCTCGTTTTTATCGGTTATTTCGAGAATCGATGATGTGGCTTTTCTTGCGAGAACGGGATCTCATTTCTAGTCGCACTGATTGCTGCTGCTATTGTGTCTGTTTTACTTGGTTGTGCAGGCACAATTTCGTTCGAATAATACATAACGATTCAATCGTGACGTTTATTCGATCGGAAGGTTGGATTTTCATTGTTTCGTTGTAAGGGGCTTGAATACGGAATTTCAAATATCGAGTTTTATTCTAGAAGTATCGAGGACGAAGTCGTTTGTGTTTTATTCGTTATTCGAAATTTTTATCTTGGGAAGAATTTTGATCGTGCATTTTGTTCCCTTTGATATGATAGCACGGAATTTACTGAACGCTTGGATATTGCTAATGCAAAGTGGAAATCAATTTTCAATAGCATATCAACAGTATACAATCTATCCGCTGAATATTATTGATCTATAATGTTCAATAACGATATTTCGTTATATAATAGAGATCACTGATATTCTAGTCGAATCAAATTACAGATCGTGGATAATTCAATCTATACGACGGATCGTTAATATTTAAATTAGTAGAAAGGCTGTTTGACTTATAAAGTCTATTCATATACCCTTCAACCTACTTACATAATGACGCTCACTCGCGAAGTAGCGATTAATTAATGTACACGTTTCCCGATTGTCAAGAAATTTCACTTCGCAAGGTGAACGTGACAGATTCCATTAAATTCTGCGAAACTCCACTATAATTTTCCGAATATGTAAAAGACACCTTATCGAAGTGGCTTTTAATAAACTCGCGATTCAAGAAACAGTCTTTATTTACCGCCTTGCTTGGTAAACAATTCACCAGCGGAGTGAATTTTCATAGAATTGAATAATCACGTTTGTACAATTAATCTGCGTGCGGTCTCTATGCATGAACAAATGATTATGTTAATTTTATTCGACATTAAGCCGGTTTTCTGACTGTGATTAATTGGATTCTTCTCCCCACTTCACGGGAGGTTGAAAGTTTAAGAGTATCAGAATTATTCTACTGAATTTAAAGAGCTATCAGTGTGAAGGAATGGTAGCAAAAAGTAAAAAAAATTTTGTGGCAAAATTGTTCCAATCGACTTTACAATACATGACAGTATTGATGATTAGTGTCGATATTCAGTCTAGAAAAAAGATACAAACAATGGAATAAGATACGATTGAAAGTCTGATACTTGATCTTAAGATCGATCGTTTTCATTTATATTCTTTATATTCAATATACATTCATTTTATACCATATTCTAAATAATTTCATTCCACTTTAGATTCAGCATATTTTCATTTTATATTTCGTATACCTCTATTTTATTTTATTTTTACTTTATATAATTTCAATTATTTCACTTTATAATCAGTATTCATTAATTTTATTTCATATTCTAAATAATTTTATTCCAACCTCAATGATAATTTAATGCTCAACCTCTAGTCATTGCAAGTTACTTCTAAGCAACCCCCAAACTATACATTCCAAAGGAGCCAGTGGAATAGTCCCTACCTAAGCCAGACGCCACTGCATACATTACACACATTGCCTGCTGATATTAAAATTTTGTTTAAATCTCTCTTACTTATGAGACCTTACTATGAGACAGACTTTCTTTCGTTTAAATATTCAACGAAACATAATGAAAATTTAGAAACGATTTATAGTATTCTTTCCCTACAAAGAACACCTGAAAACAGCACTGTTTTCCTTTAATCCTCTTCCACCTCGCGAACTCGCTTTATTAATCCTTATCGAAGCGTCGGGTGTAAATCGATTTCCATCGTGGCCAGCGGCGCGCAGCCGGCGCGGAAAGGTGAAACGCGATCCAGAAACCGAAACTCCTCTCCGTGTTGCCCCTCCCTCTCGAACTACTGTCGCGACAGCGATATAAATTGCTGCGAGTACAGCCGGGGCATTTTTCCGCACGGTGGCGAGAGCCTCCGTGGCCTGGTGAGCTCTCGAAGTAAACACGCCACAGGCATCGTTCAGGGGATCGTTTCTCCTGCAGGCTGCGTCCGACCGATAAATCTGCCGCTTCGTACACGCGTAATCGCGCTCGTTTTGTACGTGCCGTGTACGCGGCCACGCGAAGGAGCGACAAATCGGCCGGGCTTCGCGGCAGCCACGATTAACGAGTCGTATTACAGAGTCTCGAAAAGCACTTACGGGGGGACTATTTAGCTCGTCGACAACGATAGAACGAAAGGTAACCCGCGATTCGATGCCTGTGATCGCGTTAGGGATGCTCGGTGGAAACGCCATGCCGCGAGACCTCGGTTATTGACGAATATCGGAGCTGGAAACGATGCAATTATCGAGGTTCCTGTAATAATCAAGCTGGTCGAGTGGTAGACGTACTAGGAAAAGGAATTTGGTCATTTGTTTATGGTTTTGGGGAAATTATATATGTGTGAACGTTATTACTGGGTGGTCCAGAAAGGCACATTTAAAGTTTCATATTTGTTAGGTTGTCCCAAAAGTTTCTTTCGTGAGATGCACTTAATTATTTTGTGCGGCAGTGTTTATATAAATAGACAATCTAATTTCTTAGATATCTGATTTTGTAACTGTAATTGAGCAAAATGAATCGTACCCAATTCAGCAATGTAACACAAAACATAAAATATAGCGTATGTATTACCTATTAATAAAACGAAAGAAATTTTTGGAACAACCTAATATTTATTGAAGTACATAGGCACCGTCTTGTTCCACAACCTTTCCACCTTTTAAAGTATATACACGTGTTATTTCTATTCAACCATTCCGATATATTCAGATCTGTACCACGTACCAAAAATCAGCATGGATTTTCCACACAACCCAATATATTCCTCGAAGAAGTTTTATATATGATGTAATGTTGATGGAGGGTTTAATCTTTTGTGTAGGTTGTCTTTAGAATATAAACTTATAGTCTGGATCGATCGTGCCAAGATTGGCATCAATCAAAGTGGAATAGAATGAAGTATCGCCTTGTACTACTAGGGACACCCTGTATCTACGAGGCGCACCGCAGGAAAGATAGATTCGCGGCAGGTCGACCGGACGATTGGAAGCAATTTTTGTTACGGAAATTGAATGCGCTCTGTTCTCTTTTTTTTATGTTGTGCGGCTCCTCCCATCGCGCAGGGGGAGAGATGGATCTTCGACTCGTTGTCCTCGAATCGTTCGAATTTTAATACGAATTTTTCGGGTCTTTTTCCTCTTGTTGACGACCGTGGTCGCGTTTTTGTTTTCGTGAATCGAAAAAATGCATTCTTTAATGGCTTGGGTTGATGATTGTTGTTCGTGTTATTGTTTAGATACAGTCTCTATGTATTTATTCTCCACACGAAATTTCAGTTTCAAAGTCTGAAGTGTGCTCGACGAACTCAACGGTACAAATAATTCAATAAACATCACTGCAATAATTATAATTGACACGTATATAATATGTATTTTAATGCTTTAACTCAGTTACTTTGATCAACCCACAAATAAAATATTAAATAGTGAGAACACGACGAAATGAAATGTGCTGTACCCAGGAGCTTAAATTTTCCTTGCAATGACATCATCGCGATGAAATAACGTTCCCTAGAAAATGTCAGTTTTAATAGACCTGTTAGAGGATACTCGGAGTTGTACCAGGTAAAATCGCGGTGCACTCGACGTTTCCTCTTCTCCAGACGCGTTTCCGTTCGCAAAAGGTATTTCTCTTCGTCAATAGAACCTGTTACCATAGGTACCAAAAGAAGCGGTTTGTCCATACTCAGAAAAATAAAACTTGCTTGTCAGCAAACGTTTTAACCCGTGTTTGCGCAACAATCGTGCGACGGACGGTCGTCGAAGGGCCCCAGAATGTTCAACGTTGACTCGAAATATCGTCTGCCATCCGAACATTCCGGAAATGATTTCCACTCGAGTGCCAAACGTGTATTTCACTAAGGAGTCCTCTCCCCCAGAGTCTCAGTTTCTCCACGAAATTTTTTCTTGTCGGCTGTTACAATTTCCTGGCTCATAATTCAATGGAAGACAAATTCTTGCGTGGTACGCTCGAGTGGTGCTTAATCCCCCTTATTAATATGTAAGAGCGAGTAAAAAATTGCCGAAGGCGCGTCGTTGAGTGATTTATTTAGTCGACGACGTCTCTGCTCTCCTTTATGTACCTACGGATGGGTGAAATTTAATTACGGTAACAGATAATGAACGAGGGGATCCTTCAGTAGCGTTTATGTGACTTTCGTTGTAATTTTCATTTTCCTGGAGTATTTCATTTTTCGTATTTCAATTTTCATTTGGTATTGGAAATAGGGTATAATGGAATAATAAAATACTAATTTTATTAACGAACAGTTTTGAGTTTATAATATCGTTAAACTAGCTGAGATTTTTTCGCTACGAGGAGCTGGTCAAGACTAACTGACAAAGGTTATAAGAAAAAGGTAGTTTTCACGCATCTGTTTAATATCTAGGAAACTGTAGGAAGGGTCTTCAAAGATACTTGAGAGTGGAGGCCATATCCTAAACTTTCTTTTTTCTTATTCTGCAGCGACAGACATATACATTGTTCATATATTTTCGGTAGATTAATTTTTCTAGTAAAATAAATGAACGAATTGTGGTAAACATTCCAACATTAAACCAGGGATTTTATTTTCGCCCGTTATTTGAGCACTTTTCCTGAATGATAATGCTACAATCAGCCACTTAAAATCGGATTGGAAACGGTGATTGAACGGGGGAAAGAACGGTTGAGTAAGAGGCGTTTTTAAACGTTGCGTATAGAGAGATCGTAGCGACAGGTCTGAATTTTCGAGCACCTCTGAAAGTCAGCCCCCGCGCGTCGTCCATTACGTTAATTCGCGGCGGCCGCACGCGCCGCTCCCGAATCAATTCGACGCGGCCACGCGGGAGGGACGTTATAATTTATCAGCGAGCAGTTTATTTGCGCGACGGGGCCTGGCGTTCGCTTGTACAAGAGGAAATCGGAAGAGCGACCGTGCGCGAAATTTGCACGGATACAGAAACAGATGAATATCGGGACACGTCTGCCCTGAGCGGGGCTGATTCATAATACGATGCGTATCGGATGGAGAAAATTCATTTGTCCGGTATAAACAGATCGAATCCCAGAGCGAGTAAATTATATCGTCTTCGTCTATTGATATTCAGAGATTTTCGGGGATGAAGACACAGGATGTCTCACTGCATTTATGACAGAAGCTAATATGGCAAATATTACCAAATACATGCCAAATGTAACCAAAGGGTGTGTGCGCTCATGCAAAACGAGATTTAATGTTAACATTAAACTTACCACGACCGATCAAATGACCGTTTACAAATTCGTGTTTACAGTTCTTATATGTTACACATGATCTACATACAGTTGTTTCATGCATTATTCAATTTCGTTTCACGTAAAATATTTTTGCATTTAATTAAAAAATGTACCTCCAAGACTAGTCATTTGTTCCATCATGATAGAAGTAGTTACAAATGAAAGTTGGTAGGTTCAGTATTAAAATATTATATTAATTAATAGATTATATTCAATACGTTATGTATATTTTTTGTATGTTTTTCATATGTACTGTACGCCATAGACGCGTAAAATCCGCAGTCTAGTTATTCAGGTCACTATCAGATACTGTAGTAGTAAAGGCTTGAGTTTGAGAAATAATCTAGGATGAGACAGCCCAGTCGTGTTTATTAACCTTCCATCTCAAGTTCTTTATATCAAATAAATTTCCCTGAGACCAGGAAAAGGATCAACTCAGACAACTCCAAAGATAGACTCTTTAAATAGTCCTTTAAAATGTTTCACGAATCACTTATCCATAATCACTTTATCAAGGAATCTATTAATTAAACTCCTTTAAAAATAGACTCCTTGAAGAGTCTCTTACATTTTTGTTCCTAACAATCAATAACCCCCTCAAAATAATACAATCACTTTACCTGTGAATGTATTAACTATGTCCTCTTAAAAATAGGTCCCTTCCTCATCTTTAACGCAAGATCATTCATGATCCTGAAAAACGCTGAGCCATACGGACAAGTAGCAATCGGATCGAGTCGCTTTGATCTCTCGTAAGCGATCGATAAGACGTCATAGAAAACCGGAAAAACGAGATATCTCGTGTAACATGTTCCCCCTCCCTTTCTTCGTCGACCCCTCGACGTTCCAATCGCGAAGCAACGAGAAGTTTCGTTAGCGGAACGCAAATTCGCGTTCGCATTGAACACGGTTAGCGTGAAAAAATAGCCGACGAGAGTTGCAGAGCGCGCGGCACAAAGCTTTCGCGGAGTTGCGAGCAAATTCGCGACCGGCGTACTTTATGCTGGATACGTTCCGCGTGACGGCGATCGAACTCTCGGGGTTCTCTCCTTTCCCGATCGTAAAAAAAGTAAAGATCATAGAAAAGTAAGTTTAGTAAAAAATTTGGTTGTTGAGTTTAATGGTCCCCTACACAAAATATTGCAAAACAGAGAGCAATGAATTTTCGATAGCAACATTGTATGTACATTCGATCGAAAATGGATTAATTACTCCTAACCACACGAACGCCTTCTTTTTAATATTATATTAAATCAACCCTTCCCCATAAAATATTACGTCACAGTGTCTATGTCCCTTCGTGTCCAGTCCACGTTATACACCGACTGTTAAATAACATTCCCATCCCTGTAAACCTATGGTGTCCACAAATTGTCTCCGAAGATGATCCAATACCAACGCCCATAAAGTCAAGCCACGTTTATACTGGCATTTTATTTGTTTGCTTTCTGATCGAGCAGGCAATCATCGCCACTAGCTCGACATTTTACTGCTTATGCGGTAAGCCGTTCGTATACCGAGTGTTCCGCTTTATTTTGCACCTGAGTGTATTTCATACGTCCTTCGACAGCCGTGGCTTCAATCCAGAGAGCCTCTCTTCGCGATGTAGCCGTGGCTAAATAACAAAATCCCCTGTAAACTGTAACATAGATCACCCGCTGGAAGGATAAACGGCTAGATAAAAGCTGATAGAGAAACCGTGGGATGACGGGCGCGGAGGGTGAAAGGAAGAGACACAGACAGGGTTGACAGGCGGCAGAAGGAGAGGGAGTCTCTTTCATCTCCGGGGTGGTGGCAGTCCTCGCGACTGAATACGAAAACGTCATTTAATTCGTCGTTCGACGATAGTCTCTCCCTGCCTACTGTCTGTCCCTCTTTCCACCCTCTACATCCTCCACCCCCTACTTTCTCTGTCTCTGTTCGCCATCGCTCGAAACGTCGCTCATCCTTTGTTCTAGTTCTTTATTTTCCTTTTCCCATTTCTTTCTTTCTCCTTTTTTCTTTTTTTTTTTTATACTTTTTTGCTACGACCAATCACAGCTTCGGACACTTTCACGGGATATCGATCATGCGGAACGCGGAGATCGCTGTCGGCCGGCGAAACGTAAAAAATTTTTCCCGATATTCCTTCTCCCAGCGGGGGCGAGTTCGCTTCAATTAGAGTTCACTCGATGAATAGTACTTACGAAAAAGGAAATAAAAAAAATAATAAATGACTGACGGTCGGAAATGGGCGAAATTCTTATCGAACGAACGAAGGATGAGCTAGTTATTGATAGTGGCTGAACAGAAATTGTAATTTGAAATGTGGAATGAAATTTGTTGTTGATAGAATGATATTTCAATTAATTTTCTGTGATTGCGCTTGTGGATAAATAATTGTACGTTATTGATTCAATCATTTACATGTGTATTCGGCTAAATAAAAGAACAGAAATCACAATTAAATGTTTCGCAACGAAGAAAAAAAATGTAGGTCAAATAATGGTTTCTTCATTTGGCAGTATTTTCAAATGAAACATCTCGTGAATTTTGCAAGCATTCATACATCATTCATCGATACCGCGTGTTGAACACGTTCTGTTTTGCAGAGATTTAAATACACGTAAACATTCCATGTTCATTTTCCGATGAATTTACATGTTCGTATGCTACAAACAGCCTCCGCTATTTCTGTATGCCGCACAATTATCACACCTTTCTGTCCTGCATAAATTACTTATAAAGAATATTTTTATTCATTATACATGCACCTGAATTAATCATTCTACCTGCGCAAACGCTACATAACCATGTCAAAAAACATAATATTAATCCAAAAGACACCTCGATCGCCACATTAATTAATCCCAGTAAACAAAACTAATTAGTAAAATGCCGAAATAATTTGATCGCCTTCAAATAACCATCGAACCTACAGACCCGTTTCCCCCCAAAATATTAACAATGATCATAAAATACAATACCCGTGCCGTAAGTTATCGATATATTTACGTATAGGAAATACGTGGATGGATGGTGATAATATTTTTCGATAATTCCGAATACGCAACCGTACGATCGCAACTGGGATGAAAAGGTTAATTCTGGGAACTGGCGATGGACGGGCAGCCAGTAGCTTCCACTGGACCTAACCATTTTTTGAAATTCGTGACAGCGCATGGGAAATCTGATATTTTCCGCACTTCGGGGATTCGTGAATTTTCTGTCCCGACGTTGGAGGACTGTCCGCCGACGCAGGTAACGACAGCTTCTGTCGGATCGTATCTCGCAAAATTTCGGATCCACTTGTCACTATTCTACGCTTTGGTACATATCGAATCAGAAAAATCGTTTTTAGGTTTTGGTCGATGCGCGTCGACAGTAATTTGTAACGACTCGAACGCGTTTGACGGTTCCATAAATTTGAAAAATTATTTGCTCGAGTTTGAGGGTGCAGTGCTCTCATTTTTTTTTTAAATTAGAAATTTGTGCATGTATACTTTTTCCAACACGGATTGATGAGATATTCTTTGTTTTCACTGTTAGTTAAACATTATTTCAGTATCTTCGAGGAATGTCCAGAGTTTCTCAGTGCGTTGGGAGTATTTTATTATAACGGTAGACTTTTTGAAATAATATTAGAAATCGTAGAGGAGCTGTAAGGGAGTGATAACACCTAATTTATTGCAATAAAGTACAGCAAATGTAGTTGGTGTTCGAATCTGATATGATAGCTGTAATCTATGCAATTGCCATGAAAGAAGATCCGCCCTATCACGACTGGCGGACCACTTCCTCAATTATAAAACTCATAGACTACATAGTTGCCGTCAAATACACAAAATGATGGCGTATTATGTTAACCATCGATTTAGAAACACTTGTCTGTGCATCCTCTTTGTCTCAACTTAGTAAGGCTAGTTTCTCTTGCGATCCTGTAAGAAAAATTTAATGCAGAAATTGACTCGATGCTGCTATGCAAAGATTTCATTTTTCTACTATTAAAATGTACAGAAAGAACAACCCCATTAAAATTTAATTTATTGAATTGAAGAGTGAAGTTTGGGGTCGATTACGTTTAGAGCAGTAGGAACCTCACTCTCGCTTAGGGTATACTAATATTCCTACTCTGTAAACTTTATTTTAAAAAATAATATTGCAATATTACTTATATTTATTCAATTAAAAACCTCATGCAGCCACGAAAGTTATTCTTTCCTAATTATACAATATTTCGAGGTGGAAATCATTCAGTATTTATCTAATAAACTTCGAGCGCCCAGTGGACAATATTTAAAACTTTCCATCGCCCTTAAATTCAAATCCACATCAACTCTAGCACACGTAAATTACTTCTATATTAAATGTATAGTTCTTTGTTCTCTCGTACTCGATCGAATCCGTTTAAATTGCCGGGGAAGCGGAATCTCAGACGTCTCGTCCGCTGTGCAAACGAAAACTACCTAAAAACAGGGGGAGCAATTAGGAGAACCACGCGAGAGGCTTCTTCCGTGCTTGCGTTCCGTTGAAAAGCAAATCTCTTACGAGTCTTCTCCCAAGGTAAACGGCTCGCAGGACGAAAACGAGCCAGGCACTCGAACAGGTTAAATATCACTGACAGGGGCGGCCCTGTTATGAAATCAAAAGGTCTAGACTCCTCGAACGGCGAAAAGGGTCCCTCGGGGCACCGCGTCATAATTCAGCGGTTTGCATCGTGAAAAAGTGCGTACACGCGAGTGGCAAGAGGCCCGCATCCTCTCGAATTCGAATGGTCCTCGCACACAGCCCGCGCCTATAAAGAACGCTGAACCCTTCGTGCTCCTAAATTTTTCCCTCGCGAATCTTGCATTGGGAACAGTCGAAAAAGATGTGTTCTCGAACTTCAATATCACTTTATTTAAACCTCCTCAATATTCATTAAGAATTTTATTTGACACATATCAGAGCAAAAGTGAATCGGATTCTTGTTTAAATAATATATGAAATATTGATATTGATCTTATTATGAAATGTGTTGATAAAAATTAGAACGAATATGTGTATCGAAATGTACATCTTCATGTTAGCATAATAAGCTATTCAATATTTTCGTTTGTTTTCAGGACATAGATGAAAATAAAATAAGGTGAAGGTATATAGATTGAAAAGCAATCTTTTCCTATTTATGTTCTAGTGATAGCTTTAATGATATTACTGTCATATATATTCCAAATAATATGTCAGAATAATAATATTCTAAACAATAAGTTTTCAATCTTTTTTTTTTTTTTTTTTTTTAACATATAGCTGAAGATAAAACTTTTCTGTTACCACCGCCTTTCGAGATTCCACAGAAAACCTCCTATTTTCGCGTGCCCACTGATTCGGAAATCATAACTTAAAACTTTTCCTAGTCCTAACGAGTCCTAACTTTTCAACCTGAAAATCCTATGTTTACGCTCGTGCCAGTTCTCCCGAAAACCCTCACGGCTCGATATATACCTGATTTATTCCTGATTTATTTTTGCGGCACAGAAATGAATAAAGTGTGGTGAAATGAGAAGAATGGTGTAAATTCCCGCGTTGCGGCAGGCGCGGCATTGACGAGGCCGACGGAAATCTGGGGCACAAAGCCCCGACATCAATGCGGTAGTCACGCTATAAAGGACCTTTTAAGTTAATCTCTTAAACGATTTAAAAGGCTCGGGTATAAATCACGGGCCCTCAAAGAGCGGCCTCGCGTGCACGTCCGAGAAACGAGTCGATTGACCAAATAGGAAAATTGACGTCGGGCAGGGCCTCTCCGCGTTGTTCGCCATCGAAAATTGCTCTGCCCGTTGTCGCTTCTGCCAACGGGATAATGGTATTGTATCGCGACGGAACGCGCGTTTGCCCAGGATTACTCAGGATTATTCGATAACTCCGCGATCGGTTTTATCTTCAACGTAATGGCGGACAGTATGGACGGAGAAATTTGATCCGCGATGATTTATTCAAAATTCAATCTCGGCGTGTTAAATGTCTTCTAGTAATTATATTGCTTTAGATTATTTTATACAACTGTGATGATTGCTAAAATTCATATAGTGAGGATACTTTCCTCTTTTCTTGATATTATCATTAAAGGAACGAATTTGTTGTTTCATTACAATGCAAGTTTCCCAGAGCAGTTTTAATTTACCTATTTATTTTATTTATTCCATGTCTTTAATGCATATAATTGGAAATAGTATACGGTACAGGCAGAAATAAATGCAAAACAGGCTACTTTTTAATTATTACCAAAGTGACCAAAATAAAGTGAAATTTTAGCCGCGTCTCACTCTAAATCGCTATGCGCACCTTGCGATCTCAAAAAATGGTGTCTGGCACGATTCGCAGCGAAGAAGTTAGCCTCGATCGGACAATTGATATTGTTTCCAACCGTAATATTCCCAAGGAAGGTGCGACCGTTTGAACTTTGACTGGACGCAACCGCGACGACCTTAAGGTTAAGCATCCACCGATAATTTATGAGCATTGAGCAGCCGTACAGCTGTACTACGAATTGATGAATTTATTTTGCGGACAGCATTTCCTGCACTTCCGTTGCCGTAAATACGGAATCATAGAAATTTCACTCGACGTCTGTTCAACCGTTCCTCGTTCAGAGATATCAATTCATGTATCGATTTCTATTACCGTAGCCTGTTATCGTCATTGTGTGCCTATTGCTCGTTCAGTTTTACAGCCGTGCGTTGCTTTGTTGTCCCCGATGGATATTGATCTGAAACCAGTATATTGTGGTATCTGACGCCGATTGTTATGAATATCGGGGCTCGTTTCTTGTGTGGTCGACGTCGATCCATTGTAACAAGATGGATCTTTTTTTTCTTTTCACGTGCATTTCATATACCAAAGCAGTAGTAATTAACAAATACGGTACGGTAGTCCTTTCGGTTTTACGAGCAGAACAGGCTGACGTTTATTGTTCAATTGCAATTTGAAATGATTTAATAATTTATTTTCATTTTGGGGAGTGGAACGATTTAGTACTTGCAATTATTTTCATGTGCATTTTATATACTACAGGATATAAATTAATAAATACAGTTAAGCACGAAGTATTCCTTTTAGTTTTCAGGATAAAACGGACAGAACAGCCATTTATTATTTATTTGTCATTTCGAATGATTTAATAATCCATTTCAATTTTCGAGAGTGAAATGGTTTAATAATATAATTCTATATTGAATGATTAAATCGTTTGCCTGTCTTGTTCTCAAATCTAACGAGGAGTATCTTCATTCTCAATCCTTTTATATATGGCACAGTCAAATTTGAACGGAATTTATTTAATTTGAATGAGATTCACTTTATTAATCCCGCTGATTTATATGTATTTATATGGGGTATTGATCGTAAGAAGGAACACGGTTGTACAAGCCATGATTTACCCTAAACAACCTTGAGGATTATAACGAATTCCAATTCTTGCATGAGTTCGAGCCTTTCTCTGATTCCTCAGCTTGAATTTACTATTCAATCGTCAACTAAATTCTTACTAGTATCCATTTTTAACGGACAATTTCCCCATTTATCTAAAACATTCTAATTAAATGTTCAAACCTCGAGGTGTTAAGAATGACTCCAGCGTTTGTTTCGTCATTCACATTTGGTGTTCAGTAGCCCTGTATCAGACGCGACGAAACAACTCCTATTTGCGATTCCCTTTCCATACGAATCCCCACAGGGACTAATACCTGTTCTCGACGCGTTTATAAATATAAAATGCCGCCCGAGCACCGACGCCCGAGTGGATTTCGGATGGCGGGGAATTACATACACGGAATACGTGATAAAGTAACCCGGGGCTCGTCAATATTTAACGAGACCCGTTTATTATCGATATTATTATTTTCCAGGGTAGATTGCGTTAACATATTGGCTGCGTCTGGCGTATCAGCGTGTTTCAAACCCTTTGCATTCCACTGTCACCGCTGGACGGACGCGTATATGATATTCACCGCAACTCGGTGCAAGTTTTATTCACGATAACGCAAACCGAGGCAGCGAAACGAGCCTGTAAAATTTCAATTATACGCGTTTGCTAATTTTCATGAATTATAACACAATTTCGCAATTTTCCCGAGGCACATCGCGAAATTATTTTACAAAAAGTGGTGATGTTAAAAACAAGATTCTTGGGGTACAAAGATAGGATTAAAAAGGAGTTTAAAAGAAAATGAATAGGCGTAAAATGTTCACCATTAAGTGCTATTTGTAATACTAACTCCATCTTGGATGAGATGATTGACACTTGAACTCGAACTCTAGGGTTATTAAATTTTTCTTGACAAAAGAAAGACCTTCACGTATTTACATCTAAATAGAAATTCTTTAATACTAACGATTAACAGTTCTGATACTTTGTTACTTACAACTCAAGAAACTACTACATTTTCTTATAAATATTTTTAGCTTCTTAATGTCTAAAGCTCTGCGACATCCACTAAGAACGAAGCAACCCGTAAGTGTTCGATTCCAAGGGTCGAAGAACGTGGAAAACATCGCCAACCTACGAGCCAAATCTCGAAGATGGAATCGATGACGAACTTTCTATTCACGGCTCGACGATGGGGAATTTTCGCGCGGCGTCGTCGCGCTTCCCGGGGCGAGAAACTTGACAGAAATTAGATTAGAAATTCTGGAGAAAGGTGTCTGGGTGATTCTTGTCGGGGGCCGCCTGCCCTTCAGCCGGCCGGAATCACCGTGAGAAATTGCCAACTCCGCGATGACTCCGGACGGAACGTGAGGAGTGTCGTAAAGAATGAAGGGCCGTGGAGACAAAAAATAGAGGAGAAACTCCGAGGCGCCTTAGAAATTGTTTTACAGCCTGGAAACGCTCTCGGCGCATTTTCGCGGATGGAAGAGTTCGTCTCGCGAAAATTCATCCTTCGACGTATTATTATTACGATATTTTGGGGAAAAATTTTCCTCGTACACTCGGAGGCTGTGGTTTTACAGTTTGTTTTACGTTATTCGCTCCGGGGCGCAGAAAACGGTCGTTGTCTGATGGAGGAGGACCATATGGTTTTTTTGGGGAGAGTTCCTAAGCTGGAGAAGTGTGTTTAGTGAGGGTTTTTGCTTTTTTTTAGTGAGACCTTACCTTTGATTACATGGTTCGGAAGCCATGTTCTTTGTGTTGGAGCTTTAGATCAAATGATGACAAGGTTCATCTTCATATCACCTATCCAGTGAATGTAACTGAACCTGATCGACGTATGAGGCTCTCGTAAACCCCTTAGCTGGCCTCTTCTAACATATTTTCTCTCTACTAGCACAAGTTTCATGTACATTATCTAGACTCGACGTACAAGAAACAGTATCCAAGTGAAATTTTTGCTGCTTTGATCTAAGAATTCGTTAATATTCAGGATGAAAAATATGTACAAGAGCTATCCGTGGCAGTGTGACTAAACGTTTCAATAGTCTCCATAACGTGGAGACTGTATTAAACTAAACAGCGAGGAACATCTTTATGACAGCAATCCAGTAGCTATAAAGCGACTGAGCCTCATTAACGATGGTGTAACCATTAAGTGGCCGTTTCAAGTATGTTTTTTCTATACCAAGTTTGACATGTAGGTATTCTTCTAACGACTCTGGGTACAGCAACCAACAGCAAGAAAAATCTCCATGGCATCCATTTAGTTGGCAAAGTGTGACTAAACGCCTCAATCTTCATGGCGAGGTGACTCCGTACCAAACCGTATCAAACTGAACGGCAAGGAACATCTTCATAACAGCCTCCTAGTGCGACTAAACCGCGATCATGATGCTATCGTCATCAAATATCCATTTTTAACATCCTATCTCGCTGCTGTGTTTGACATAAATTCACCTATAGTTTCCAAGTACGGGACACGTCTTTATAACAGTCATCTGGTGGCTGTGGCACGACTAAACCTCGATCGTGATGCTGTCGCTATTAAATGGCCATTTTCCGCTGCTTCTTGTGCCAGCGGTGTTGACATAAATTCTATTGAAGGTTTATATAGGAGGGCACTTTCAACTGGTCGATTCATTTACATTTGATTGGAATTACTCAAAGGACAAATTTACAGCCTTTCGAGTCACGAATTATTGCAAATAAAGATCGTAAATTTTCTTTTTAAACAAAAAATTTGATATCACTTTTCATTCTCAAAATAACAACTTGGATTACACATCTGTATTAAATCTTGGCGGCGAAGGCAAAACGCTTCAAATTTGCCTAGTAGAGAATAGGTTAACATGATTAACTATTCATTACTCGTCATGAAAGCATTAAAAATGTTTTCTTCGATTCCCCCCTCGCCCCAAAACCAACCATCCCCCACGTAGCTGTTGAATATTTTAGTGAAAATTGGTTCGCGAAAATTCAACCTAGCGCACGTCATGTTATCGGAATCATGCGTCGAACGACAAATTAAATAGTGATCCAGCGGATGCGTCATTATTACGCCGCCACGGGAATTTCGTTAGTGTCAACCGTAAACACAATGACAAATTAAATAGCGATTCCGTGGACGCGATCATTGCGTCACATAGCCAACTTGACTGGGTGTATTAATGTCAGAGCGACGGGGCTTATCGTCAAAAATACACATGAAACGACCATGTTTGTGGTCGGCTTGAAAAGAATTTCATCTTTTTCGGTCATTGGGACTTGTCCTTTGAATATTTAAAAGGGCGGACGAAACAAACAGAATTTCTAATAAATTTTCTACGGCGTGGTTATACACGATTTTCGTCTCTATCTGTTTGCGTCTATTTATGGATTCTGAAATTTACCAATATTCGTCGATTCGATTCGGCGAGAAATAACAAACGGCCGAACTCCAAATCCATGGTAAACTGTCGACAAAATAGCTGAAAACGTATTCGTAAATAGAGGTTGTTTTCCAAAGAACACAGTTGCCACAATTTTGGCTGGAACTTCTCTCCCTCCAACAGTATTTTTCTTCTAAACACGCGTTTGCCTGGCAATTCTCTACAAACGTCAATGATGCTTCTTTTTTCTTCAATATCTACCGCAGATAAAATTTATTAGCACTTTATTTACCTACTTTATCAATCCACGTTTCAAATCACCTTTTTCGTAAACATAGATAGATCTATTTTACCGCATAATCTGATTAAGAATTTCTGAATCTCATACATAATTAATCTTCTAATCCCATCGGTACTGTCCAGAAAACCAAAAGGACTTCTACTTTCCAAGAATACGAAGGAAGCCCACGCGTCGTTTCCAAATTAGCTCGTTACTCGCAGACGAGTTCGTTTGAAAATAAACGCTCCGAAAGATCAATCGCATAAAGGCCAGCTGCCAGGTCGTTACATAGTAATAGCTTTATAGGATTAGCCAAACAGGCCGAGTGCGCGATTACAGGGCGCGGAGAATCGCTTTAAAATGCCGCGCCAGGGGATCGTGTCAAAGGTCCTCCCTAATTTCTCTTGTCAAACGAGGCGTCATTACTCAATAGAATAGCAGCACCGAATCCGACTCGTTCGAAAGGACAAATGGATCGTGCCTGGAGATTGACGCTCATCGACCGGTTAATTATGCCCCGACTCGCTCTTATACACTAATCACGATAACGTTCGGAGCGTATCCTTGCTACTCCAGCGCTATTACATTAGCGTTTGGGGCCAGCTTCGAAGGGCACATTGTACGATACATCCGTTAATTGCGTTAATGCCTGGAGATAGAAGAAGCTTTGTCAGCGGGCGAACAATGGCACGACGCTTGCGAAGAAGTCGTCCCCCGCTTCCTTATCTCCTACGATTTCTCACGATTATCCGATGAGGCTGTGCAGAGCGTCGAAGGAGAGGCTGGGATTCTTCCGGAGAGGAATATCAAGCAGCCGAGACAAGTATTGGTGAAACTCTAGGACCCGATGATGTTAAACAGAATATTTTTGTATATTCGACAGAGGGGATCAATGAAGAGCAACTATTGGAATCTTGATAACAAACACTCATCGACTGTTTGACTCTGGTTTGTGACATTAAAATTTGCGGATCACAATCTTTAGCTTGAAAATAATAAAACATTACACGTACAGTTCAATTGGTACTGTTTATAAGTAAAATCATAGTATACATTTATTTATTTTCACAGATTCTTTACCATTTTAGATTTAAAAGTTTCATTAAATTCCTCCATTTGAATAAATTTCTATTTGTATTCAATTGCTGTATTACGTACAATTTTACATACCCAAATTGATGAAATAAAAATTTGAATAGCATCGTTACATTTGTAAATTCTACAGAATGTTCAATACCAAGAGTCCAAGTATAATAACAGTGCTTGTTTCGAAACTACAGAACATTATTCGTAATTCTTACTATTTACAATCATCGTTATATCGGTAAACTATTTTATCTTCGTTGATTCAAAGTATTACTGCCTTCGCGCTAATGGAATTCCTATAACGACTGACTAATTATTAATACGCCGGGCGCCGTTCAAAACAATTATAGGATCAGCTACTGAAATGACCGTATCATTAACTAAAGTACCCGGTGTGTACTTCAAAAGCTTCTATGTACATTATACATACACGTGGATGTAACATTCGATGAGAATGGACGCCATATGAAATACTAACTATCTCCTTCGTGTCTGATAATTAGTCCACTGAATTATGCACAAACGCGATCCCCCGATTGTTTTGGACGGCGTATAAACTATTTAGAGCGACATGCAGCGTTGGAGTGCATGAAGAGTTCTATTCCAAATCCCATAACATTGCGAATTTTCGAAATTTCTCCTGAATCTTGTGAATCATTGGAGTCTTTTCACTTAAGATTTGAATATTTAAAAGATAATGGTAAAATGAAATAAATAGGTTAATCTGAAATTATTAATCTGTTTCTGTTACCGAGATAACGCCTGAGCGTTTACTTCTCATTAGAGGTAGTTAATTACCTGTTTTCATCAAGGGATTGATATACTTCTCTGAAATACGTGTCAATGACATTACTCTTGAGACAACCTGACGCAAGGATTTCAAATTCACAGTTTGCATTAGAAGAGACTAAGATTAGATCCTCAAGCATTATACTATTCCACAAAAAAAGGAATTCAATCTTCACTAACTATTCAAACGTAAATTCGTACAGATTCGTCCTCTTAATTAACAAGTTGCATCGAAATTCTCGCTTTAAAGTAATTTGTTGTTGCATTCCATTGCGAGTTTCATTTGAGATATCGTATCGGTTAGTACCTAGATCATGTGCTAGAACTGATACACAAATTTGGAAGTCATAGTAATAAATAATCGAACGTAAATGCACAGAAATAATCTCTACATCTAATATTATAAATATCAAACGCGGAACCTGGAACCTCGGGTCAGTCGAGACCCGAAAGAATCTCTCCCAAGACGAAGAATCGCTAATCCACTCCTTGGTCGCTTCGGTACACGATTGTGGATCGTATTCGCTCAGGATCACCGAGGATTGAGATAAGGAGTTTGGCTGTACGGTGTCCGTGAGACGGATCTCCGAGGATGGTCTGCGCTTGTCATTTTCCAGCCGGGTTAAATCGTTACTCTCACGGCGCAACGCGATCCATCGCGGGGGCCCTCGCGTATCGATCGTGTCCTGTCCATGTCGGTGGTTCGAGGCACGCGAGGTGCCCCGCAACGGATGCACGATTAGGCCAGGTACGCGAAACGTTGCACAAGATGATCCCGCGCCGGTTTCTGTTATCAGTATACGCCGATCGGCCACGATGTTACGATTACGAGCCTGTTCGCGTACACTTCGGCCGTGTAACGATCCCTGGGGAGCATGGGAACCGATAACGGTACCCGTTGTTTTCCGGGAACCGGGTCGCGTTTCTCGAGAAACCGTACCCTCCTCGGCTGCGTCGTCCTTGTATCCTCTTCCTCTTTTCATCTCCGCGATTCTTTTCTCTCTTCTTTTTTTATCGCTCTACGGTCGCGGCGACGAAGTCTTATGATCACGATGCCACCGCCTCGACGAAGAGGAAGCGAAACACCGTTGCGCTTCCTGCAATTTCCTCCGCGAAACGTGCGCCCAGCGTCTCGTTTTGGGTGGTATATCGACACCTCCGGGTCGCGGGGGAATTTAGGGGAAACGGATCGCGTAGCGAGAGGAATCCTGGGAAACAATTGTTGGGGGCACTTGGGTGATTCTTCAGGGAGTGGCTGACTTCAGAGGTTGAGATGAATTGTAGCAACGACAGTTTAACACGTTCACTGCCAGACTAATACTCTCGAGAATTTCTACTGCGATTAAGATTTGTTTCCAGACTATTGTAAGCTACATCAAACATTCATTGTGTTATATATTTTTATAACTTCATTGAAGTTTGAGAATTTCATTCAAATTTATTTTGTTTAGTACTTCGCGAAATACGGACTGTATGATTTATTTAATTCTTCTAACACGATTTTTCTCTTTTTGTTCCAGGTAAGTCGCGTACTTAACGTAGACAGATTCAGAGATAAAAAAAAGTTCTCATCACAAGGTATTTATTTTAATCACTTATTGTTACCAAAGAAGAACGAGACTATCTCGTGAATGTGCAGGTATTTTTTAAACCTAGCTCAAAGTGAGGATAGATAAAATCTGCTATTAATGACTGAAACATATAACACTATATGCTATAAACATATTATACGAACACGCACTATAGCCTTCTTTCAAGTTAAACATCAAATAACATAAAATTCCCCTCGCACAAATAAAAGAAAGATGTTTGAAAACTAGCAGACATTAGATTGTCTGATTTCAAAATTTTCATACCAACAAGAAACGAATTTATACATAATGATCTATGGTCTTCTACCGTCGTTTCCAAGAGCAATTGTGTTCCCCTACAATGTCATTCCATTTCTTTAGAAGCAAAAAGCACATCCACATTTGATGTCGTCATCATTGTTGAATCACCTCTCGCTAAAAAAGACGCCGTTGCTCGGAACAGGTGATAGTCGGACGGAGCAAGGTCGAACCTATACCAGGTGAATTATTGATCTAATTATAGAGCTACAATTTTGATTGCAATAGCATTGTCAAAATGTCGTAACTTCAATTTCTTTGGAACACGCTCGAAAAATAAACGAAAACGAAATAAATTGTCGGAGATATTTTTGCAATTGATGCAAAAAGAGCCTTTCTATATATTTAATGCATTAATATACAGGGTGTCCCAAAAATGTTGGAGGTCCTTGAAAGGGGTGGTTCGGGAGGTGATTTAAAACAACTTTTTCCTTAGCGAAAATGTTGTACGAGGCTTCGTTAAGGTGATATTAAGAGAAAACCCCGACCAATCAGAGCGCGCGTATACCGGTGAAACGTAGGCTTACGCGCTAGGCGGCCGCGCTCATTCGCTACCGCGGCCGCTTCAACGGTATACGCGCGCTCTGATTGGTCAGTGTTTTCCGTTATTATCTCCTCAACGAAGTCTCGGACAACATTTTCGCTAAGGAAAAAGTTGTTTCAAATCACCTCCCGAACCACCCCTTTCAAGGACCTCCAACATTTTTCGGACACCCTGTATACACTTTAATTCGTTAGACAGTTCAAAAAATGTTGCAAATATTACTAATAATTTGCTATGGTATTCCAATGCCTCGTATAATCGATTATCTCATTATCTAGTCTGATTTAAGCAACAATATAAGATTTGCTCTAGTATTAAACGTTCCATCCAGTGTCGAATTATTTCTTAAGTAGAAAGTGAAGCATCGATGTCGATGTCAATTGTGTAATTGAAACGTCTGGGATCAAGCGATAGTCTAGACTCTAGACCGCATGATTAGTTTCAGTATTCAATTTTCTATCGATAATATAAACTACATCTGTCTTTCCTTAATTATTGAAATATAGCGAGCACGAAATTAATATTTTTGCTCGACTATCTCATTTTGTTTATCCGAAAATCCTGGATTTATCATAATTTTTATTGAGTAATTTATTACCGAAAATATTAACGACAAGACTGAATATTTTAATTGATTTTAATTCACCCTTTAGACGAAAGCGAGTATTTATTTTATTATTAAAATACTGCGTTGGTTAACTTATTGGAGAAATTATTGATAGAAGAATCGTGGATGGAATAACATTTTTAATTAAATTCGTTGTATGTTATAATTAAAACCATACAGAGGGGATTTCGTTAATATTTTGTACTGTTCAATGTAACGGAGAAGTAGGTGAAAGTAATCGTGGATAATTATTGTGAACGGAATAAATACTCCAGTTGAATTCAAATGAAATCCTGGAATTTATTTTTATACGTGTATTTCCGTGCAATTGTTTACTTTCAGAATGAACGTATCGGTACATGTATATCTCGTGAAAACGTTGAGACTTCTGAGAAATGTCAAGATAAGTTCAGATTCGTAATAAATAGTCTAATGAAGATCGCAGGGGATTCGAGTAGCAGTAGGTATACGGTGAATAGATTCTTGCGCATGGACGATTCACGCCTCGATTGATGGCGTTGCTAGATTTCGAGCGAAAGGAATTAACTGACAACACTGTTTCTTTCAAGAAACTCTCAAAGATTTTTATTTGTACAACTACGGCCACACCGTGTCGGTGAAAACTGAATTCTGTCTGGTTCTTGGATTTTTCCGAGCTTTTATATCGTTTGGAGGATGAATGATGTTGAGGACAGCGGTCAGCTGAGAATATAATTAAGAAAGGGTACGAAGTACACGATGAATGTGGAACTAGGAACCAAAATTAGAATGTTTGGTCGAGGATGAATCTGTGGTTTTCGTTATGTTTGTGATCAGTTGCGTTGGTCATTCAACAGCGTTAGAATTGCCTTGAACTCGATTGCACAACATTCCGGTTCAACTTAATAGAATATTCTTCACGTAACAACCTAACTTTGCAAAAAATTAAATCAAAACACTAAAAGCTCCATTAAGTATGCAAATAAAGAGATTAGGCGCAGGGCCTAATTTCTTTCTCGGAAACTGAAATAAAATTCACGTTATGAAAGTGACAATTATGAAACATTCTTTCCTTTAATTCAACATAAAAAAAGGACTGCTTTCTCCAAAGCCATGAACCTGTGTGAAGAACGAAGGATAGTCCTCGAGGGAACAGTAGAAGGCGCGCAAGGACAACCAGAAGAAAATCAGGGTCTTCTTAATCGGCGCGAAAAGCTTTCGCCCGTTAGGAAAGCTCTTCGTTAAAGGGACGCCGTCCCGTGGATGAGGGCCGTCTATTTCGACGCGACTTTTGTCGAGGTTTATTCGATAAGTGGCGTTCCCCGAGACGTCGGGGCGTCGCCTGGAGGGGGAGGTGGGGTGTGCATAGGCACCGCGCCCTTTTCGAGTGCCTCGAAAGCGAGGGATTTTTAATGTCTCGACGAGACGAAAGGAACCCCGTGGCCGGATATATCTATATCGGTTCCGTGGACTCGAGAGAACCGAACCAGGAGGGGGAAAGGAAACGAGGGTCGCGAGGGGGCGAGGGGGGCTAGAGCGAAGTATGGTCGGATAAGGGGGTATGGAGTGTGTAAGTACGCCCCTTTACGTCTGGTCTAGGGATAAAAAGCCAAGCCTGCCAAACTTTCCAGCACTCGAGAGAGGCAGCCCTCCGGGGTCGACGTCGTCGTCGTCCTGGATAGCTCGGTGAATTTACACCGTAACGTTTCCCCCTCCCTCCTTTATGTTTCACGCAGAGGTACCCGCCGCCCTGAGGAATTTCAGTGATCTTCTGGATCGAACGGGAACTAAGGATTCCGAGGGTCGAAACCCTCCGGGGAAAATCGGCTATGTGTATCTTCTGAAACGATAACGATTTGCTACTCTTGGTGCGATACCGCTGCTGCACCCTGAGGAAATCGGTGGTTGGTACTCGAGCTCGGAAATGAGCGTTTTCGGGGGGTGAAAATTTATAAACGACCAAAACTTGATGGGGGAACCACTGATCGGAGAATAATGTAAATTCGATGAGGTTCTTTGTGGTTAGTAGGTGGGAAATTGAAAATTTAATTTGATTGAGAGAGGTTTGGAGGGGATGAAATTGGACATAAATTTGCAGAACCATTTAAGATAGGATTATCTTCAAATTCTCTATGAGTGAAACATTTTATATTAAATTAGTAAACAAAGACATTTCTTTTTAAAAGAAAGTTTGATAAAATTCTAATATAAAGTGAAGCATAAACTATCAAGTATTAATATTAATATTGTTATAAATATAGTGGACCAGAATTTAGCTGAAACGCCAGGTGAATATCACACTTATTTTATCGAACCAATATTCCACACATCTAATCACAATATTTTTTTTCCATCACCCTGAATAAATTTCGACCGCAACCCCAGATTCCATTTTCCTAAAACTTTTCTTTTCAAGTGTACCTTACTCGTTGCTCCACCTTAAATAATTTTCCTTTCCCATTTGACTTACATAATCACTGGCCTGTACGACGAAAATTCATATCTCACCATCGATTGTCAAATTGGTGGGCAAATACGGAAGCAAAGTTTACATTTTTAAACGAATTCGCCGCCACGGTAGTTCCCGTACGTTTGTTTTCGGTGAAAAGTTAATTTCGCAAATGCAATCTTGATGCACGTTATACATATTTAAGAACATGTAACTCGTTGGTTGTAATAGCATGCACGGTAAACAAAAAAGGCATTTAAATTGCAGCACGCCATGATTTATTAACGCTGGGGAGGGCATTCCATGCTTTTGGAGCAACTGGAAGTACAAAATTACTCTGTTCTCCCCTTTTTCACCCCTGTTTGTTTCGTTTCTTTTTATGCACACTGCTCTACAGCGTTAAAATGTTAAATTAAAACCGTATAATTAGGCGATTAATATAGAGAACCAACGTGGCGTTTTAAAGGGTCTAAATGATACCTGCAGATCGTCGCAGTTCGTAACAGGTTTTACAAAGTAAGGTGATCCGTCGTTGGAAATTCATTGGTCTGTTTAAATCAGCCCTTAAATGTTCTCGACGCGGAGAATGATAAATTTCAAGACATTTTAATTTATGAATTACAAATGGATCGACATACATCTTGAAATGAACACTCATTTTGCTTCATCAATAATTTACAACGCAACTCACTTTTAATACAAAGATGAATTGTACTTGTGCTACTTTAACTTTCGTAAGTTAAATTACCTGAAATTTCCACGGAAATATAAAGAGTTACTCCCTAAAAATTCATCTACATTAAACAAAAATTGTAAGAGTTATAAATCACAGACACACAAAGTTTGAATTTGAATAAATATCTGCACTGTCGATATATAGAATCAGAGAAGTGGTGGGGCAGATTTGACGAACAAATTAATTAATTTAAATTCATTCCCACATATTTTTATTCGCAATACGATAGCATTTGTTCAGATCTGAGAAGTTGAACGACCTCATTCCCTCCCAAGTGCGAAGAATAGATTTTCCGTTCGCGGGAAACACGAAACGTCCCCTAACAGGAGAGGACTTCGTCACAAATGACGCAAGGTGCGCGTAAAGCCTGGTTTTAATCGTAAATCTTCAGAGGGAATCGATAGTCGCGCGTACACTCCCACCGGGCGCTTTCCGTTCCCTCCCGTCCGCGAAGGGGTGTTTCCCTCTTTCCCTCCGCAGCGGCGTAGGACGCGTATTTTTAGCCTAACCGATTTTCACTTTCACCAGCGCGATCTTGACCATTCGGCGCGCCTGTTACGCGTCGCTCGCTTCGATAATGCACGCGTCGCCGAGCAGAAGCTGCAAACAAACCGCCTTTCATTGCAACCGTGCCGTCACGGTTGCAGCTGTCCCAACGTTTGCACAACTGACGACAAAAACCCATATTTTAGCAAGCCAGATGACCCAGTAGTCGACACATTTTTGGACAATTGTTACTTTAAATAATAATTGAATTTCTGGATGTAATTTGTTTGGGATGCAAATAGTACATTTCATATTTTTTTTTAGCAGTGATAGTTCATTTTGTTAAATAATTGTTCATTTGTAATTTTGATGTATGGTTGAATTTTTTTAGTATGACAGTAATGGTAAACATTCTATTTAAAAGAATGTGTAGAGTCGTAGTTAATGTATCTTGAAAATATGATTTGTAGATAGTCTGAATCAGTGCTTCTGACAAGACTTTGCAGTGCTAAGCTTGTTTCTTAAAAATCACTTGGTATTTCGATTAGCATCGATTCTATCGAAAATTTGTATAGGTCAATAAAGTTTCAAAATTTAATTCCCAACAAACACTGTGATACACATTTTTGCCATAGAAACAACGGTAACCGAGATATGGTAGAATTTATAACTGGTGTTTCTCATGGCTCTCCCATAATGCATGAATTTTATTACGTTTGTTCTCGAAGCAAGCAACGAACTAAATAAAATAATCCACGAGCTGAAGCTCTCATAACCTTTTTCTCCTAATTTCAAAGCTCGCATGGCCATATTCATGTCCCTGCCATAGAAATTACAAATGTACCCAAGCGCCTTCTACCAAACATCAAAGAATCGATCGATAAATCCTGTTACCAAACTCACACTTCATTTGCCTTCTTGCGTCCCACTGCAACCGTGGTCACGGTCGATTAGTCTCCATTCATTCATCGGTCGATTGTTCCCCATGCATTGGAACAACAGGAAATCGGCGTGTTTCTCGTGGGATTGACGTTTAATGGTTGCCGTCGTGTTGTCCCATTCTTAATTACCGTTACGTGTACAAAACCGCTGACCACCGTGTCGGTGTCCGATTGGAAGGGTCGCGGGGCAAAAATTCTTTTCTAACAAGGAGTCGAGCGTGCGGGGAAACGGTGAACAGCGAAATGGAGGGCATAGGCTGCTTATAGGTTCGCTCGATACGTGGCTGAAGTCCGAAGGTGACAAAGCACTCTGTTCCAGGGCGTTATTGCCAGCCGTGTGCTGAATCCGAAGAGAATCCTTCGCGAGAAACAGTGTTACGATGCTGCAGTCGAGAAATAGAAGCGACACGGCGTTGAATTTGCAGACTCAAGGGTGGAGAACCAGTTTGCCGAGGATTTCTCCGAGACGAAATTTCTCTGGAAGAATATTCCTCCATCTGGGTGCGAGTCTCGCCACTCGAGCTGCTCTCCGCCTTGTTAACAACCGGTGAATAAATTTGAACGAATGATGGGTCGAGGAAATTTTATTTATCGCAGACTAACGTTTCGGAGTTTAGAGGATAGATGGGAAGCAATGTTATTCCCACATGCCTGACCAAATAAATATTAGTTTCCTAATAATAATAATAATAATAATAATAATTGCAGAGTGCAGTTTCTTACATAAATAAAATTCTTTCAGTATGAAAAAAATAGAATTGTCAACGATACAAATATATGGATCGAAACTTGTTCCAAACAGCTGGTGTCCTTGAAGGGCTTAAAAAGCGACGAAAGGGTTTAATCAGAGCTCAAGTTTATAGGAAGTGGGAGTCTTAAGAGTCGCGCGACAAGATTCCGAAATACCCACTGCCGAGACAAATAAATCATTCAAGAGGGAAAGCACCTCGAGGCAGCGATTTTATTTTCCTAATCCGTGGGTCGTCCATTTTCATCCAGCCCTGGCGAGGGTTCACGTCGAAGAAAATGTATAAAAACGCGTAGTAAAAGCCGTGACCCGGGGACATAAAATTATTTCGCAGCCTCGTAAACAATGGATACCCGCGTCACTGGGCCATCAGCGTCTTCAACCCTCTCTGGCTCGCGACGTGGCAGCCCCGGCACGCGGAGGGGTAATAGGCAATAAGGGCGAGAAAGGGTGAAAAGCTGGCGCGGTGAGTATACGAGCCGGGAAAACGACGCGAAGAGGAGCGAAAGAACGGATGGTCGAGCGACAGATTTAAGAATAATCTCGACGGAATGAAACGTGACGCGGAAAAAGGGTGAACCGTGAACATTGACGCGGAAAGAGTGTTTAAAGGAAGCTTTATTGGACCCGTAGGCTCCAATTTGAGGAGGCTAATTTCGAAGATGAAGTGGCTGGAATGGAGTCCATCCGGGCGTACATTTTAAAATGAAACGTTTTTAATTATTGTTATAGGAGTTTGTCGGTAAGGGATAAAATTAATTTCTACGAAAATGAAAAATTGTATAAATTAACATAGGTGGGCAGACTAAAAATTAATAGACTTTTTGTGTTGTAATAATCAGTTGTTCGAAAAAGGTCTGATGATTTCAGTCCAATTATTCCCACACAGAGAACGAAGATTATAAAAATCGCAGCTATTTTCCTCTCCTTAAGTGAATTTTGAATTGCGAAAACTCAACAGCAAAAAATTCCTCCGAATGAATGTGTGTCCCCGTTAATCGACATTATACAAGCTACACGCATGCTAATTTTCAATCCAATTAGTGCTAGGCACAAAAAATGTTAACAAAAACTCGTTAGCGAGCGACGAGGATGCATTTTCGAAATTCATAATTACCGAACCCATTCCCGTGAAACGCGTTTTTCTAAAACCGTTCCGATTTCATCCTCCGATTTAATAAACGCTTACTCCGCTATTCCGACGAATCGTTATTTTCTTCCTGCGTTCGCTGAAAGAAAATAATAAATATAGCGACGAGACTCGCTCAAGGAACGCTGGATAAAAGTAATATGAATAAAAGGTTACGGGGGAACGAGCGAGCGTAACAGCGGAAGGAAGTAGAGTTTCCTCCGGTGAATGAGGGAAGTCTTAGGCCACTCTTTCAACGGGAAACGCGGCCACAAAGATGGAGATAGACGATGGACTGCGTGGGAAGGGATGAAGCTAGAAAATAAGCTGGCTGGAAAGGAAACCGCGGGGGACAGGGAAAATCACGGATCAGTTCGCGGCCAAGACGATGACGATAAAGAAGAACGCGAGCGAAAATCAGTGTAACCGTGCACGTAGCCTGAATAATTTTTTTGGAGGACTACGGGGGTGGAAGTTCGGGGCTGTGCACCGAAGTGTGCGATATGCGCAACTTGCGCGAAATGGAGAGGATTTTGAGGTGGAGGGACCTGGAGAAAGAAGCAAATAAAAGGGGGACAAGAAATGCAAGCAGGGGTTGAAGGATCAGTGGGGGATGAAAGTGGAGCATACACGGGGTGTTTCGACGTTCCGTGAGCGTTTTATAACGTCGAGGTAATTTCTTCTAGGCTCTAGATTTTCTTCTAGCAAGAAAGAAGTTAACCTGTGGATAAATTAAAATGTAGATTGTTTTTTCTTTTTATTTAAGCCTCTATGAAACTATCTAATGATGAGAATTATATGTCGTTAAATAGGTTTATACCTGACCCAATTTATCTTATATCTCGGGGTTAACACAAAGTACTTGTTCTTAATTCTACATTGTGTTTCAAGTGTTTATAGTATTTCTTTTAATTAAAATGTAAATGATCCTTAAAAACTACAGATCTTTATTCGGATCATTGGTATCAACAATATCCCAGTTACATACCACCGTATTTGCTCGTTTGGATCGATAAGATCGTTCCGCGTCACAAAGCGTGGCAAAAGAAAATACAGAGACCGAGAAACTCTTCATAAGGGAATTAGCGAAGCACACTGTGTATACGGATATAGGTAGTTGCTGTGGAGAAGGGAGAGAAGTAAAAAGAAGCATTAAGACAGGAAAGAAAAGAAAGGAGCTACCCCGTGGAAGCTCCAGGAGACAAGGCATTGTTTCTCCAGATTGAACCAGCGGCGAGACTAATGAATTGCATTATTGGAAATCCGGCATATAAATAAGGTTACGCTATTACGTTGTTCGATGGGTAATTGCAAACACCGTGCGCGCCACCCGTGAGGAGCGATACATTACACGACGATATTTCACAGGAAATACGAGCCTCGACGATTTCCCTTTCGTTTAGTGATGCGCACGAGACGAGTTTTATTTTACCTTATACATATGTTTCTTTTGCGTTTAATTCTATAACAATGTCCTGCTCTTAAAAACCTGCAAAGAGTCTCAGTAAACGCTAGACAGTCCTCGACGAATTCTTCAAAAACAACTCTCTTTGTCCATAATTATTTATCATTTTTATCTCCTAAAGGATGAACATCGAATAGAAGTAACAGCAGATAATAGCAGTCCATGCATATGCAGATTGCCCGAGTACAGTAACCCGCAGCTACTCAATATATCCGCCCTTAAACACGACGCTGAATTTCCCTCGGAATGATTCAACCCATCAGAGATTCGCCTGCAACATCCGGTAAAAATACGTACGACGTGCAACGTGTGTTTTTCCCCGTGGCAATTCCAATCGTCTGCCGCGAGACAAGGGAGCGGCTCGTCAGACGTAGTTGAACATTATCAAATTCCCAGTGTTCGAATGCGAGCGACTCAAAAACGAGAAAACTCGAGGCGAAAGTCGTTAACGAGCCCTCGTCGACGAAACGTTGTTGCGCCGGAGCGACGAACTTTTCCGCCCGACAGTGTTTATTATAAACGACGAGTTTGCTCGTTCCGAGCAGTTAAAGGATCGTGGGGGGGAAAAATCGTTATCTTCGGTGAAAAAGTTTTACTTCTATCGGATTCAACGGCGGTAACGTATTCGAGCCGCAGCTTTTCCAGGAACCATTGTAAGGTCGTTAGAACCGAAGGAAGCGTTGCAAGCCCCGTGAGAAGCTACGATTTCATGGGAAAAATCCGATTAACCCTCCCGCCCCCTTGACTATCCTTCGTTTCGTTTCATACCGGGTTCTTCGGATTCTTTCTACGACTTCCGATCCCTACCTGGCCGCTGTCGCGAGAACGAACCAATTCTTATCAAGAACATGCTGACAATGTTGGTGTACCTTCTCAGTGGTGTTCATTGAGAATGATGCAACTTTGGTGGCTTTAAATAGGGGGTGGTTTGATACAATGTACGACCAGAAGGGAGTATGGCTTAGGGAGTCGACATTTTCCCATTTCCTTATCGAAGTTTTTTTAAAAACGGCTTGAGTAACACACGTTTAGAAGTACCCATAGCAAGTTTCATAATTTTCTGAAATATCACTCCCAGAATATGAAATTAAACGATGTCCAATATCTATACACACCTTCAATTAAAACTAAAAATGAAATTAAATTCGAGAAGATTCGCGAAGATGAACAAAATTCAAGAAAATTGTAGCCAGTTGAAATTAAATATAATTAAACTAAAAATTATAATAATGCAATGTTACTCCCTCGTCTAATCGATCTCCTAAAAACCTCCACTCTACGAATTTAAATTGCACCACTTCGACACAGGGGCTGAACTATAACAGAAAAAGAAAGTCAGGGTGAGCAAACTTTAAAAGACCCGCGCATTTTCCAGAAGGGGAATTTCCGCCACTTTCCTTTTCCCCCATTCTTTTCAACGAAAAGAAAATAGACTTTCAAACGTAAGCGATATATTCCACCCTCCGTCGACTTAGCGAACTTTTTAAAATCGAACTCCTGGCTGGCATTATCGAGACGAGAAAGAAGCCGCGATAATACTCTTTGCTTTTCTTGCACAGTTTCGCGAGAGCCTAGCCCCGGACGCGAGATAACGCCCCGCGAATTCCCGGCTGGTCCATAAGGATAAAACTTTCCAGCTGTTTGCTTCCGCGTGTTCCTTTATCGGCGGCGTCCGATCGAGATTAATTGCCATCGAATCGACCGGCCAGATCTCTATTGAAACGCGTTGCAATAGAGGAAGTAAATACGGAAGTAAAAGAAAATCGAGGAAATTCAAAATTTTATAAATTTAGAAAGAAGAAATTTTCTAATCTGTTTTTCAGAATCTGTGTCTCGATCATCGATCGATAATTGTAATGATGAGTATTGTAGTCGAGAAATTATCAAATAATTCTTTTAGGAGGAAAAACATATTTTAGGAGCTTCTGGTCACGTGACTGTAAGAAATACTATTAAAGAATACTGTTAAGACGATTATGGTTAAATGGTGTAATTCAATAAAAATTTATATTTGAGTTTCAGATTCAATATTCAAGATAAGATTTCCCGTTCTTTCTCTCTCTATATATATTTAATCCAATTGTATGAATCCAGTTACTATTTGGATGAATATCCTTTCACACCGAATATAAAGCTGATATCCGTTAGGACAAAAAGGTTACTTTAGAGATCCTGTTGACTTGAAAACTTTTTCCACTAAATGTGTTACACTTGAACTATTTGCAGTTATAAAAAAATAGTAACAAAAATTCAGCTTTACTTTCGAATTATCTCGTGTCACCACATGTTACACTACACGTGGAAGATATTAATCCCGTCTACCTAGTTAAATATTTTTTCTGGCAGCAAACATCCCTGGTCGACCCAAAACTTTCCGTCACTCAAGCCCTACATTATCCTAACTCTTTGACGCATGAAAAACCCTTTTCTAGACCTTGCTTTATCACCATGACTCCTGCTTCGAGACCCTTAATACAGGATGCAAAAATCATAGTTCAAAGCCAACGTCAACCTGAACCCTATTTGAAGTAAAGACCAACCCCAAGTCTATATATAGTGAATCTCATAAATATTAGTATCCTCTATGTCTATTGAAAAAGCTTGACTAAATTAAAGTATAGGTTCGATGTGACAAATAATCTAGATACATATTTATGTATACATCAACATATTTATACAAACATGCACTTGGAAATATCAAATCTGCCATTTAATAAGAAACTTTGGTTTCTTCAATAGACATACAGGATACGAATATTTATGGAGTCCCATTCTAAAAAGAGTATTCCGATCTATTAAAAAATTAAGTTCTTTTCACTGAATTCAATTGAATTATACTAATGTTCATATTTTGAATAATCAAATACAAATGGTGTGCAATATACTCGATTTTACAATTTTAAATCGAAGTACAATGCAGATGTGACAAGTTCGCTAACTGGTCTGGTTGATACGAGTACAATCTCCTTGATGATACCGTTACTAGTCAGACTTACCAGCCAATTTCATTTCTCGTAAAAAAAATCGTCTATAATATTACCCATCTTCCAAATCGAAATTTAAGAAACTATCCTCCTCGCACTCCCCCTCCCCTTCCACAAAGATTACATAAAAACGCTCAAAAACATTACTTCTATAGAAATTCCCTCCCTCCATTGAAGATTACTTCTCCCTCCCCAGAGATCATGCCAAAAGTGTCTCGCGTTATTCGTGGTCGTCGGTTCGCGAGTAAGTCGCCCGACGAATTCGAGATCAAAATTCTCAACGAATTCCTGAGAATATATTAATACCGCTTCCCCAAGGATACCAGAAGGTGGTGAGGGAAGTTTTTCGGTGTTCCTCGAGCGCATTCGAGAGGAAAAATCACGATGGACGGCGAATTCCGGCGTGGACCGTGTCCTCGGCCGAGAATGCGTTCAGAAAATTCCGAAGAAATACCTTGGACGCGTTCCCCGCTCATGTAAACGCGCCCTCGCGGTACAGAGTCGTTGGTTACTCGTTCGCGTAATGCATGTGTCGTGTTTAGATAAAACGAGACGTGCGTAGTAGGGAGAGAGAGGAGCCGGGGGAGGGCACAGCGATTAATTTCTGATCGCTCTATCTCATTGTGTACTTTCACCCTGGAGCACGACGCGCGCCACGGTGTTTCGAAATTAATTTATTCCGGAAATATAAATCCGTCTGTGAACTTTATCGCCGTGAAAACGGGCGCAAGCTTCGTCGTTTCATAATTATCAGCGAATTGATTGACTCCTATTACGAGGTATGATGTTTGACGTTTTCAAGCCATTATTTAATTTCATTCGAGTTTCAGTCGAGCGCGACAGGTCTCGGTACAAATCGTTATCGACAGCTAACGAATGGCGTTAGTATTACTATTCATTTTGTCCATCAATCAACGTCGACTCGCGATGGATTAAATTATATCACAATGCGGCGCGCGTGAGTTTTTTTTTTTTATGCGTTATCTGGTAATTTTTTTTTTTAATTTTCATCTTCCTTCTCTTGACAAAAGAAGAAACAACTTTTTAACTGTATTTACATTTTTTTAAATTTTCGCTCAATTTGAAGGATCTATCCCATTTAATTCCTACCGTGATGAATATCTAAAACTTGAAAGAGAAAACTAAAACCGCGTCTCAATATTAGGGGTATTGCCAATATTTACAAAAACACAGCTTTATAGAAATCAACCCTTCGCTCATTCGACAGAGAGGGAACTGAGATTCACGGAGGCACAATGAGAAGTAAATTTATTTGAAAAATAAATAGTCGCTTACCAACCTGTCGCTCACTCGTCCTCACGACACCCATTCGGGAAACAAAGGCCTAAAAATACTCAGAGAAATTTCCTCGCGCGTCTCTTCCTGGTCCGTGTGCGTGCATACTAATACGCCTTGTGGTGAGCGAACGTTGCACCAATGGCAACGCCCATCCGTGGTTTTAATCTTGTCGTGTCCTCCTCGCATCAGTTCCATCAGGATGTCCGAGACGCCTTGACAGGATGCAAGAAGCTGCCTCGAGCCTCCGCGAAGGTCCTGGCGCGTTGTTAGGCTTCTTTCACACGGAACGATTCGCCTCTCGCATTCCATCGACGATTGCAACGCCATAAACGATTCGTTTCTCGACAGTTCTTAAGGTTTCAGACAATGCGAACTGAAAGTCGTTTCTAACTGGGCGTTCGATGTATACTGCGCAGATAAAATCCTGGTTCACAAGGAGACAAATGTTAGGAAATTAGTCATAACTAGATAATAATGACGATTGGATAAACATTAATTAATGGCTTGATTCCAAATTTATTTTGCTTTTTGTTTATCGATTTATACAATTATTATATAGGTTTGCAAAAGAGTACTAGCGTACTTGAGCATGGAAAACACATTCCACACGCGTATGCGATATAATGCACTTATGCAAAATGAATATTAAGATTATTATATCATATTATTTCGTGAAACGTATCCTGCATACGTTCTGCATATGTTTTCTACATTACCACACGACGTGCATGAAATCTGCAGTCTACTAATGACGAAATCTACTAATGACCAGACGAAGATTTGTAATCTACGTTAGTGGCGCCGTCGTTAAGCGTACCAATTTTTTTTACCGCTCTTTCTCTTATTAGTTTACAGTCGAGCATTGAATCTTCAACCCCATATTTTTGCATAAAGCGAAAAGTTATTTTTAGAAAAAAGAATTCCTTGCGCTTAACGATAGCGCCGTTAATGTAAATTACAAAACTTCCTCGTCTTTTTACTTTACATGATTCGCTCGTTTGATACCTTTTCCAAGAATGGCTCTACGTGATTAGTTACTTTTATTTAAGTTAAAATTTCGTAATAAAATTCGATACATCCATAATGTAATACATGTGGGATACTTTTGAGCAGTGAAAAAATACTTGATACGATTAGTTATCCATTATAAAAATACATTCCCAAGGGTAAAAAATAATATATGCGATACAATAATAATACAATAACAGTTATCAAAGTTCGCTTTAAATAGAGTGACATTCGTCTTGCCCTAAGATTCGTCCCGATTGAATTAATTCAAAAAGAGATTAGTTCGTTTTAATTTCCAAAGAATACTTATTGTCAATAATCTCTAAAGTTTTTACTGTACGCGATCAAGAGTAATTTCCGGGGGCTTTCTTTCACTGTGTCGAGCACCAATACATTAAAAAATGCAATCAAACGTTGAAAGAAGCTCCATTTCACGCAACCTCCCATTGTTGCAAATTTAACATAGAGCGACGCCCATTTGTCATAAATGTTGCACGATGTATTTTGTCAGGCGTCGAGCGAGTAATTTTTGTATGAAAATTGACGCGGCACCCAGCCGGAAGATTGAAGACCGCGTCTGCTGATATTCGGCGAAACGCCAGCTTAAAAATGGATACACGCATGGTGAAATTTTAAATTGCATTACAGATCGACCCGGCTCGCTTCCTCCCGATCCCCCTCTGCCTTTCTCCTCTCGCCAGATTCGCGTTACACTCGAAAATTGACTGAGTCGAATTATAACATGCAAATCGGCGCGCGTCGAATCGAAACGCGGAACATCGATTCACTGCTCGAGCTTCCTTCAATTTAACCGCGAATCGCGATAAGGATAAAGCGATCTCGTCGATTTACGGGAATTAGTTTGAATTGTCGGGTATATATTCAGTAATAGAATATTTAATGCTTGATCTGAAGCTTTGTTTATTATGATTCCAAAGTGATGTGTTAGATTTGTGGAAATTAGTTGGAATTCTCAGGTATTTATTTTATGATAGCGTTGAAGCAATGTGTCTGATTGTTTTATAGAAATTAGTAACAATCCTCTGAAGTTACATTTTATAATAATACACTTAATGTATCTTCTAAACCTCTGAGTATTTACGATGACTTCTTTTCTGAGCAAACCACCAATTCGTCTCTGCGATAAAATTGACCGAGTTAATACAAGCAGCACCGCTTCGAAGTTCGGTCAGCGGGTCTTCTCAATTCCCAATTCCACAGCCATCTATCAAAAGCATTGATCGTTCAAGTCGAAGAAACATGAACTATATTTCCATTTCAACACGAATTCCAAATCCATTTTAATTCAAAAGAAACATCAAATAATAATACTCCACAAAAACTCTTCGACTGCATCAACACTTTCTGAAATTGCGCAGATAAATCCGTCCCTCTCCCGCCGTTTCTCTATCTCCTATCAGCAAACACAAAAGCGATTTTTCGAATCGCGTTTCCACCTCAACGAAACACTCCATCCCCGATTTTTCTAGGCGCGGCAAACATCCCTAAACTAATTGCGTGAATACGGTGCGCGCAACGACGCTTAAACCGGGATTCGCGCAGCCATTAATGCGCGTGAACGTGCGAGCACGTTACGTGGGACGCACGTACACGCTCCGACTCGAAATCGATTCAGGAATGTCGACTCTCGATTCGTTTTTCCCTCTGCCCCGTCGCGTCCGTCGAACACCTACCATCCGCGCTTGTAAAACGCTCGCGGAACCGCGACCACGGCGAAACCAAGAGCAAATAAACCGGCGGGGCGTTACAAGCGAGTAATTAAGACGTTCGCAGAGTTCTCGGTAACTTTGTATCCAGCGTTATTAGTTTCTTTTGTGTCTGGCGGTCGACGTCAGCCTGGATCGCGGGGATCGAAAGACGGATGAGGGTTCGGTTTTATTCCTATCCGTAATCGCGACTTCTTTGTAGCCTCGCCTCTTTATCGATTCCTGCTGGTTTTCTCTTTGTAGTCGCGCGGTTATTAAGTTGAGTTACGTCCCGCGGGTCCTGGGACACACGGGAGGGTTGCAGCGCCCTCGATGGGAGATCGTGCGCCGTTTAATCGTTGCGTTGGGTGTCGAGGGTGCGGATCGACGAAGGGAATCAACGGTCTTCTCCTAGAGAGCAAAGGCTCGCGAGAACCACGCTCAAGATAAATTTGGGATCGCTCTTAAATCCTTGTTCCTTTTCTTTTTTTTTTTAATTCGAATGGTTCTCTTGTGCTCTTGGATCCGATTGATTTCTTCGACTTCGATGGGCTGCAGTCGGGGAATGATTGGATTCTTTTTCTTTAAATTGGAGGGGGGGTCGAGATTTTTCAGTGGCTGGCAGTGGATGAAGATGACTGCTTGTGGAGAGTTGGCTCAGTGCGATGGAAGAGTGTGTGTTTAATTATTTTAAGTAAATTTCTTGACATCAGGATCGAGCATGCATTTGCGAAAATTGAGAATATGTTTGGACTACATTAACCGAATTAGTGCTTTCATCTTTTCCAATATATTCAATCGTCATGTTAGACAGGACTACGTTTTTTGTAACTAATACACTCAGTACATGTTGAGAATGCAGTCATGGTATAAATGAATATATACACGTATCATATGCAATATATCAATGTATATGCAGCCAATTCCATAAATATACATACTCTCTATGATTATTGAAAAAGTCGGACTAAATTAAATAAGAGTTTTGATTTTACCAAATGAACTTTTTATTATAACTATGCATATGAATAAGCTTATACATCAACATATTTATACACATATTCACTTGGAAAGATCAAACCTACCATTCAATTTAAATCAATTTCTTCAATAGACATAGAGGCTACGAATATTTATGGGACTGACTATAAGTCCATATATATATATAGCCATGAAAATAACCTGCACCACACATAACAAAATTCCCCCGTAAAGGAGACTGATTTACATTGCAAAAGGAGGAACAATTTCGTCTGGATTCAAGTATGAGCACAAGGTGATTAACGGGCATCCTCCGACCGAAACGCGACCCGAAACGACGTCCATGTTTCATGAAACACGCGGCAGAAGGCTCGCCGAGGTGTTGCCACGTTTAAGGAAGCAATCTCCCTAATTGACCATAAAAAGAAGCACAGACGGCGCGACGCGTTCCAACTGAATATTATGCGTTTTAATCCCAGCGAGGTTTCTATTTCATTATCACGGCGCGAAGGACGAAAAATGAACGTATAATTTATGCCTGTCGATCCACGGAATCACGCGGCGTCCGTGTCGGCGATGATTATATTATTATGTTTAACAAGCGGTGGTGATTAATCTTCAATCTCGACTCGTCGAGGTAATCGCGGGGCAACGGGATGGACTCCAATGGACGCGACACTGGGCTCCAATTACATCTTCCTTGCATCGGTTCTCGGGTTGTTTTCGTTGAAACATGGCAAAAAAATGGGGAACAGGGGCAATGGAACGCGTAATCAGGACGTCCACCTACTTTATGGTAGCTTGGTAATTATAACAATTTTCCGTTCATCCATCAACCATGGTCGAGCACGTCGAAACGTTTTCCCGCGAATCATTCGTCCTTGAGGTGTCCCCTCTCACGATCAGTCAAACGTGGATGTTCAAATTTCGGATTTGTGTGTGTTAATTATCTATGGGAGCAAATGTGTCAAACTTTTTAAAGATCTTTACCGTTCCTTTCCTCGAATATTTAGAGTTTATCCTGAAAATATTTTATAATACATCAGAAGTTCATTAATTATAACGCAACTGCTCATTATGCTTTCTTGATAAAATTGCGGTGATATATTTTTAAAGACAAGTACCGATTTACTGCCAATACAAAAATGAAGTTATTACTGAACATTTCGATCCAATAAACGTTACCAATAAATATCCCATATTCCTCGATCGTCATTTATTATTCACCTAAAATCGTGGTCATTTCTGGTTGCCTGTACCTCCCGCGTCGGTGCACGGTTCCAGGGGATTCCAGGAACCTCTGTCCGCCTCCGCTAAGAATATATTTCACTTTTACGGTTCAATTTCCGCCGGCGGTATCTTGAACGGCGAATCAGTGTTTGCGAGGATCTGCGCGGAAGAAAAAAAAAAAAACGTGGCAGAACGGAGTAAATATCGAAAAATACAGCCGCGAGATGCCGAAAAAACGCATTGCTGAACGAAACGCCTCGGCTTCGTTGGTGGTTTGCGGCTTTTCGATACAATGTGCTTCTTTCAACGAAATAATCGGGAATTTGTAAGAGGAATGATAATGGTTCGTCTTGCAAACCTTTCCAGGAATGTTGGCAGGTGCAGAGGTTTACTTTTCGAACCGAGTATCCTGTATAATGAAAGTATGGAACTTTCGAACTATTGAAACTGTGTAAAGAAATTTGAGATATTTGATACTAAATAAGGGAGGAATTATGATATTGCTTAGGTAGTTTAGTGTATTTTTCCTCCTATGATGTAGATAGTTATAATTAAATATTTGTGAAGGAATCTGTGAGGAAAAAGAGATTCGTCTGTACCAAGGAAGCCATGTCAGTGTTAAATAAAATGTAAGTGTTCTAACATTTTAAGCTGGACATTATTATACATTGAATAGTTACTTAAACGTCTACGTTACTCAGACATTTTTCGTTCCTCGATAAATTTCATAAAACCTACCTCTCACTTTAATAATCTCAATAACAACTGCAGTACGAAACGAAGCTACACGAAAAATCGTAAACCGACTTCCCACGACGAAACACAACAAATACCCCAATTAAACTAAACAATGCCCCCCAAAAAGGATTAAATAGCCAAGACACAGTCCCATCCCCTGTCGTAAATCCCAATTCCGGTACGCGAGAGTACGAGTAAACAAACCCCGTGGTAGCGACAGTCGAACCCGTCGAACAATAGCCAGAACCATAATTCCCCGTGGAATCTCCGGATGCGTCCGTGGACGTCCATCCTCCCGGTCCATTACGGTTTTCGTATCCGTCGATCGCCGTGCGACGTCTCATCCCACCCACGAGACCCGGCTCTGCTGGTTATCGCGGCGAGCATGGAAGCCTAACGGGCAGCCTTAACCCTTTATTTTCCAACCGTTTAATTGCACGGCGCGCATGCATCGGCTGCGATGAACCGCACGATAGAAAGGAGACAAAGTTCAAGACCGTGGCGTAGTTGCTCGTGGCCAAGGAAGAGAAGCGGAGACGTCCACGGGGAGCGGTCGGGGCTCAGCGACCTATGCCCCGAATAACGAATCGACTTGCCCCGGGACAGCCGATCACGGTGCCCCGCGACTATGTTGCAATCTCTGTCCACGTCCGGCGTGCAGAAATAATAACAATAATTATCGGGCTACCGCGGACTTGGTGGTAGTGATGTTAATTGCACGGCTCGGGCCACTCGGTTGCGCCGTGTGCATCGGCCACCGGTAAAAAAACGCGTGCCAACCGATTTTTACCGGCGTCACGACCACCCCCTTGGCTGGATCCGACTCTACCTGATGCACCGTTTGCACGGAAGATTCTTATGGGAAGGGAAAAAAGTATCGACCCTTCTCGGTACTTTAAATAGATGATGATGCGGGGTCGAGCGAGATCGATGGGGGAAGTCGACGATGCGGTTGAAGGGGCAGTCGAGCCTCGGGCCTCCGCGTCTTCCAGAAACGGAAAGCGGCTTTGTTCTTCGGAGCAATTCTGAGAACCGAAAGTTACGATTTAGATGAGACGTGTTTTGCTGCTCGGATAAATAAGGCACAGGCTCCGGCAACAGTACTTTGTGGTTTGGGTCGATTGGAAAACTCTTTATGAAGACTTTTTTAGTTATCTGTACTGTTGCAACTCGTCTCTTATATGTTATCTTCTTTTGTGGGTTTATATTGTACTTATTAATTTTCCTTTTGTTGCCATTTACCAGAGTGTGCGCCCTCCTGTAACGAACCTAGAGAAATAGTATGTATTTGTAAAAACCAGTTATATTAATTTTGTATGAAATATTATTACGCAAATAAAATTATATACGGAGGAACAATTAATTCGTACAATAAATAAGTAACAAACTGTAACCAGAATTTAAAGAAATAACATGCTGAAAATTTCTTGAAACAGTACAATCCATAATATTTTTCGCCAACAAATAAAATTAACCCCAGTTTTAGAGATTGAATTTCTCGCAATCGCTAGAAATAATAAGCGCGCCTCTTTTTGTTCCTGTCGAGATTTTTTATCGCGCCGGTGAAAATTCGTTTGAAACTCGAACATTAGTTTCCACGGTAAAGCTAATAAACGCTTTGTTTCAGCTTCAGCGTTTAATAAGGTCCTTTTTCTGGCCTCGGAGATAGATTTTGCAGAACCGTCGCTTTGAAGTCGCATTCGCTCGGTGTGTTTAAAATAGAATGAAGCGTGGACCGAGGCGAGGGAGGGGGTAAAAAGAATGAAAGTGCATCGTATAGAAAATCGAGCGAACACTCGAGAGAGAGAAAGCGTACGTACAAAGCGCGAGGACAGTAACGTGTGAGAGATGACATATTTGAAAGCCACGCACGAAAGAGATAGAACCGTGGACGGGCGTGAAAGAACGGTTATTTTCTACGGGTTAAAAAACAACAAGACGCGAGAGTGTTTCTTCATTCACCATGAAGTTGTTTGATCAAATTGTTCCGAATGAACTCGTGGTATTTCCTTCGGAGTACAAAGAAGCTTTCGTCACTGGCTAACTCGTTACATTTACTGTCACTGACGTGTACGCATGGCTGGGTTTACACTTGGAGATTCAAAATTTCTTTAAAAACTTAATAAGTGGATGGGCAGGAAAGGAAATTTAAAAGAAGCAATTGAATGGTACGTGTATAAGAATCCAAGATAAAAACACTAAAAATACTACTCATGGCAGTTGTAACTGTACAATGTGGCTTTGTGTAAAAGTAAATCGATAATGTAAAGTGAATCTTTTTCGTACGAGGCTTTGTTTTCGAGAAAGTCTATTTTTTAATATCCTTGGGGTGCGCGTGGAACTTGCCTGCGTGTCTGACCATTACTCACTGCTTCTACTTGATTCGGTGCGTCTAAATATTGACCGCGGTGTGGTATTATCTCTTCCAATTGCTTCTAACTAGCAAGAAGATAACAAGATCGACGGGGAGCAGATAATACTGTACCGCCATCAGTGTTTACAAACACCGGCGCAAGTAGAAATGATGATTAATGGCCCGACGCATTAGTGAAATCGCGGTGTGCACACGCGCCAAACGAATTTTCAAATCGATTATCTCGAAAACGTGAACTCGGACGAAGAAACATCATTGTACATTTTCATTTTATATCTATGCGTAGAATCGTCCTAGCCTTGTTACATTTATTTATCAAATTGTATTTACCTCAAATAGGCAGTCTTTCAGAAGTCAAATCTATCAACCTCAAATGAATTTCTTTAATTTTAGGAAAAGATTGACAAAGAATAGTGTAACGATTATTAGAAATGTATGGCTTGTAAGAGATTTACGTAAACAGTGACCCAATTTATTAAAACTACATTTCCTTCTCGATTATCCCCCATGATTTTTCATGCAGCACTCGTTCCACGTCGCCAGGGCGATTACGAAACTTCCGCATTTTCGAGTCGCCTCGTCTTCCCCCTTAAGTGAACAAATTAAACGTCAACGTGGACGCCAAAAGGTGGTCAGGATAAGCGAAACACGCCCTGTATTTTTAACGTCGAACAAGTAATAACCACCGAAAGGTTCCGAGAGGCCAGTTTATCATCCCGGTGATTACTGTTATTCGTCGGGTTCGGTCCCGCGGAAGGTCTGGCCTTTTTATTAGACAAGCGAACGTAATTCCAACGGGAAGGGGAGACCTCCCGTCATCGTTCCCGTCGTTTCACCGCCGGTGAGTGAAAGCTCGTCGGGGCTGGAGATTTAATTTGCGACCCTTTAACCGCGACCGCGAACGAGCCTTTCGCGGTTGAAGTCCGAGAAAATGAATGCCCCGAACGAAACACCACACGCCTGATGGCCGACGATGGCCAACCCGAGAGGAAACGGGCGTCGCGAAACACCGCGAAATGACGGACGTAAATTTTACTTTGTAACGCGCCGTTCCGTCTGGCTACCATCTGTCCGCGCTTCGGAATTAATCGGCGCCCCCCCGCCGGTATGGCGAATTCGAATGTTCCGGGTCGGGAGACACGGAAGCGCCGGGGACTGCGATTTTGTACACCCCTGGGCGACTGGCACTGCCAGATTCCTGATATAATTTCTGAAAAATAAGAAAGAAAGTTGAGAACGCGTTTAAACTATTTTTCTATTATACTTATTACATTAACTTTTTTTTCTTCGATGATCTAGAACATATGACAATCTATAACAATATATGGTAGTGTACAACGTAAACAATAGACCGGACACCCCAACGCCCTCGTCCCGATCCGATCCTGGACACAATCAGAAAGCGCAGGGCTCAGAGATCGTTGACACAGGGTCACGTTAACGCGCGGTGATTATCGGTGAATATTTAATAAATATTGAAACGAACGACGCGCCGTTTGTCTTTCTCTGCGTAGACGAGACCGCAGCCTGGACATCAACCTGACGTGAATATTTAATTTTTCATACCGCGCGCATCGGCACGCGCTGCCGTTTCGATGAATAAACCATGCATGCCGGATTGCGCGAACCCCGAAAGAAAATCATGCGTCGAGTTCCTCGTTAGCGACGATTCAGGCGGACGATCTTCGAGTTTGTTCCGCGACGATTAAATCCGGGGAAATTGTTGATTCGATTGTTGATTCGGTCAGGGAGTGCTTACAACTTGAGGATTTCGAGCTTGAAACTATTTACACTTGGTCACCGATGTCTGCATTCCAGATGCAATTATACAGTCGGTCCCATAAGTATTCGTATCCTCTATGTCTATTGAAGACATTTGCCTATATTAAATGACAAGTTCGATGTTTCCAAATAAATGCTCCATTACAAATATATACAATTGTGTGGAAACATCATACCTATTATTTAATTTAGACAAATTTCTTCGATAGACATGGATGGTACGAATACTTATGAGACTGACTGTATATATGCATATATATTTAAGTACATGTTTAAAGAATTTAAATATGAATTACCGAAGAATCCAAATAAATAACTAACCATGAAAAAGACACTACAAAATGTTCTCCTTAGAAACTGTAAAAGAGATCATATGTTACTTCTACACGGCCACAGTAAATACGATTAAAGAATCCCAGACTTAACCAACATCACTTCATAATAAGGATCTAAGATCCATCCATACCGTTCGTTGTACTCAGTCTAAAAATAAACTCTCATCAGACATTCAACGTTCCTCCCCGATTAGTTTCCCGCAAAAATATGCAATGAGACGATATTTTCATCGCACCTTTTCGTTTCTCAGGTGGTGGTGGAGAGCTCTTCCGTAGCCCTGGAGTACGGCGAGCTGGAGATCGATCCAGACTCGGTGGTGAACGCTGACTTGCTGTTCGATTCTCAGCTAATGCACCTGTACGTCATGACGAACAAGACAGTCTCCAAGGTCAAGGTGCAGGAATGCTCGGTGTATAAGACCTGCTGGGAATGTCTCGGAGCTAAGGACCCTTACTGCGGTTGGTGCTCGCTGGAAAATAAATGCAACCTGCGCAGCGACTGTCAGGACGCTGCCAAGGATCCTCTATATTGGATCTCGTACAAAAGTGGCAGATGCATAACCATCACCACCGTCACCCCGGATCAGTTGCAACGCACGACTGCTAGAACACTGGAGCTGGTTATCGAGAACCTGCCAACGCTCCCAGGCCAATTTCTTTGCGCGTTCTCCACTTTGGATAAGACCCTGATCACCAACGCCTCGAGAAAGTCCTTTGGTGTAAACTGCACCACGCCTAGGACCGATTTGCTGCCGTCCATCGCGCCAGAACAGCACCACTTCACCGCTCAATTGTCCGTCAGGATGACCAACGGACCAGACCTCGTCGCCACCAACTTTACCTTCTTCGACTGCAACACCTACACTTCGTGCACTCAGTGCGTCTCGTCTAGGTTCCCCTGCGACTGGTGCGTCGACGGACACAGGTGTACCCACGACACAGCTGAGAACTGTCGCAACGACATCTTGGTCACGGGAGTCAGCGTGAGTAGCTTCTTGTAGAAATTACTTCAGTAGTTATCCATAGGTTTTGGGGAAAATGTTGGTAGTATTAGTAGGTATTTGTAACAAAGTAAAGGCTGAGGACAGTTATTGCTACTATTCTTAATACTACGAAATAATGATATAGAAATGGCAGCTTGTTCTCCCGTGCTTTCTAAATTGTATACAAAAATCAGGCGGTTTCAACTATGTGTAGCCATCGCTGTTTCAATCCTGAAGTATCCAGCCGGCCACCAACGAGTTCTATCGCATAACGCGTCGTTTACCTTTCCAGAGAACGGGACCAAGTTACAGAAGCGGCCCAGCGTTCTGTCCCACCTTGAACGCCACCGAGTCCCAGGAGATCCTGGTGTCTTCCGGCATCAAGCAGGTTATACGCGTCAAAGTGCACATCATCGGGGTAAGAATACTAGTAGAAGTCCCGTTAACGTCGTCGGAGTAATCCACGACGTCTTCACGTGTCGTTAGCGCGTCTTTCATGGCGAATCATTGAGTAGACGATCGGAAGACGTGACTCTAGGATGATCGACGGCTAACCTGGGCGAAACCTCTTTTTCAGCAATTCATCGTGCAGACCAGGTTCGTATGTCAGTTCAACATAGAGGGCAGAGTGACCAGCATGCCCGCTCGCCTATTGGGGGACACGATTTACTGCGATGAAACCGAATTCTCGTACACGTCCCGCGCGCCCAACATCACCGTGCCCTTCGCTGTTATCTGGGGCAGCTCGAAACCCTTGGACAATCCCCACAATATCCACCTGGTGATATACAGATGCCGCGACATGGCCGACAATTGCGGAATGTGCCTGGCTCTTCTGCCCAAGTACGATTGCGGATGGTGCCAGAGCTCGAAGAGGTGCGAGGTGAAGAAGCACTGCGACAACGGGATCGGGGTTTGGCTGAACAGCAATCAGACATGTCCAAATCCAGAGATACACATGTTCGAGCCGATGATGGGTCCTTGGGAAGGGAACACCAACGTGACGATACGCGGCATCAACTTAGGGAAGACGTTCTCGGTAAGAGAGAGATTTTTCTATCGATCTTGTTATTTATTTACACGCCAAGCTGTAGGAATTTCGTTCTGGTGTAGGTAATAAATTTTCTTTATGTAGCAGTTTCAAGTTCAAGATAACTCTTGTTCTGGTCATTCTAAACAAAAAGTTCTTGATCTAAATCTTATTGTCTATAATAGGCTACTGTCTGACCCAGCTTGCATGAAACGCTCATTTCAGGATATCTACGGCGGCATTATGGTAGCCGGGGTGCAGTGCCAGCCGTACGAGGAGCTCTACATGCGGACGAAGCAGATCGTCTGTCGCGTGGACGGTCCAGGGATGATTGAGGGCAAACGTGGGCCAGTGATCGTGGAGATCGAGGACTTCAGGGGTCAGTCAGAGTCCAACTATGAGTTCGTGAACCCCCAGATCCTCTCCATATCACCGAAATACGGGCCCGTGAGTGGTGGGACCACCGTAAGGATCAGTGGAAAGTACATGAACGCAGGCAGCACCATCAAGGCCTACATAGACGAGCTACCGTGCTCCATCATCAACGCTGACACCAATTACGCTCTCTGCATGACCAGCGCCAGCGACACCAAGAGGAACGGCAAGGTGAAGATGACGTTCGACGGCGCATTTCGATACTACGACGGTTACTTCGAATACGTCGACGACCCTACGATCTTGAGCGTGGAGAGCGGCGTCGCCAGCCAGATGAAGGTCGCCAAAGGCATACCAGCGGGCGGAATAAAGATATCAGTAACGGGCAAAAACCTAGGATGCATACAGAGCCCACAGATGTACGTGTACTACGACGAGAAGATGTTCGTTTCGCAGTGCGAGGTGCACAGCGAAGAGTACATGGTCTGCAAGTCGCCTAGTATCGAAGTGCCCGAGCACGTCGTGGTGGACGCGGAGAACCCCCTGCGACTGGAGTATGGGTTCCGCATGGACAACGTGACTGGTGTACAGAATCTCTCTCAACACGGGTTCAACCACTTCCTGCTCTACCCGAATCCGATCCTCGAGCAGTTCGACGAGGAGATCAAGTACTATAAGAGCGACTATTTGACCATCAACGGGCAGCACCTTGATCGCGCCTGCCAGGAGTCCGACGTGATCGTGCAGATAGGGAACTCGTTCTGCAACGTCACCTCCCTTTCGAGGCAGCAGCTCACCTGTCGGCCACCTTTGACACAGCCTCCAGCCATAGATTCGGAGGGTCTGCCCAACAAGCAGGAACTGCCCGAGGTGATCGTGGTCGTCGGTGGCTCTCTTCGTTACAATATAGGGAAACTAAGCTACGCACTGCCGTCTGGTCTCAACGGACCACTATCGAAACCAGCCCTCATAGGGGTGATCGCCGCCATCGTGATCCTCGTGTTCGTGTTCATCGCCTTCCTAATCGCTTATCGACGCAAATCCACCGAGAGCAACCGCGTGCTCAAGAACATGCAAGAGCAAATGGACATACTGGAGTTGAGAGTCGCCGCCGAGTGCAAGGAGGCTTTCGCTGAGCTCCAAACAGAGATGACCGATCTTACTGGCGACCTGACCAGCGGCGGTATACCGTTCCTCGATTATCGCACTTACGCCATGATGATATTGTTCCCGAGCGACGACAATAGCCCCGTGCTACAATGGGACAGGCCGGAACTCGCGCGCAAGGAGAAGGGTCTGCGTCTGTTCGGCCAACTAATAATGAACAAAACTTTTCTCCTTCTGTTTGTACGAACCCTGGAGAGCAACCGATACTTCTCGATGAGGGACAGGGTGAACGTGGCCAGTCTCATCATGGTCACGCTTCAAAGCAAGATGGAGTACTGCACGGATATATTGAAGACGCTTCTAGCGGAGCTGATCGAAAAATGCACGGAGGGGAAGAGTCATCCGAAGTTGTTCCTTAGACGGTGAGTTTAGATGTGACAAGGTTTAGAATTCTGCGAGTTATCGGAGGCTTGGACGAATTCATTTTTCGATACTCGGTAGAGAAGTTGATAATTTTGTATGACTGTTTTGTTTTCGATTTCAGAACGGAAAGTGTTGCTGAAAAAATGTTGTCAGCGTGGTTCACCTTCCTCTTGTATAAATTTATGCGAGAATGCGCCGGAGAACCATTATATGTGTTGTTTCGCGCGGTGAAACAACAGGTTGATAAGGGTCCCGTCGACGCCATCACGTCTGAAGCACGGTACTCCCTGTCGGAGGAGAAACTGATTAGGCAGTCCATCGACTTCAAACCAATGGTAAGAATATTAATTCTCTCGTAGCACAAAATATGTATTAAGATCGTGGAAAGGTTCTGTCAATTTCTACTTCCAACATCGATGCGTCTCGAAAAGAACGAAAGATCGAGTCGATGTAAAATAATGATGGTCTTCTAAGAGTAACCAGAATAGTTTCATTTTCTCGGTAAATTGAAAGACGTTTTAGTTAGTAAAAATTTTACTCGCTGATAAAATAGCAAGATAAATATCAAGCAACTGTGTTTGTGACCCAACAACGAGAAGAATAAATGTTACCTCGAAACTGTATAATCTACAATGCGGAAATGTAATTTTTCAACATACTCATTTACCATGTAGACACGTCAAAAACATTTGGTCCTCGGGCTACTTTGCATTTCGTTGTCACCGCGGAGGTTACAAACGTACAATTATTTTACAGGCACATTTACTCACGAAAAGACGTATAGTTGCGTTAAAAGGAATTTATCTTCAAATAAATTTCATCAGGTGCACTCAATATGATGAATGTACAATAATTAAAACCTCTATTATGCAAATTTGTTAAGAAAATAAGTAAATTAGAACAAACTTCATGGCTCGAGCTTGCTTAAGGGTGTCAGAGCCTTCCCATAAAGCAAACAGTTTCTGTGTACAAATAATTCCGAAACGATTATTGTTCGACGTTCATCTTGCAGACGGTGTACGTATCAATATCACAACAAACAGTGTTCGCTGGAGGCATGGATCCGAATACGGAAAACGTGCCTGTTAAGGTCCTGGATTGCGACACGATATCCCAAGTGAAAGAAAAGGCACTGGACACCATCTACAGAGCCACACCTTACAGCCAAAGACCCAGGAAGGATGACCTCGATCTTGGTAAGTTCCATCCTCAAAAGGAAATTTTATACCCTCGAGGAGAAAAGCAACGGTCGACGCAGGCATAATTTAAGCGATGATGGTATACTTGAACGTTTTGCATTCATCGTGGTTCCTCTTCAGTAAATCGGAGAGTTTAAAAATATAGTAATATAGACCGAAGTATTTAAAATAATTAATGAGAAGGTTAAAGATAGATGAAGACAACCTAGATAAATTCAAGAGGTAACGAACACCTTTCTTTCGACAGAATGGCGAACAGGAGCGTCGGGCAGATTGATCCTCTACGATGAGGACTCGACCACGAAGACCGAGGGCGAGTGGAAGAAGCGGAACACTTTGAATCACTACAGGGTACCAGACGGGGCGTCGCTCAATTTAGTTTCCAAGCAGTCGTCGATCTACAACCTGTCGATCCTCTCCGAGAAGACGGACAAATCGCACAAATATGAGACCCTAAACCTTAGCAAATTCAGTTCGGCCAGTCCACCCCTGTCGCGCGCCACGTCGCCGTTGAATCAGAACCACGATGGCGGCCTGAAGTGCTGGCACCTCGTCAAACATCACGACTCCGACGCGCGGAAGGAGGGCGATCGCGGCAACAAGATGGTGTCGGAGATCTACCTAACGAGGTTACTGGCAACGAAGGGTACGCTCCAGAAATTCGTCGATGACCTCTTCGAAACGATCTTCAGCACCGCCCATCGAGGCTCGGCCCTGCCCCTCGCCATCAAGTACATGTTCGACTTTATGGACGACCAGGCGCTACAACACGGCATATCTGATCCCGAAGTAGTTCACACATGGAAGAGCAACTCCCTTCCGCTTAGGTTTTGGGTTAACCTTATTAAGAATCCGAATTTCATTTTCGACATACACAAGTCAAACATCGTCGACTCGTGTCTCTCCGTCGTGGCGCAGACGTTCATGGACAGCTGTTCCACTTCGGATCATAGATTAGGTGGGTAGCAACTTGCTATTTATTCGAAAATAAATTATTTTCATTGCGAAGACGTAGAGTAATTGTTTAAATTAAGAACGCTTTGACGATACGTTACTGTTTGATGTTTCAGGTAAGGACTCCCCGAGTTCCAAACTACTTTACGCAAAGGACATTCCAGTGTACAAAGAGTGGGTAGAGCGTTACTACTCAGATATCAAAGTCATGCCAGCCATATCCGATCAAGACATGAACGCCATGCTTGCCGAAGAGTCTAGGGTACGTATATCTCTTTCGACGGTCTTCGAGCATCCACATTGATCAGTCTTGTGTAAATTGTTTAATTATCTTTCTGTACAGTTGCACACGACGGAGTTCAACACAAATTGCGCCCTCTACGAACTGTACACGTACGCGGGTAAATACAACGAACAGCTTATAGTTACCCTCGAGGAGGACGAGTTCTCGCAGAAGCAGAGATTGGCATACAAGCTCGAGCAGGTGCACAACATCATGGCGGCGGATAACCCCTGATGTACCATGAACTCTATGAAGCATATGACAAAGCCCGCCCGCCAAGAGTTACCCTGCTGAATACTCGACCCAGGTGTTAGGTATTCTCAAGGAAGCACCAAGAGGACTGGCCTATCTTGTAATCGATCGTCTCAGGTTTACGTGCAAGCCAGTTATCTCAGCTTAGTACGCGAATTATTAACACAAGAATGAAAAAAACTGCACAACGGACCGCTACCGAAGTTAATGGGGAAGAGAGTTTGATAAACGATGAACTAAGTGTTTTTACGTTCCGTTCAATTTGAATTCTTTTGGAAGTACGTGCGTCAAAAGAGTCACGTTTGGGAACGGTCGCTGGCAGGCAGGTGTGCGGCGGCAATCACAGCGCATGCCCCCACGCATAACTGTACATAAGATACCAAAATCACGATTAATTGTAATAGAATTATTGATGTGCGCTCACACCAGGCCGCGGCGGCCGTGAAACACGCAAAACGATGAACAACTGAAAGGATCGTCGCGGTAACCGCGCCCAACAAAATTCGCGGCCGCGATCAAACGCCGCGAAACCGGCAGTTAGGGTTTTAAAACGAAAAACGAAAAAAATAATAGACACTAGTGATATAAGTGAGTGAACGAATCGGCCGATCGATCCCGATATATTTGTAAATGTGTTTAAGAAAAAAACAAAAAGGAAAAAAAAAGTAAGAAGGAAAAAGGTAACGATCAAAAATGACGAGAAGACGATCGATATTGCCGCGAACACGCGCTATCATCGGGGATCGGCGATTTTTAACGAAGAAACATTTCCATCCACCGCTACTAGCTGAAATTTTTTGAATTACGAACTGACGAATTTTAATAAATAAGATAATTAACGATTACGATGATTAATTCAATAATATGGGTATATTATATATACATTGGATGGTATGTCGTATGTATATGTGTACATATATACACTTTATACCGGCGCAAAAGTATGTGTGTATGTATATGCAGTATCCGAGAAACGAGCGCGCGTACAGTATCGGCGCCCGTGACGTTCGTCGAGGTTTTCACCGTTTATGACGATCGAACCGTCAACGACGACAATCCTCGTCCGATTCGTAGAACGTCGATGCATCGTCGGCCAACCGTCGGTCGATCGAGGCAGGGTTTAACGCCGTGCTGTATGTGCGCGTGCATTACGCGTATTATTTATACTTACATGCATTCAAAACGGAAAAAAAAGAGGAAGGAGTCATCCGCGAATCGGAGACAGACTGTGTATTAGTTGATAGGTATTAATCTATAGACTATGGCCGCGCGCGAGGCCAGCTCGATGTGACGGTTGTGTTGAGTGTGCGTGCTTCCCCTTCCTTGGTCTCCAGCTCATTGTTCCATTTTACCATTAATCGTTCGTTCTTCATCGTTCGTGCATCCATCATCGCCCGATGGTCACCTATCATTGTCGCTATTTCATAATCATCGGAACACCCCCATCTTCCCAATCCTCTCCCCCCCCTCTTCCGCTCCTCATCATCCTCGTGTCCATTATCCCTCTACGTAATTAACGTGTAGCAAAGATATGTCCCACTATCGGCGCCTCCTCTTCTCTACTCTGTCTCATTCATCCTAGGAATTCACACACATTGTGCCACCTTCTCTTTCCCTTTGTAATGCTTCAACGCCTCCGTCGTCATGTTGTTGTCACTCTTAATTATTGTAATATATAATGAATAACGATCACTGTTGAGTATTGTCTGATTGTAATACATTGATATTGAATTGATATGAATTGATAATCATTAATTAAAAGGAAAAAAAAAATGCGTAACATTAAACTCTGTGGATGTAGCCATAATTGGTGTGGGTGGAAAGTTTAAGCACTGATGCGGATGAGAGTGGTACGGGAGCCGTTCGCGGTATTGACAGTACCCGAATAAACCTTTCACGCCCTAGAGACGTTTTTTACACGCGCGTGAACGTTCACCGGGGTCGACCCGTTTTCCTTTTATCTTAATTAAGGGGATCAAAAACAGAAAAGAAAAAAAAGAAAGAACGGCATTCGTCAATTTCGGGGCACAATTCGTCGTTCTCTTCCAAGTTCATTGTACGTTTAAAAAAAAGAACAAACACTAGCCAATTCTGCAACGCACATCGAGGTTCAACCAAGGGAGCTTTTTTCTCTTCGCGTTGGAGATCATCAGGTACCCGCTAGGGTCGGTTTCCGACGATCGAGATTGTCGCGAAAAGAATTCATATCGCCGAAGGAGCCGTCGCGCCCTTCGAGGGTCCTGTCGACGCGAGCGGCTGGCAGCGAATGAGAATCGTTTTACGTGTGCGTGCGTGTGTGTGTCCCGTGCGTCAATTCAATGTGCAGTTGTCAGTGGAGAAAGTATTTATTGCTCAAAAAACATCGGAAGACCGTGTGTGGAAAAGGTAAGGCAGCAGGGAAAGATACGGAGTTGGTAGGCTACGGGAAAGGAACGGGGGAGGGGGAACGGATAGAATTAGGGGAGCTTAACACGGCGGCGAACGCGCGTGGACAAGAAGAAATGGATCACAGACAGGGTACACCGTCGGGTCGAGGGAAGGACAAGCAAGAGAAAACGATAGAACTTCGCGTCTCGTTCGGCCGCTGTATCGCATAATGGAAAACAAGAGATACTAATAATTAAATAAAATAAATAAAAAAAGAATCACAAACACGCATATAGACAAATTCACACATAGACACAATAAGGAACTCGCAACGCCCTCCCCCGCGCACGCCGACTTCAAATGGTACTAATAAACCCAAAGTGCCTCTGGTAGATTTTTGGGCATAAGCTTGAGTAATAAAGACTACATAGCGTTTACTATAAAAGCACGACTACGACGCGATCGCTGATTGTAATAAAAACGATGATAATAATAATTAAAACAGGAACAAAATGAGGGGAGGAGATACGGAAACAAAAAGGAGAAAAACGGTGAACAAAGAGCAGCAGAAAAGAAGTATGCAGCGAGAATAGAGAATGACAAGGTGGAAAAGCGAGGGACGGGAGTAAGTGTACGAGCGTGTACGCGAGCTTGCTAATTAAAACGATAAAATGAAGAGTGAAAACGAAAACTAAATAAAGCTAAATGGAAAACCCGACAGGCGGGCGGAGTGCGGGCGTACCCAGGTGTACGCGGTGCGTACGCTAATTACACGTTTAGATAGGTATACATATAGTCGGTAGCCTAGTCTCTATGTCAGTGTCTGCCCTGAGTGTCTTTCCCATGGTGTATCCCATTAAAGTGCGTGTACCTTGAACTCCCGGCAAGCAGACGTGCAACTTCCTCCTCCCGAAAATTGTCCAGCAACACCCTCTCCTCCCCCACCTCCGACGGTCGGTTGTCAACTCTTGATAAAACAAGACGAACACCCCCTCTCCCATCTACCAATGTCCTCCTGCGCCAACTTATCACCCCCTCCCTTACCATCACCGATATATACGTGCATTTATATATCATCGTTATTTATCATTGCCATCGTCACCGTCATCGTCATCATCAAAAAAGAAAAATCCACTTCTCCCCTAACCCACGCCCCCCTTCCCCCTTCTTCGTAACGCGTTTAACTGTGCTCACACATCACGCGTCCTTCGCCACACTACCGATCGGCACGTTTTGCTAAGTAAATATTATTATTGTATCGATGGTTCCTCATTAATTATGGAATGTACGATCCCAATTTGTAAAATTCGAACTAAGTAAGGAGATTGTGTATCGCCGTATCGTTCGTGCGTGGCTTGCTGCCCCGGCAGTCTAACTCTACCGTTGTATGCGTGCCGAGAATCGTGTTTCGAGAGAAGCGTGCGCCTCTTTGTCGTGTGTCTCTGTCGATGGATGACCGTGTACGTATGACGATACCTAAAAAAAAAAAGCGTCTTCTTGTTTGTCCCGTTCGTCTCTTCCTTTTTGGGAACCGTTGATCCAGGATCCCTTCGTCGAAACGCTCGAAGGGACGATCCAGAGGAATAACGGACACACACATGACACACACATGACACACACACACACACACACACACACACACACAAACAAACAAACAAACATTAAGAAGAAAATAAAAAATGAGGGACAAACAAGTTTAGACCTGGAATGACAGATCGCATGAGTGTCCGTGGACTGTGTAAGACTGAGAGAGGCAGCGGAGGGAGCTTGCCAATCAATCCGGGGTCGCTCCCTCGCCGCTCATTTTTACGTCGTAAATATTAATTATGATTATACATAAAGAAACAAAAAAGATAACGCATCCAAGCAACACGATTACGTTACGTTTATAATAGTCATGTTCCTTTCCGATCAATAATTATTATTAATAAATCTATATCAACCTTGCTACATTATTTTGTACTTTGTTTTTTTTTTAATCTTAATATATTAGATAAAAAAAATATATATATAAATAATGCCGTTTTTAAGTTATCCGACCTTTATTATTATTATTATTATTTTTGTATAAATGTGTGATTAATAGTACGGATAGTGTAATAATTTTGTATGTTTATTGAACCAAAAATAAATATTATTGATAAAGAATCATAACGATGTGCACAGTTTCTCTTAACTATCCGTTTCTTTATTCAGCGGACTGGTGATGGTGTCGATCGCCTCTTCCTCGTTTTTCTCAGGCGACGGTGTCTTGTACGATCGCAGACTACGGGGGCCGATTGTGCTCAGTATTACCGGCAGAAGGAACAACCCGTGCCACAGGCCGAATACTATCACCAACACGAAGATCCTAAGGAACGCGTGGAACACGTAGCTCTCCGAGAACGCCATCATAGAGAGCGCTAGCAACGTGGACCCAGCACCGTACGCAACCGCTGCACCGATATACTTCACCGCAACCTGGGCCCTCTTCGTGCGATCCAGACTTCCGGTTTCGGACGCAGCGTGGACGAACGCGTGCGCGACGTGGGCCGCGTAATCCACAGACAAACCGATGCCCAGCTCAAGGCCTGGACAGCAAGAAGACGAAATAAGAGGTATAGGTACTTTAGAAGGGATGAGCAAGGTGTGGAAGTAACAAGCTTCTTTTTATACCTTGGAACAAATAAAGAGTATTACCTGGGAAGATATACAGGGCATTATTGGACAGAGGCAACCTTTTTTGCTGGGTGAGAATCGATGTGGAATATTTGTTTTATTATATCTGTGAGCGAGTACTTTTTTGTATATTAGTGAAATTGAAGTTGTTCGTGATGGTAAGAATGTGGAAGATATGGATGTAATTCAAAGTGGGAGTGGTATAATCAAAGTCGTTCATAAAAGTATGAATGTTGAAGATGAAGGTGTACATGTAAGTTAGAGTGCGAAAGTGGAAGTTATTCGTGAAAGTAGCAGGTAAGTTGAAGTTATTCAAAAGACACGAATGTTCCAGGAATATTAATACATCATTATACTAAAGAGAATGAAAAAACGAACTTTACTGAGCTATAAACTATGCTTGGTTACTAATGAAACTAATTAGGGGATAACTTGAGGCTATATATGCTTCAGTGGGAGATTTCTGGGAGATTCCTTACCGATGCAAGATGCAATGTCGATCGTGAGGCCCCAGAAGTACATGAACCCGCATACGTTGAGCAGCGAGAGCAGTACGCACAAGAAGATCCAAAAGCAAGTCTGTAGCTCGGCGATCAGTATCCCCGTCATCCCCATAACGCAAATCAGAGCTAGCAAAACATTGCGCAGGACCTCTTGAGCGATCAGTTTGTCGGTTACCCAGAGACTGAACACCTCGCTCCATACAGTAACATATCCATCGATTCCAACATCGAGTGCCACCACCTTGCTCTCGTCCATTGCTGGGATCCACTCGTGAGGACCGTGGAATCGTTTGAAGTTAAAGTCTACGGTGGTTGCAACAATCGTTGGCGCCGATTCACCGCATTTTAAAGCTGTATCGAAGCGGAAATTCCGTTGGTACTTGCCGCCATTGCGGCTGAATAAAAATTTCGATAGATAATTCGAAAAATCTTCGTCGTTGAGCGTCGTGCTCCTTAAATCTACAAATCAGAGTTGAGTTAACAGTCTCGTTGACGGTGGGTACAGTGAAACCTCGATGTAAAGTTGCGTGATAAATTCAGTAATCGAGGTTCAACTGTACTTAATGCCACAGATTTTAGGCAAAGGCCAACGCTAACCTTTCTGAAAATAGACAGAGACGAATTCTGCAAAATCCTTTGGCCACGAATGCAAACTTTCCACCGTTGATAAATTAACGAACTTCTCTGTTAAATCCATCAGCTTCGGAAATTCGGCAGTATAATTGAAATGTCCCATGAGAATGATCGCCTCGTAACCGCGATCAGGATACTCGAGATGTTTCACGCTAATGTACTTGCTCATGTACGAGCTATTTGGTATGAACCATGCTGGATCGAACCACTGTTGCAATTGCAAAATACCCATAATACCCGCTGACGCTGCGACGAGCGTTATTAATACTATAATTATTTTACCGGGTATCGTTAAAACCACGTTCGAGTACAATTTCGTTATCAACCTCGACGAGAGCTCTTCTTCCGGTCTGACGAACTTTTGCGTGAAATTCTCGTGAACGATCCACGGTAGTATCGAATTTCGCTTTCTCTCGATTCGTCGAGCGTCCAGCGTGAAAAACGCGATGTAAAATGTTATTTGAAATAAGAATGTCAATAGCACGCCAACTGCTGCGTAAATACAGAATGATTGCAGCGATGGCAATATCTAAAAATTGATATGATACTATAATATAGTATGTTCGAAGTTTGCGATGATTTAAGAAGGTATCCTTTTTTTTTTTTAATGAAAAAATATAGCGTTTGAAATATTTCCATTTTTTGTTTTCGATGATTCTGATGCTACATAAACAACTTTAAATTACTTATTTCTAGCCAGCAGGATGGGTAGTAGGCTTAGAAACATGGGACAATGCAAATATTAACTCTGTAGATGTTATTTTTTCTGTTACGTAAAAGTTGATACATCCTTTTTAGAGATGAGTAAACGTACAAACAGAAATATTACTTCAACAACTTTGCAGTTTCAACCAAAAAATGAATACCCTCTTAAAAATCCAATAAACATATCTAAACTTACAGTCGAAGCACCGATGATAAATGCAACAACGTCGGTCAAAGAAGTAATACTAATGGCCGAGCCTGCATGTCCTAACATTAAAGCTACTCTCTCTTCCAATGGCTTTTTTCGGTTTGATTTGTCAGCGTGTATCTCCTTCCACGACGCCATTATTAAAAAATTGTCATCGACTCCAAGAGCCAGTAAAAGAAATGGCAAAGAAGTATGTACAGGTCCGTAAGGAATTCCAAGAACGGAGCAAACGCTAATCGAAGTGATGAAAGCACCACCCACGCAAAAAAGACCGACAGTTGTGAGGTAAATCTATATAAAAAGTTGCATCTTCTAAAAGGCAATACTATACAAATTTTTCCTATTTCGCTGTACCCTGAAACTCTACAGTAATCAATTTTTTTTTTTTTTTTACTGCTTTTAAACAAGATATCGTCCTCTAACATACTATAGACCTTCAGGATACTCTGTGTTACACTATAAGGTCCTATTTAAATAAAAACTTACTCTCCATCCAACCCAGTTATAATCAGAAAATATGACTAGAACATAGAAGAACATTAAAATGAATCCTATCGACATTATGCCAATATTGCCGAACATCGATACGAAAGTGACGTCCCCGAAACTTCGACCAGCTTCGTAGTAGATAGCTGAGGTATGATTTGCATTTCTCTTATCATTCAATAGCTTTGCATTTCTGTGGAGGACATCTAAATAGGACAGTTCCCATTTCAATATCTCATCTGTAGCCTATGCACAAAAGATGAGATACATTACAGATAAAGCACCACGATTTTTATGCGACGAGTTGTAAATTAAATTAATTGGAATATTGCTACTGAAAACTATCGAAAATGCATTTTCCAAATAAAGAGATATATCGTGGGTGATTTCGTCTAAGATCAAGGCCGAATGAAGATATCGAAACGATATGAATGTATGAATAGATCGTAGAGATTATTAATGAAAATGTGGACATTTCTTCGAGACCAATTTTAAGTGTTAGAATAAAGAAGAAAGTGTACGTAGGTATGTATCTTTAAAAAAAGAAAGAGGTATGCGAGGCATGAGCGGAAGAGGCAGATTTTATCATTATGCGAAAATTAGAACGTTCTATTGTACACCAACGGTTGTGTAAATAGTACAGTGCAAGATTAGAGGAAATCTAAATGTGCTAATCACATGTTGTTGACCTTCCATTGACCGGACTCCAAAACGTGAGTGTATTTTAACGTTTCGATCCACTGCTTCGGGATCATCCTCGGATCATCCTCCTTTAGTTACTAAATAAATTTGATACAATATAGTTAAAAAATTAAGTACTTTAAGTTCTTTAATCGATATTGATCCAAATGTTCCATATTTTTGTTAACAATCTACATATGAATTAACTGATAATTTTAGTAAAACAGCATGTTTAAATCGATCTTGACAAAATCATTTTAAATATAAAATAAGGCCCAAATCATATAAAACCCTTGGAATGCATATTGTTTGAATTGTATGATATATATTACATAATGCATTATTTACGAACATCGTTTTGAATTTTAATACTTTTAAATTTAATAACGTTTATTATATTTCGAGTATGATTCAGGCCTTTTTATGAACTTACCTTACCCAATCAGCTGTTCCAACATCGTTTCCGAAGTTATCCATATCCACTTTCGAAAAATTTACGTGCACCGCCCACTGCGTTTGCACAGCCTTAGCAGATATAATTATACCCCGTTCGTCTCTCGTTACGCCACCCAACAATTGTGTAAAGTTTAGTGGATGTCCCAGGGTAGGACTAACTTTTATATTATTTACGTCATTAATAATTTCTTCTCTAGATTTTGTACGAATTACACTACTGTCATACTCCCACAGATCCACAATACTATTTAAAAGGCAAGCTTTTGGCAGGTTATTCACTATATTACAATACAGCTCACTATCAGCGTGAACTGCAGGTTCAAATGTAGTATTGCTAATTTCTGAATCGAGCTCGATATCAAAAAAATCATCGAGCCCATTGCTGCGTTTTTTTCTATGTACAATACCCGATATAACAGGCACTCTACGTATTAAAAAAGAAAACAAAGTTAGTTCAGCCCTTCGACGAATTTTTGCGATATCCATAGAATAGAATTTCTATAGTAGTATGCACAGAAGAATGCTTACTTAAAACACACGTTTGTCCATGTAATGTGATCAGAAGATTGTGCAGAAATAACTTCCTTTACTATTTCATTCAGCTGCAATGATTTTGTTCATTTAATTCATCTGTGATATTCTAAATAATTACCCAATGCAGCTTGCATTGTATTCAAAGCTAATTTCGCTACAATAAAATCCAAGAAAAAGTGATAATTACTGTGACAAGAGCTTCTGGTTCTAACACATTGTCAGCTGTTAGTATCATAGACTCCATTCTTAGGCCCTGCCCAAACTGATCGATCATCCATTCTGTATCGTGAACAAAATCTGAATCTTGTGGAACCCAGAGCTTCATAGGATTCTTTTCTTGATGAAAGGAATATAAACCAGAAAGAGATAATAAGACTATCACAGCACTGCCAATGAGCCATTTCAATGGTCGTCGAGCAATTCTTAACCCAACTCTGGGAAAAAATTGGAGTAGACAATATACAGCTTGGTGGTTACTTGCCTAACTTATCGATGAGAAGATAAGACTTGCTTTCTATTATCGGAAGAAGATAAGTCGTCCAGACTGTTTCAGATGTCACTATGTGCTGTCTTATCTTCTCAAAAGTACACTATACCTACCCATAGAAAAAATGTTCCACCACTTCCGATATGCGTTGCGGTACCCGTTGCAAGTAACTCTGGAAGGTTCGTTTACGAATGATTCCTTCTTGGATCTCCATTATTCCAACACTGAAACTGAATCACAGCACCATGGTACTCCTACTTTTCATGTTTTAAATTTTACGTACACCTCTACCAGACCACGACGAAACAACGCGATACCGCGTACGGTTAGCACGAAAAGCATTCAGGTTTGTTGTCGTTGTTCTCGCCCTTAGTTACAACCGTTCGCGACGGACGAAAGACAGGGGGTGACATAACCTCTAAATCTGACGGCCAATTATGTACACGAATAGATAGAGGATAGTAAAGAGGAACATTCCATCAAAAACTAACGCGATCTGAGCGAATCTGTGCACGGAGCTCGTATAAATTTCCAACTCCGCAAACACTCGACTGTCACTTTCCATCTCGCGATTGTTCGCTTCACTTATTGCTCGTTGCGCTGCATCAGATTGCGCGCGGTAGATAATGCGCGCCCGCTAACGCGCATGCGCGACCGCCGTGCACTGGGATTGAATCCATTCTTGGATCGTCGTAAATAAATGACGTATGTCATTGAAGACTGCGTTGGAATACATTCAGTTCATGTCTACTTTAATATATTTTTATTAAATGGAATTATTACCATCGTTGTTGCATTTGAAACTGTCACAGCGTCGTATTGGTATTGCTTATTTAATGTTTCTTGTATAGACATAACCGTCTACAAAATATGAAAAACTGGACGTGCTCCTCTTTTCAGGTGTTTCATTTATTTGAAACCCTTAACTACTAATAAAAATAATTTAAACAATACTGTAATGTTATAATGTAAAACATTCTATTGGAAGTTAGGAACAAGTAGTTTAGAAACGGAGATTGTGCGTATACAAAAATAAAACATTATTTTTAGTTGTTAATTTATCACTGTGACAGTCTAATTCATTTTATTCATTTGAACTAATTCCCAAAGAATAGTTTGTTTTGGATCAATTTCAATCCAAGAGTTTCTGTGTCAAGGCCTTCGAATGACAAATAACTCATGCTTATACTTTTTGTACGTTTTAGGATTCAAGGTTTACTGGTTCTGAGTAGATTCGAAAGGAGCCCTGAATCGCATTCGTTGCAAAACATGGAAGACGGTCGTAAATGTTTTAAAAGAATATAAGATTTCTCACGAAACTTAAATTTTCAATTATTTCTAAAACAGTTACATATATCCAGAAAATAGAGAAAAAGCACCAGGAACCACGTAACATAGATATAATATTTACTCAGCAATGATTCATCATAAAATCAATCTTCACTTAGAAAAAAGCAAATACAAACAAGTGGATAACTGGCTTTAATTATTATCGACGTACTTGGACTCGTAGTGACGCAAAATCTTGAATATTGTTACAAATTGGATAATTCACTTTATTAACGTTAAACACATTAAAGACGTTAAAATTAACACTTACCACGAATACACCGATAGCAAGCGCAACAACCTTGGTCGAGTGATTAGTGTCTAAATTAGGCGTGTTTACCTATTCGTAACCATTTTACCCGATGCGTGGATAACAACTGCATTCCCCCAACTATTTCTACGTAAGAGCGAACATAGTTCCATTCTTATCGATGTAATAACATTGATTCGTCTAATCCACGATAAAAACGAGTGATAGAAATTTGCAATAAAAACTTACCAGAAATGCTCGATTATCGAGCGGGATGTTTTTCTCGCAGGATCAGCGTCTTTCCTGATGGTCAAGTATCAACTGACGCGGTTCATCCTTGCGGATATCTTTCACCCGTGGCTTAAAATTAATTTAATGACCGACCACTTTCCGTTGAGACGTAACGCGGTAGACACACCGCAATCTGTAAATGCTGAGGACTTATCAATTAAATGCGATGATAATCAAGTCACGATACGACAACGTTTACTGTCCGGTACGTTTCACTATTGGCGCTGTTTAGTGTGTGTTCGAGCCTTGAATGATCAGGATCGTGGACGCGGGTCATCATCGGCTAGTATGCGGAGGAAACCGTACACGTATAGTAGTCTGCGGAATAATGAGTGCAATTAATTTCTTTTTGCGGTTTCCTTTATGTCTGATTACGAATTGAGAACTGCGGGGTACTCCAGCTTAGAGGATGAGTCGAATAAACGGGTCTTTAGACTGTACAGAGTGTCTCAAGACAAGTGTGAGTTTATTGTAAAAATGCATGTGAGATAAATAGACAAGATACTATGCTGACAATTTCGTAGAAGCAAAGGATTTTTTGCATCAGGAAACTGCGTGTGGTTCTGATATTTGAACTATTTTATCTTCGTAACAATTTTTAGAATGAAATGTGTATTTTTCTATTGATATATTGCAGTAGAAGTCATGATGAACTTTACAATACATGAGACAATAATGATCAAGGTTACGGAAGATCTGAGGTGAAAGGGATTTCCTTCATCTTTGTACTGGGACCATAGTCGTCGCAGCATATTTTATAAAAGTTCTATTGATTGCTCATTGAAGATTTATTTTATGCAGATTTAATTCATTTTACATTACTCATTCGTCTGTGAATAGGTAGTAACGTATTTTTACTTTGTTTCTGTATATATGAATAATTTTAATGTCGGTATGTATTGAATTGGCTTTGAACTAAATTAGAGTGAATTTTCAGTTTCTAATGAACGCTGACCCTTGCATTCCTCGTTAGAAAATACCGATCAGAATACTGAAGCGATTAAATTACGGTTTAATGTAACTTTAAAGGAAGTGAGTCCCAGATTACCACATCTGATCGCCTTGACTTCTAATGACCAGTTTTTTCCAATCACTTCTGCTGATTATGCATACTACTATAGTCATGTTACGAAGCAGCAACGTGCTGCTATTCCTCATAGGCCAGATAACTTCAAATCAGCAGTGTTATCTTTGCACTTCGTAGAAGCAAGCTATGTTTTCACATATTTAAAGTTAATTTATGTCTATGATTCATGCTTCAACAGTCCACAGTAGAGTATGCCATGACTACATGATCACATGAAATAAATGCATTTGAAAAACAATACTTCTACAAAATACAATGGAAAATAGTTATTTAGTTCTAAACGATTTAAATAAATAGTGATTTAAAATGATTTCAAGCGATCTAAATATCAAGTATTAAAAACGATATATACCAAGTGTATTTATTCGTTCGTTTCGATATCCTCATTTGTAACACATATCGATTAAATCCCTTTTAAAGAGTAATTTAAAATAACATTCATTGCGCGTGCAATCTATCATCGAAATTCCATTCATTCGCTGTCATCCGTATTACACAGAATTCGATTATCATACCAAAACAAAGCAATCGCGTGACCAGAACGATAAGAAAAATTTCTTCAAGCTTTCGCGTAATGGAGCACAGACACGGAGGACATGTAAATCAAGATGCAAAGTTCAACGGCGGAGAAAATTGTTTTCCATTTACGAGGCGCGTTCACGATTTTCATGTGCATCAGAGTGTACAACACGCTGACGAACGCGAAGCATGGGAGAATCGATCTGGCCACGGGGAACAACGGCGACGTACAAAGCCATATCGGTGCAATTAGCAGAAAAGGGAGCACGGTTTCAAGATCGTGTCGATGGGCGCTTCGAATGCGATCCACTTCCTCGTGGCCGCCTCCCGTAGGACATAAAACGACATCGGGACCTTTCATCCACACTCTGTCCTCCTCGCTGTGGATCACCTGTAATATCGATCCAATTAACGAACCATAAATCACCACTTGAGCGAGCAATCCACTTCGGTTGTAAAAATGTTTCACGCCGTGCGGGAACTACCTCGTCGTGTTAATAAAATTCAAACTTTGAAACGAACCTGTTCGACTGCTTCTATAATTAATAAAAAAATGTTTCTTTTATAACCACTTTTAGCTGTCGCGGCGAGCATCACGAGGTGGAATCAAGAGGTCCACCTTGAGTGTGTATTCTGTTTACTCGATGCGAGGAGGTGGGTAATACGGAGGAAATGAAATACCGAAATAAAAAAAAGAGATGATTTTATGAGGGATTAGTGAACTACGTAAAATAAGATTGTGGAATAGGAGTGAAGCTGCTGGAATGTTGGCAAATTAAGGAATGTGTTCAATGTGTCGAAAATTAAAGAATTGATCGTTGTGAGTATTGTTTGAAATTTAGTAAACTGATTCAATTTGGGTTATCTAGCAGAAAATTTTTTAAATAATTTTATAAATCTCAGGGGCTGGAGCTATGTTTGATTGTAGCAACAGTACGGGTTTAGCGATCCTGAGGTACCCGAGCTACAAGGGGCCAGTGGGCCCCAGCAGACATGTAAAGAGTGGAAGAAGTTAAGGATTGATGTGAAACAATGGAAATGTGATATGGAAAAAAAGATATATGTGCAAGACTGGTGACTTGTAACAAGATTTGACCACTAGATGCAATAATCTATATAAAACAGATTACGAACCCTTATAAAATAAACAAATAATCAATTTTATAAAAGGTATTTAAACTTTACCCATTCCCTGTTATGCAAGCAGACATTCGTTACATTGCATACGTCTCATTAAACGTCACAATTTTTTCAGGGAATCTAGCACATGGACTAGTTGAAAGATTTCATGCATCAGAGAAGAATGTTTAATTATCATTATTATTCCATAGGCGATGTATATAAGAATTTTGATCAATTTTTGTTTGTTTCGAGGAGAAATAGTAGTCTGTCCCCTGCAGATGTTAAATATGCAGCGTGTGTATACGTCGCGTCGTCTTTCAACTAACCTCCACAATATTAATTTATCATCAGAGCAATACGACGCCACGGAGCGTAGAATGTCGAGACACCGTGTCCAACAGTCTTCGTTACCTAATTACAGTAACAAGAGTCAAATGCAATCGACAGACGTGTTCGTTTTACAAGGCCTCTAGTCCTTTTAAGTGTCGAACAGCAGAAGATACTACAGTAGACTAACATTTTAGTAGATACTACAATAACTTTGGCGTGAGACATTGCAAAGTAGTCGTTCTGAAGAAACTATTCGTGGGACACACTGCTGCTTTAACATAACATTAATTGGGAATAAAAATCAGAGATCAAAATGGATATAAGAAACGAAGATACGTGATCAAATATTCGGATATCATGGAAGAAACATGGAAGAGCCGTTCATTGCACAAATCGATTAACTCCATAAATTAAAAAGTTGAGATATTGTTATCAAAATGGTGTCTGAAATAAATTATTTATTATTCAATGACCAACAAAATTATTCAGGTAAGTTATTATGAATATAAAAAGTTGTGTCTATACCAAGTACTTTGCCGCTTAAATTTAAGATTTTTCGAAAAATGGAGTTAATCGATTTGAGCAGTGAACGGCTCGTATGCAGGTGTTTTGATACGAGAAGAAAGAGTCTCCTTACCTGTCTGGCTACTCGAATTCGTCCAGTGAACCATGACAGAGCGTTCATCTTCAGCACAAGGACGCACGACCACCAGGCGTAGACAGCCCACAGTCCTTCAGCTCCGATTGGAAGTTCGTAATCCATTGTTCGAAGCTACTTAATCAACTCGTTCCTTATAGACAAGAAACCCTCCAAGACAATACCTCTAACTGTCTTTATTAAATAAATCGTTTATTCTTCAACTTTATCACGCCACTGTAAGCGTTCTGTTTCGATATTGGAACACTGTTGTATGGATAAATAGCAGTCAACGTTGGCAACAGACATGTCAACGATAAAGCAGCGATGGAAAGAAAGAAATGGTGGATGGAACACGCGGTATCGAAGCTCAGATAGCTTGGATGAGAGCATGGGTAGATGGAACGCGTTAAAATTCTCGTCGCATCGATTCGCCGCCGATGGCTGCTGGCAAACGACTGGCTGCCTCGAAAAACCGGTGCCCTGGACATAATATCCAGCGCGGAGCCGCATTCGAAATTCAAATCTACGTGTCTGAAACACGACACCGTTGGTTTCTGAAGGGAACGCGTTTCCGAAACTTCGGATCGTTTGTATTTAGGGCCACTTGCTCGTACATCGAGACGTCTAGGGAACCGAGGAAGATTTTCTTGGAAAATTTGTGGTAGACTGTCTTTATATGGGATAGTATTTGTCAGAACGTTGAGACTTCTTCGATTTGCAGGACATTATTGTGGCATAATTCGTTAGAATGGCAATCGGTTTCTCTGTAAGGGTGAGCAAAGTCTTCTTACGGAATTAATTTCAAAAAATTTTATGCAAGTTCTGGCTTCTCTCTTCATATGTTGTTTGCGTGTACTTCGAGGACTGAGAAAAAAAAAATTGTTGTTTAAGGATTATGGTGAAATTGAAGAAACTGGTAATATTTTTTTCTGCTTTAGGTAACCAGCACGCTAATGGTATTAAATGAAGGATTAAGGATTGTTGGATGAGTAGAATCGTTTAATTTACACGTTATTATTCTTGTACGTGTGTTCGAACTCATACATCAATCATCCTAAAGTCAATCTCATCGAATGGATCAATTTCCCTACATAAAATTTATATGGTACGAATTATTATCAATCACATCCTCTCAGCTTCTAGCTGGCAATTATTTCTATTCTTCCTATCCTTGGATGGAACTAGATTTTTCGAGATTAACCCTTCGCGTTTTTAAATTAGTTTGAAGAAAGTATTCCTTAGCGCTGAATCTCGCTGCCAGAGATCCATAAATCAGTTGATCCACGCGTGCTTATCGTTGAGATTACAAGCGCCACTGCGCGATGTCGCTCTTCTTGATGTTCGCCTGTATCGAAACGTCGATCAGGTTGTTCCCGAGAAAAAAATCTGTTGCTACTATGTTCGTCTCGTTCCACCATTCTTTCTGGAACTTCAACGTCAGATTTCTATTGACCGAGTCGGCCATCTGGCGAAGTCCACCTGACAGATTGAACAATATGTCCAGGGAATACGGCGTCAGCTCCGCCATCACCGCCCACAGAGGATTCTGGCTGTTCCTGAACCTTTTTGGGCCCATGATCACGTCGTCCAAATACTTGAACAGGCCGTCCACCGTCTGCTGATCGCCCCAGGCCTGGGACATTGCGGGCCACAGCCAGTCGTACTCTAAAAACGATCGTTTAAAGGTCGAATACAAAACTGGAGCAATGAGAAAAGGGAAAGTGTGAACTTGGGCCAAGATAGTGATGTGGCGTTGAGTCCCACAGGTTTGAAACTTAAGTTGAAGGTTAATTTTTGTAATTTTGAATCTTGATAAATTATGAATCTATAAATCAATATATTCACAAGTTAGAAAATATAAATAATCGTTATTTAACGAGGGGTAGTTGTTGGAAGGCCTGTTTCATGCTCGAAAATACTGTGAAGTGTTTGCAATTAACTCTGTTAAATAAGTCGAGGCATAAACTGTTCCATTTTCTTTTGATGATTTGGGGAAATTGGATATCAAGTAGACTGAAATGTTCCAGATTACAGATTATTTCTCACAGATTAGTGTCTTATCAATTAAACATCTGTGAGAATGAATCTGAAGATAAAGAGAGTATGACGAATGATAGCTACAAATTTACCATTGACGGTGTGTTTATCACCGTAGCAGATTATCAAGCGTTTACCACCAGTCCAGATATCGTTCAAGGTCGGGCCAAGACCTTCGACACCCCTATCGGGCTTGAGGATCAGATCTTCGAATTCTCGCCAGAGAATCGTGGCCAATCGTCGATGCCTACTGGGCCTGCCCTCGAATCCCACTGGAAATCTGCGTGCAAAATCGTCCGACACTGAATTATATTCACGTGGAAGTATTTATTTTACATATACTTATTGTATTATTATTCGTTTGCGTTGCATTTATTTAAAATATTGACAAGCAACTGTAGCTTACCGGGATATAATTAAATTATCTGTTTGCAAATATCGCTTTGAAATCATTCTTACCGTCGCCCTTCATACTACAGTTTTCATATTAAGTAATTTTCATGCTATAGTATCCACTTGTTCAGTAATGATCGCTCTCTCATCGTTATCGATCAGCGAATCGACTGCGTTATATTTATGCAATTCAAGCATTACATTCCATTCATTTAATTCCATCGTTACATTATTCTGTTTATTTAATTCGAGCATTACGATATTTTATGTCGTCGAATTACCTATGGAAGTCCATGATGACGACCTCTCCCCTCGCAACGTTCAAAAAGTTTCTCACGTCTTTGATGATGGCGGACAGGGGGGTTATCCGAATGACATCGTGATTGACCCAGAATCTGCTTATGTGATTGCCTTCCTCGGCAATCGTGGTGCCATTCGGAATCGACTGATAGTAGTAACCCACCCTGATGTCCAGATATCTGATGCCGTGAACCAATTGCGTCCATACGTCGCGATCCTGAGTTAACAAGTATCGTTGATAGGCCACCCTCCTCGACAGGTCACCGTGCTTGTAGCATCCCGAATTGTGGGTTCCCGGAATCATCAAGCTTCCTATCGGAAGCCTTCCCAACAGCATCCTGCAAGGTTTAAACATTCTTTCAATACGATTACTATAGACAATAAACATCAATATTTAGAAATATGGTAATTTGGTAATTCACGAGTTAAAAGTAAAATTCATTAAATTGCATATCGAAAGTGCTAAAAATTATACAATTTCAGATTGTGATCTTTAGGTCTTCTTGAAATTCATACCAGGTTATAAATTTAGTTATTCTGGAAATAGAAAGTTATTGTATGAATACAATTTGTTTTGGAGAGGCATGTTACACCGTAGTACAATAATAATTGTTAAAGAGTTTCTTGATAGAGTTCTACACATTTTAATGTTCTTATCACACCAACTGTACTTCTGATAATATAATTAGAATATACATAGAATTGTATCGACCCAAATTGGCGAAGTCTAGGTTAGATCACTATAAGTGTATCATCTGAAATTGTTTACCTTAAATCGTACATCCACGTCGGCCATATCTGCAAACAGGCACTGGTGAGGAAAGCACCATCCTTATAAACCGCAGCATGATGTTTCAAGCAATGAGGACCTGGATGCGTCGCGCCATCCTTGGTGTCCCATCCCCCAGGAAGGGGTGGCCGACCTACCGTGATATTCGTTCGATAATAGCCTCGGGGGTATTGCAACGAAGTCAAAGTCAACTTGGGCTTGAGCTTTTTATCTGAAAACACATCGCCGATCGCATCAACTGATACTGTAAAATAGAACGAAAAGAAGTAAAACTTGGATCGTCAGAAATGGTGAAATGATTTCCCAGTATCGGTGTAAATTTAATCAGAATGAAAGCTGAAACTGAATCGATTATTCTCAAGCTGTCAGAAAAATAAATTCTGTTGGAGAAAGATAGAATTCAGGGAAACAGCTTTAAGTGGATACAGTAGAACGCGTTTTAATCTCCGAATCACAGGTTACGACGTCGAAGAGAATCGAATAGATTACCATGTGCTGGGTTAGCAGTGAACACCTTGATGGTATCTGGGTATCCAGTGCTCGACGGGCAATCGAAATCCCAATTCACTTCTAGCTCAGCGTCGACCACTTTATCACTGGCTGCGATCGGTCTCCACAAGGAGGAGACTGTCAGCCATACTTTTCCACATTGCGCTGCCAACGCTGAAATCACAGATATTCTCGTGAGCAACGAGTCTAAATGTACGTCGTCCTCCGTTGGGAATCGATTTCGACGTTTCGCCAGTATAGTAATTCACTTTGGTGACGGTTAGAGTAGCACACTGATACCCAACGTCGGATTAAGATCACGTTGAATTGAAAGTTGAAGAAAAGTTGAAGGAAAAAATAAATATAATTTTACGTGGCTTGTAAGAATTAAAGTTCAAACATAATTTTAAGGAAAGAAATATCTATGGAGCGTCTCGAAAGGGGATGCGCTCACCTATGTCGCAAAACAAGTGAAGAAGCAGCAATATTTCCCCCTTCACCATCATCGATGGTTGTTACTTTATAGGGACTTCTCTGAACGGGCCGTGCTCCGATATCCGACGTCAGAAAACGATATACACCTGTATTTGGGAAGAGGAGACATTATTTCAAACACTGTATATAGTTTGCGATTCGTTAATTTAATCACAAGCATCGATTGTTGACATTAAAAGAATAATACTATTCGGGAAAGACAACTTGAAATTGTTCCTCTTCAATATTTGAATGACGCAACAGCTTCAAAAAATGAATATCAATGTAGACAATTATACTTGATCACGTCTACATACAGTTAGTTCCATAAATTCCAAATATAAATGTATGTTGTATGAATGTGTTAATGTATAATGTGTAATAAATGTAAACACATGTATATATTGTATAAGCTTATTCATATCCATACTTATAATGACAAATCCATTTGGTGACATCAAAATTATTTAATTTAGTTAATCTTCTTCAGTAGACATACAAAGTGCGAATATTTATGGAATTGATTGTATCTCCATAATTTATAGTTGCATGAAGAATCTCCCCAAGACTAAACTGTACTATTTCAAAGGACAAATGTAAAAAAGTCTCATCTCTCTTGATCATTATTTTACGATGCCAGTTTAAAAATAAAAAAATCGTCAAGAACCGAGATAACGATTCGGATAAGACCGAATTAACATGATCTAGTTACCGATCTCAGCTGACCCAACGTCGCCTCATTCACCAAGGAAAGCTGATTAGAATGAGTGGACTGAGAAGTCGCGGTTCGCGCTCCCCTTGCCACTTCCGGTCCAGCAAGCCGACCTCCAGGAGTCCCTCGAGTCCTGGTTCTCCTTCGCCAGCTGTCGATGGAGCATTCAGTCCGCCTGGATTCGACCGGTCCCACTAGAATCGCTTCACTCCTCGATGGCGTGACTTCAAGATCGATGTCCGTACGTTCGGCCGGACATGGCCCGTTTCAGCGCGAGGATCGACAAGAAGACTCGACTTCGCGTTCGATACGGCGACGTGGTCGAGGTAACGACGGCGTGGGATCGATACCAGCGGTTCAGTCCTTCGGCTGAGCGGATCCAGCCGTCTGGAGACAGTCCGCCGACTGAACGATGAACAGCCGAACGACCCGTGACCGGACCAGTTTAATATAGAACCCGCTCGCTTATGGGACATTCAAGCACATTGTGCCATCATCCTTCCATCACTTCCTCGGACACGTCAATTGCTCGATGGGGACCACACACGCGCCGCTGTCCTCCTCGCGCCAGCGACGAAACGCGAGCGTTTTTCTCTCTCCTCCAAGTTGCTCATCCTATAGACCGCGTCCACCACCGGGGGGTCAGACCCGGCCTGACCCGTCGGCATTAAACACCATTTCCTGCGTGATGCCGTGGAACATGTAGTTTCGAGACAACGTCGTCGACGATCGACGACGACGAGAGGTGAGGCGACGAAGGCTGGAGGGAGGGCAGAGTGATCAGTGTGCGCCGCGCACGACGGATCGTCGGGGGTTGGGGGACGGATTCTGATTCTACATTGAATTATCACCCTCGCTCGTGGGTCAACGGGGGACGGGGAGTGCCCCGTGAGAGCTAACAGGATGATGATTAGGTACAGGTGCAGCCAACGAGGCGACGCGATTTATCGTTATTCGCGAGCTAAGCGATGTTTACTCGACTTCGGTACAGGGATCGTGTTCGATCGACTTTTCAACAAAACTCCTCTGGATCGTATACTAGAGGATCTAGGGATCGAGGAGACGTTTCGAGTGGATCGCGTCACTGGGGAGGTTTTTGAAGTATTTTTTTCGTGAGATTGTAAAAATGATGGTCATTAGTTTTAACCCAGTTGCATCATTAGAGTACTTCGTGTTATTTTTATTGTTTACATGAAAGAGAAGATACATGTTGTCGGTGTGATTATCATGTGACTTCATACATGATTTTATCTCTTCTATTATACCATATCGTTTCATCTGATGCAAATGGATTAACAGATAAGTACTAATCTTGTTCTACCTTAATGGTTGGGATTTTATAATTTCACGAAAATCATTTAATGTAACAACCTCAAGAAACCTCAAAAAACCTCAAAATGTCAAATTGTAAATGATTACACGTAATTCTAATTTGGAAACAAATCACTAATTTTCGATTTTTTTTTATTTATTTTTTTTTAACGAAATTAGTCCGATCAGTTGAGAGCAGAATGACGTAAATTTATTAATTATATAAGATTGAAGTGAAAATGATTTGGAAGGGGAAATGAACCAAGCTACGGCAATTTGTTTAGTACAACAGATATACAATTTATTTACAGTTTCACGCTGGTACAAAATTAACAATGTTTATACACGGGCGCGAGAGAGTACCGCTGAAAGGGATCTCGTGCGCAATTTTCCATTAAAAAATAAATTAAATTCTGAAAAATCTCGGCTGAGGTCTCCCGCCCGTCTGCGTGAACTTCCTTCTGTCGCGTTAAATAAATAATATTATTTTTAGTCCGACAAGTATATTACATTGCTCGACACGTAGAATAAAAACGACGCATTATTTTACGCGCGCGCGCGATAACCTATATTAATTACTCTTGCCGCGTTACTCTCTAATCGACGTTTATAGTACACAGAAGGACGTTAATACGATTTGATTCGTTGAGGTAGATAATTTAATCAGTCTATGAAGCTGCTTTGTCGGTTGGTTTACTCGTTAGTGGCGTCAATTCGCAAAGCTCTGTTCCGGCGTTTCTATTGAATAGAGCTGAACGGTTTGACTCGATTTGCCTCGTTCAGCCTTTTGCGGCACAGTCGAGTGTTTTGACTTGAGTCAGCTGCGTTAATACAGAACGTTTACAGTCAGGACCACTTAAGTACGAATTTCATTAATTGAAAGTGGAAACTTATGCATTGCTCGTCGTACTAATTTCCATGGCTCTGATACAGAGGCGAATTTTGCTCAACTCTGTTCCAATATAACGATGTGTGTTGTTTGTTTCATGCGTAAAAGTGTAAACAAACTGTATTAAACCAGTGCATTAAAAAAAAAAGGCAGTGTTGCAAAGGTAGTGCGAATGTCAAGTTGCTAGAACCTCATTCGACGGATAAGAAAACGTTCAGAAAGCAAAACAAAAGAAAAATAAAATTTCTAAACCCTGTGGAAGAGATCTTTTAATCAGTCTCTCGACGTTACTTTGATGAAACGCTTCCATAGCGCTTTGCTGTGAAAACCTAACGAATTATCATTGCGAATCGCCAGTCACACTTGACAATTCGCGACGCTGTGAATCGTCGTCCAATGAAAAGTATCCTGCGACTGCGGTGTTCTCTACTTGACCAGGTACAAATGTTAATGAGAAGAAGTTTTGGTAAAACGGAAGTCAAGCTTCGCGCCTGATCAGCGATCGACGGCGAACGCGTAGCCGCGATGACAAAATGGATTACGTCGTGGCAACATGATTACATGCCCGTTTAATTTCGCTACGAACTATAAAATAAATTAAAATACTCGGCTACACGCGAGGGTGAAACGAAGATACACGTTTCAACTGAAATATACAGTACAGTGCCTAACTGATAGGGTGCTCGTCGCGTTCCCTTTCTCTTTAGTCTACATGCTTCTTAACCCTTTTCAGCTCGCATTCAATTTAGAGAAAGATTTTTCATTTTTGATAATTAATATTACAAGCATGTAGTAATCGATTGCTTGGAAAGTGAAATAAAAAATTCGATCTAAAATTAGCATCGATTCGAGTATATTCTTAGGTGAAACAATTTATCAGATCAGCTGCCAAACATTCATGGCATAATGGTTAAGAATCACTGGTCTACCTGGAGAAAGAGACGCATTTCGCAAACACGAAGTTCCCCAGTATCGCATAGACTCTCTAATAAATTATGTACATTCAATTTGGTTGATCTCTGCCCCAAACGCAAGGCGATAGTCGGTCTAGAGACGCGTCGAACGTGGTCTTCACTCGTACTTCGTTTGATTCGACTTCGTTCGTGCCGACTCTACACTAAATGTCCATAAAGAATACAAGAGACTGAAAGAACACATGATTGCTTCGCAACGAAGTCCTGCTGTCTTTCAATCGTCCAAAACAATCACCATGATCGTCCACAACCCTCGTTTCACAGTGTCTGGGTTCAATTGGCTCTCTGCGTGAGCAGATTGAGCAGTTCGTCGTGGTCCATGCTGTTCAACGTCTGTATGTCGATGCCCAGAGCGTTCGCCACGCTCTTCATGTCCAGACCGAAGCTCTTCAGCAGCTCGATGAAGTCCATCTCCTCACCGGTGAACGGATTGTGGAGCTTCGGGCAGCTGTGATTACACTGCGGCCAAGTGCAACGTTCGATTAACCGGAAGTGGCAGCCCTGGACGCACTTCCGTTTGCCAGATGGTATCACCGAGCGCTGAGGTCTGGTGCCGTTGAACATGCCCGTGTGGTTACTCTCGTTGTTTTGCTTGTTGCCCTTCCGGCGGCCTGAAATTTGGAACGAATTACAGGTACAGATTAAACGTGTCGCATCTCGTCGTGATCGACTCGGTGATCGTGTCGAATAGTGGCGTGTTTAGGGTCAAAGAGCCGGCCAAAAGTTTAGTTTAGCGTAGGTTGCAAATTTTAATGGAAGATTCCGTTTAACGTAGAAGCTTTGAAGGCTAATTTAAAGTGATACAGTTCTTCGTGAAGTAAACAAAAAATATGATCCGGTGTTAAGAAGTCACAATGAACAGGACTACAAGTAAATAATGCACTACCTTTAAAAAACAATTTATAAAAGGTTCAATATTGTAATAAAGATTCCCTGAGACTAGTGTGCATCCAACCAATACAAAGTGCATGAAATGGTTAACGCCGTTAAGTAGTCCCCAACTGCATTGAACGAACCATACGAAGAAAATGCCAGTACTGTAAATTTTTTCAAAACGCAAGACCAGAGAGCCCACTGAATCATCAGCGTCGTACCTGCTTTCCTTCGCTCGTGTTTTTCCTTCTTCGTTCTCGGCTCCTTGTTCCTGTCCCTTCGCCTACCCTTGTGCTTCCGCCTTTTTCTCTTCTTGTTCTCTCGTTCCTGCGTCGAAGCTGACGATTTCCCCACGTTCGGCTTGTTAACGACCGTGTTCGCGACTTTCTGCACGTCCGCCGCGGACTCGGTTTTCCCGGATCTTCCGGGCTCGGACGAAGTTCCGTTTCCCTTCGTCAGCCCGGAACGCAACAACTTCCGGAGAGACTTCGCGCACGGCTGGTTCGTTTCGATCGACGATTGAGTGCTGAAATTAGGAGAGAATACCCATTAGGAGGCCGATTAATTTTAGGTAATTTCTGGAATTAGAAACACCGAATGGCGCGGAAGAAATATTTTGTATTCATTGATGACAGAAACAAGGGATTTCTCAGATTTAATGGGAACTCTGGAAGTAGGAGAAATTGTTACTTTTTAAATGGAAAGTTCGAAGAACACAGATATTAACTTTTGTGGATGTTTGAATGTGATTTCTAGTGGAAGTTTTCCAACCAAGAAACAGCTGATGCTGATGCTCCATGGAAAAAATAAGACCAGAACGTGGAACAAATTTTCTTCATACGGGGCTTGATTCTCAAGAAAATCGAGTTTGAAGACACGTAGATAACGGGGCAAACGTGCTTGGCACGTCCCGGTAGTAAAAGGGCGCCCCGAGCAGTTTCAAAGTTGATTTTCTCGAATACGGAGCCTCGCATGAAAAAATGTTGTTTCACGTTTCCGATGTATTTTTACATGAACATCATTTTCTCGTCGATTGGATTCCGCATTAAGCAACAATTTACACGAAAATCTACTATCGTTTGCAATTTATCATGCGAAAGTCATTGACAGAGGATCTTAATCGATCGATTCAGGGATTTACTGGGAGATTTATGGAATCGTTACGACGGATCTGGATACTAACTCGTTACGGTGATTCCCGATTGGCATTTGTTCCCAACAATGCAACGCTTGTGCCAAGGAAACTTCGTCTATTTTAACCAACTGCCAATCCCTCTTCGTCAGGACGCTGTGACTAATGCAGCTCGGGGCAAAGACCGCGGTAACGTTTTCGAAGGTCTGCCGCAGGCTGTCACCCATCTTGTGTATGTAATCCCATTGCTGCTTCGTCACCGGTGCACCCACGTTGTCGGCTGACATCTGCGCCTCGTCGAACAGCCATTGAAAAACGAACAGGGGCGCTATGATTTTCCAGGAAGCAAACATTTCCGTTAGATGCGTGCGAATTTCTCGCGATGTTTCCACTAATTCTAACACACTGTTTCAGAACTGAGAATACAAATTGACAGAATATTTTGAAAAAAAAATTGAAAAATCTTTTGAAATTAAAATTAAATGTGTACAGTTTTTGTTTTAAGAAACAATGTATTTGAGTATTTCTTGTTTCTTTTTATTATTGTAATGACTTATATTAATGGAGCAAGTTTGAATTTATACAGTTTATGCAGTTCTGGAACACGTTTTGTGCGTTCTATTAAATGTTTTCTTTCAGAGCGTCGCGTCTTCATTTCAGGAACTTTGTATTCATGGCTCGCGAATAGCCAAAGAAATTCAATTAGAAAAAATGGCTACATGTCCTTGATAATTATAACTGCAGGGTTAAATTAGTAAACAACAAAGTAGACATCTATTTACCAGTCAACGTTGGGTACAGCCTGTATCCGAAATAGCACCTCCATGGTTCGTGTGGATGCTTCAAGACGCAATTGTGTGGCATCCGGGCCTTCCACAGTTCCATCCCCTTGTGAACTGCATCCACGGGTGACAAACCGTTCGGCGAGTAGGGAGCTCTGTCCAGAAACCACCCTGAATCGGACACACCCCTTATCGCGATGTGTTTCAATCCTGCACGAACAAACGATAGTAATAAAAATTAAATGTGCACGTCCAACTCTTAATTAGCTCCCTATTCATTTTAATTATTTTCTATTTCTTCTTAAAGAAATTCCAAGCTGACACCAGGTTAAAAATCTTATTTATTCCTAGTCGATTCCAAACGATCAGAAGGAAAAATTGAAAAATTAATCGTTAAATATCAAATTAAAAAATTGACAGCATGTCTTGTTTAGAACTCTGTTATATTGTTTAGGGAAGATACCTGGCCCTAAACTTTCCAATGGAATATATGGCTAAGCAGGTTCGAATAATACGCGTTTAAATGATGAATGAGCTCAGGGGTCGTTGAACGATCAAAGGGAGCTTGCCTCACCTAATTCATGGCGAACCAAATTGTGCACGTGATCCAAATTCAACATGACACCGGTTCCACCCGCGCTGCTGCCTGCCAAAAGAAGGGAGCTAGCGTTTTCAAGACCAAGCGGAATGAGGTCCCGCACCACTTGCAATACGATCTCCGCCCCCATGAAGGAAAACATGTCGTTCGGCGAAGCCCTGGTCCCGCTCCAACTGTCGCTCGTGCAATAAGGGACGAATCTGGAGAAACGAACAAGCCACGTCACGATCATGTCCTTATCTATCCTTCTCAATCAACTGGATGGAATTAAACGTGTTCGAAAGCTTTGTAATCGAATTAAGTATTACGAGGTGCTTGGGAGTCGAATTAAAAATTTCGAAAAGCTTTGCAATCAAACGCAATTGAAATTAAGAAACATCAAAGAACCCTATTTTGTGAAATTTGGATATTTATAAGGGTTGGGTGTTCTGGCCAAGATGGACAATACCTACACGTGATTCGCGTTCCACCAGAATGGATTCTCCTCGGGGTTCGCCGAGAGGAGACCGCCAACTGTAACAAAATACAATTTTATTATTAAATTACAACTAGAATCTTTGCAGAAAAAAAGATCGAAGACTCGGGAGGGATCAACGTTATCTCGAAGAATTCATCTCTAAGTTTAAAGTTTAATTTAATTTCGACGAGAAACTCCAAATATTTTATTATACGAATGACGTCTCAATTATTAAGAACCTAGGTTTTTAAAATTGCCTCGATACAGGAAAATCTCAGTCGCTGGAGTAATACTTCAAGGTAGTGTAAGCATTCATTCGAGCTACCGTCGAATGGGGTCGCTGACCAATTCTCAAATAAAAGTTTGATCTTTTATAGCAGCCATCGCGCTAAGCACTGGGTTGCAGCAGTGACCGCGATGTATGTACTTCTTGGCAATGTGAGCATCAACTGGGATGATGATTACGCTCTCACTTAAAGGCCAATGAAGATAATAGCGGTTATCAACCCCGTGAGGTTACATAGGAAATTTTTAGTACGTGGAAATTTCTAATGGCTTGAGTGCTTTCTATGGGGAAGTAAATTACAAACATCGGTGTATTCAAAGGATTTCAAAGATTAAATTCCTTGGGAAAATTTATGAATTTAGCTTGCACAGACAATGGCAGACCAGTAAATTCCAGACAGGCTGAAGTGACTTAGCCCACGTGAATTCCACTTCATTATTATGGCATTTTTTTAACGGCTGGGTACATGGGTGTGACGAGATTCTGCGTGGGTGTTGCTTTCTAAGAGTGCTTTTTTCTATTCAGTAATCCTTATAATACTTACACTCATATTGTTAGTTGACTTTATAGAGTTGTAAATGTTGTAAATGTAATATAGTAATACAAAATTGTATTCGTGTTAAAGACAAGACTACATGTTTGTACCGAAGAGAACCATTCCAATCCAAAAACTCTAATCTCGAAATAAAAATATTAAATATCGGGGCAATTACTTCGGGTTATACTTATAAGACATCTCGACCAAAATCCTTCTTGAAACAATGTCTTTGGGTCACGCGATACAAAACCCTGACAAACAGTGAAACAACTTTCCTCAAAAACCTCTAATTCCCTAATATTATAGAAAATAGCAAATGATCGAAGCATCCCGAACTCGAAGAACGAGAAGAACTCGTCGCGTGCGTAGAACGCAACAACGCACCTTGGACGGAAAAAAAGATCGCGGTATACCGTTCCACGGAAATGTTAGAAAGTGTCAGCCACGGTGAATGCACGAGTTCGTAAGCGGAAGGACACTCACCGTCGCGTGTCTCAGGCCACTGAGTCGACGTCATCAGATGCCTCAACCTGAGCCACCTGTTCCTGCAGCTCTTGTGGTCGTAGCAGTACCAGCCACCTTCCAGGAAAATGATCCACCTCTTCGAGCCGTGCGACTTCCGCAGGTAAAATCCCGCCTGGGATCCGTCGTTGCAAGTGATCGACCTGTTGCTCAGGTAGACCCTCTTCAGGCCCCTCTGCTCCTCGAGTCCGTACCTCTCCAAGATCTTGATCAGCTTCTGGATCGTGTTGCTTTGGATCGCTGGCGAGCCGGCGGACACCGAGACCGTGTTCGTCGGCTTCTCCTCGGCGGCGATCGTCAACACCAGAGCCGTCAGGCACACGGAGATCTAAACAACAATGATTGGAGAACTATAGAACATTTTTAAACAAATTGATTGTCGTTTGTAGCCTTGAACGTTCAATGTTTCGAGTCTTCGTTAGTATATACAGGAAAGGTAGATGTAAAAATGCATCACATTCTTGAAATCAATTCTTTGTGTTAATGTTGATAAAAAGGAAGGAAAGTGGTTCGGTGTGAAATGTGTAACGTTCAGCATTTAATAAAATTGCATTTTCCGTACAATAACCCGCCAACTGGTCATTGGAAAAAGAATTCTCCGTTAGACGGAATTACATCGTCGAAACTTTTCTCAATTTTGAACATATAGGAGGGCTGGTCATAATTTAGGGAGGGAGCGTTGCTTTCGAAATCTTCGAGGGGCAGAGGTGGGGTACGCGGCGTACGAGAAGGCAACTTTGAATTTCGTAGCAGATCGTCGGATAAACATTTACATATTCCAGCAGCTTTCGTCGATCCCCCGTAACTTTTGCGTGAAAAATTTATCCACGTCAGCCGTAAACTCGCTCGGCGTAACGAGATTGAAAAATTTCAATTTCGAACACACGGTGGGAATCGAATTAACGAAGGTCAGTCATTTTCGGGAGTCATTTATAAACTGAAAACCTCGGTTAATCCAGCGTTAATCATCGCCTAGTTTACGGTAACGAGGCGAGATGCCGTGACTGAGTGAACAGAAATGGCGAGTTAAGGAGATAAGCTCTGCTCTCGTCGTCAGTCATCCGCCGTAGCTCGAGAATGCCCGAACCATCACTCGACTTGTTGGATAAATATCTCTCGGGGTGGAATATTGTTTATCGCGAGGGTGATGTTATTAAACCAAATGGATCCCACTAGCGTGCTGGAAACAAACGATAAAGTACTTTGAGCTGCAACATTTACTTATTAAAATGTCCCAGAGGGTGGATCAACGAGGTCAGGTTTTACAGCAGCGTTTCCAGGTGCATTACGCACGTTCGTTTCCTCATTACACGCTATCTCGAAGTATTCTCTATAAAATGTTTTATCTTAATGGATTGCTTGTATCATGCACGTTTATAATTTTATAGAATATTTTATCTTTGTACTTTATAGTACGTACTATGTTTATAATGTACTCTTTATCAAATATTTCGTCTTTATATATAAAGACATATTTGAAATATTTGTTAGAATTTGTGAAATATTTCTTACATATAGAAATATTCAGATACACGTCTGAAATATTTCTTATAATTTCTTTTAATGACAATAAATGGAATTAATTTTTTAGACTTGTCTTTTGGTTATCTTCAGGTATGCAGGAATATTAATAAAACTCACCAAGAAATAACGAACACCGAGTGAGATAAATGAAATTAGATATGAGCAAGATAAAATTATTGAACCATATCTGTGATTATAAAAAAAAACAAAACATTATCATATTTCTTCTCCTGAAAACATAATTTTTCAGTCTAATAAGCGTCACGAATAAATCGCCAGCGCGTTTTATTCGCCATGTAGGTATTACTCGAGTGATATGTCGCCCATCTCCGTCGCAGAAGGCAATAACAACGTCCGAGCAGCGTTAACGAACGAGGAACCAGCCGCGGGAATAATTTAAAAGGAGGAAACCTCGGTCCTCTGCGGCGCCACTCTCTCCTCCTCTTCCTCTTGTTCACCGCTTCATACCCGGTGTGTTTCGCCACAACCTTCCTTCAACCTTTCTCCTCCGCATGTCTCTCTCTTCTTCAGTGTTCTCAAATCTCTTCCTCTTCCTCGCGCAGCCACCTCTATCGGGATGCCTGGCTACTTAGGATCAAATTCCAGCTTCCAGAACGGTAGCCGGCGGCGGAAACACCTCGGAAACAGAAGCTCGTTCTGCCGAGCGACCAGATGAAAGGAAGCCGCCCGAGCCACAGTCACTGGAAAGGAGAAACGTTATTGCGACGCAATTATGATCGGGCATAATGGCCCGCGAACACCCGGATCGGTCCAAGAGCACGTCCACGACGACGCCAGCGGCGAGAAAGGGCCTAAATAAGGAGCATCCGGCGAGTGGCCGAAGCTGATTTCGAGCGAGGTAGATGTTCGAAAATGAAGAACAACGTGCTCCTAAGATAGGCATGAAAAAGACTTTCGATAAAGGTGAGGTGAGGTATAGGTAGGTACAGGTTTATGGCTATTGCAGGGGGGCGAGGAATTTAACTGACTAAAATTTTGTTAAATTTTTGAAATAACAAAGCACCACCTGAAATAAATTCTAAATATATTTATTATTTCAAATGGCGAATTTCCACGTAAAGTGAGAACGCGTAAAACTAAAGGCTCCCAGATTGAAAAACACGCTCTGCACAATTGCCGGAGATTGGCCCCGAGTCATTCTCATCGCTCTCTCGGAGTCCGTTAATTATGTGCCGAGTATTTCCGCTCGGGGAAACGGAATCTCTAAGCCAACCCCGGTTAACTACGACTAATCCGTGCAATGTCGACGTAGAATCCAGCCAGCCAGTCGTAAATATCATTTACGCTTCTCCAACGTTGCGGCTCGAGGGGTTCGCCGCGTTGCCCGGAAGGAAACTTCTGTTCCTCCGCCGCTTCACGGTCCGGTGATGCTCGATCGCGGAAAAACTCGGGAAAATCGGCTCCCCGTAGCCGTGCAGGGGACGCCAGGCGTCGTTCCTCGTCGATTTTACGACTGGGTCGTCGCTGCGAGCGTCATTCGCTCTTTCCGACAGAGGCCGCGACGAATTCGAACTTTCTGACGGATCGTAAATAAAATTCACGGCCCAAGGCCCTCCCACGCTTTGCGTAACCGCTTTATTATGCCGTAAATCAAGGCGTCCCTGCACTCGAAACCGCTGTTACCGAGAACGGGGGCCCCCCCCCGGGGGGGGGGGTAGGGTTTCTCTGCGCGTCGCGTCGGACCGTTCGCGAAAAACCACCTGGGAGGGAACGGAAATCGCCCCGTGTGAAGCACCCTTCCAGCCCTTGAGCGATAGTGACACGTAAATCCCCGCTCGAGTTGCTTTAATTCGACGCCGTTACATCCCCTATTAATTTCGCACGGTTTAACGCGCCACGCTGGCGTCGTAACGGATATCGCGCTTTACGGCGCGGACAAGGGCGGTTTTTGGCTAGGCACCTTCGTGTCACTCATTCGGCGAGCCTGGTTCGATATTTTTTGGGATGAACGAACTGCTGCATTGGAGATCGTAGATTTGGGAGATTTCGTTCTAGATGGAGTATTTTTGATCTACGTCCTTTGACCTACGTGCACATATACACATACCTAAGCTTCAAATTATATCAACGCTGTTACCAACTAAAAAAATGCTGCTACCATTCAAGAACATTGGAACCTTAGAACAAAGACAAGAATAATTTTTCCTCGCGCCATTGCAGCGATCATCCAGCAATCCCGGAATGAATTTCTATCAGGATATCACAAAGCTCGTTCTTCTGACCCACTTAAATTTATAATCCACCCTTAAGTCCACGTATAATTCGGACATCCCTCTCGAAGAACTCGGACCTGTGCTTATGAAAGCCTCCAGTCGTTCTTCTCGTCTCTGTAGTTTGCCAACTCTCTTCGCTTCCCCCGTTCTCCCTGGTCCACTCTTCCGCGTCCGGGGCATTAGAGGGTGTCCTGGGCGTGAAGGTGTCCGTCATGATTTGCCACCGGACGCATAATCCCCGTGACAAAGGCCGACAAAGTGACGGCTGTTACTGGCCGCCACTCTCTATTCAGCCCGTGGAGATTCCGGTAGCAGGTAAAACGTTTAAAGATTCCGAGTCTTCGAATCGGAGGATAAATCACGTCGCAAATAAACGGCTACGGACAGGGCTTCGCTCTGGCTCCTTTTCTTTCCCTTTGTTCCTCTAGTTTCGTTCAGTCTTGAACGGAATTTAATGAAAGTAACGATTGAAAGGAGCGATCGTTAACGAATAAGATTAATTAAGACCAGAATTTGGAGGTTCTATTTAGGTTTGAAGCTCCAAAGGAGAAACATGGCTGCCAGACACTAACTTCGATCAAACTTTGATCTTTTAGGATTCTTTCCAATTTTTTTTGTCATTCAGTAAATTCAAACGGTTTTAATTGTAAAACGAATGAAAACGATACGCCACATTTTATAAGTGATCCCAGAGTTCAAGCTCTTCCCCAAGTTCGAGATGAATTTAGGAACACAACCATCCGGACTGAATGGAAAAAGCGATCCTTCATAGATTGGATTTCTCGTGACAAGCGACCTGCACAGATTCTACACCAGCGAAATGAAAATAAAAGTCGATGAGATAAAGCCGATGAAAAACGAAACGTCGAAACAAGAAACGTTGGTGCTTGACATTTCTCGGAGAACTCAATCCGTTCGCAATCTCTTCTACTTGAATCCAATAATTTCGTTTTCAACGAGTAGTCCAGTATGACTCCATAGACTACTGTGTGAGGTATATTTTATTACTTTTACATGATGTTCTTATAAATGAGCAATAATTCCACTCTAGGATAAGAATGGATAAAAGTACTAGAAGTACTGGCAATAGAATGCTAAGAAAGCGTCTTGAGTTGCTGGTAGATGCCAGAAAAAACGTACTCTAGTGCAAAGGGTTAATTTCGACATACGAAGTTGAGCAGAATGTCTACTCCTGGAACCAAACAATGGCAGGCTAATAACCAGATGAGAATCCGAATTCTGAAAATCCAGCCTCGTGGTAACGCCGGCGGTCTCCATGCTGAAGACTTTAATTAGATACGCAGCGCGCCGCGGAGCCTGAAAATCGCGACTGCTTAATAGACACGCGAGCAAACGACATTAAAACTCCCTCTCGGGAGATCGCGTTAGGCGGGGCAACGAGAACGACGACGCCGGAGGGGAGATCTCAGGACGGCGCTGACAATTGCAGTCAATCTCGGTATAGAGCCTAGCTAACAGGTCCCTAGGCGGGTAAGAGCGTTCGTCGAGAGTTGCGGTGTAAGATCGTTAAGCCGCGGTAAGCTCGAAAGCGCGCCACCGAGCCGCGTCGTACTCCTCCTCGCCGTCGTCTTCGTCGGCTTGGTGGAAACCCCCTCCGAAGAAGCGGCGACGGTTTCTGTGTGCACACGCGGTTATGGTAATGCGAGGTTTGCGGTGCGTGTTAGCCGGCTGCGTGAGCGGCCCTCGTAATGGTAACGAGACGGTCTCTCACCATCATCATCAACATCCGGACGACGAAACACGATGCGAACGATCAACGACTGTTGCGGGTTCCGAGACCGCGGCCTCAAAGGTGCCGACCGCGATCCGCTCGCTGGCTATTTTTAACTTGTTTTCGCGTCCACCGTGAGTACCGAGGCACACCGGTGCTCTGTGCCTCGTAAGCGTGCATTCGATGGAATGCCACGCACCACCGGCCACACCGGAGCACCCGCGAAACGAATCGACCTTCTGGAAAAAAAAGGGGCTAGCCACTTCTCCGGAGACGGAGATGCGCCGACCGTGGAACAAAGAGGCTAACGAGGAGACGTCGCGCTTTCGGCGATTTGGAAGCCTGGGTTGATTGGTCGGACTTCTGACATTTCTTTTTTTTTTTTATTGGGGGAGAGAGTTGTGGAAAGTGGTGAGCATTTTGGGGGTGGTGAAGTAGGTTGATGAGGAGAGGCGACTGAGGGGTACTTAAGGTAACCAGAAGGTAAGAAGAGGTACTTTTAAGGCTCTTCTCATGAAAGTACTCTATTGTGATTTAAAGTTGACATTCGAGAACGGAAGCAATCGATACAGGCTCATGCCACAGGGGGCATTGTGCTTGGGAAATGGTTCAACAATTTGCAACGCCCTAGGAGGAAAGGAAGAAGACATGACAGATCGCTGCTTGGACTACTTGTAAACCTAGGAGATCGATCAAAAAGATTCTTATTAGCCCTAAACCTACCACGACCGGACGAATGACTGTTTGCAAATTTTTGTATACAGTTCTGTGGTGTTCATTTCATTAAAAAACCATAGAAAGAGGAGGGTGAATTTTCATAACACTGAAAAGCATATTTCACCTATTCGTTTGAATAACAAGTGGCATGTGTAGACACGTGGAATGACCTAATACCATACAAGCGTAACCCCTCGCCATTTGATTAGTACCTTGATTACTCGACCTGGTAACGTGACCCCCTCTTCATCAATCCAAGTTTCGCTGCATCCAGAAACTCCCAAACGCATCATACTGTTAATCTTAGTCCACATACCCAAGAATACCATCCGTTGCCTGCCAGAATACCCTCGCGAATTCTATGTTCCCGAGGTCTCGTCAAATTCTTGAAAGCACGCGATCCGCGGCGGCGATAAATATTCAGAAGCCGGCGGGCGTCAATATGGATACATTTGCTAGGTGGTTCCGCAGCCCTCGACAGCAAAGCGTTACTAAATCTCCGACGAGCAGCCTCGCTCTAGTCCGTCCGACATCTATCCTCGTCGACAGCTCAATCGATGGAGCTGGCCACGATCGAGAGTCGCATATCTCCTGCCGGCGGAACGGAGCCGAGCGGCCGTAGCCGCTAAAGAGGCCGACAAGCCGGCCCAAGGAAGAAGAAGAAGAAGAAACGTGCGCGGAAGATCTCAAACGCGCCGTCCTCCGTGCCAAAGATACGTTTTCAAGCGTCGATCGCGCTCCTCTCCGACCGACCGATGAGTTTCGAGCTACCCGATGTCGATGGCCTCGTTACGGGCCGAGGTTACGAGTCCTCGACCACGAACTTAGGCTAGGCGAATGCCATCGACTCTTCATTCCGCGCAATTTAGTCCTAGGATTTGTATGAGATGATGGCGACTCGAAAATTTGTGGGCTGCTGGGATCTCTGGGTCGATCAAGTTTGGGCATCCTTTATTTTGAGAAGATTGGTTTGATTGGTTCAACAAAAGAAAGAAAGAGGACATGACGGGTCGCTGCTTGGCCTACTTGTAAGCCTGGTAGTTCGATCGAAAAGAGCAAGCTTTCTTCAGTGACATTAGAACACAACTCCTATTTCAACATTAAAAAATGAAGTATCCATTCTTCACAAGATTGCAGATGTCAAAACCATCCACCATCCTTCAGTCCGAACACGTCCAAAAAATGAATATCTGTCATCCAACCTGCAGAGTTTTCTAAGTTTCCATACTTCGTCTCTGTCACTCGTCGGTAGCTTCTATTCCCACTAAATTGAATTGTTTATTCTAGGAAAAATCGTAGACGTTGGGCCCAAGTCAACTGAAAGTTAAGTCGGCCGAAAGACGACGATATGCAGCTAATCCGAAGAAGAAAGGATAGGCTCTTTCCATCGCGAGACAACGATCCACGAATCCCAAGGATCGGCTTCCGTTCCGTTCGTCTCGCGGAGATCGCGCGCGAAGATAGGTCAGCAGGTGTTTTCTGCGGTTCTCTCCTTACTTGCAACCCGTTGCGGTTCAATTTAGCTTTTTCTTATTTATTTCGGACCAGTCGGTTTGTGTTCGTTCGGAGCAGGTACGCGGCGTTAAATATGTATAGAGCGAGACACCTGACGCTGGAACATATACGTTTTTTCCCTCCTTTTTCGGCGTGTAATATGGCTGGTGTAATATTGTTACGAGTTGGTCACCTTCTACAAAATATTGTGTAACTCGGCCTTCAAAATGAAACTGCGTATACTTCTTGAATTTTTGCTACGTTTCATTAAACTATTATTAGTTGTGTACGATTACGTTTGACTAATAAATATGTAAACATTCTAAAAACAGTCGTACGATTTAACAAACTGTAAAGAGTTTTTCGTGGTCATTCCATAACTCAGAAATCTAAGAAAAATGGTCTCGGAGTTGACTACCTGCATATAACCAAATTGCTTGGAGTGCAAAGGGTTGAGTTACACTGGGATATAAAATGCTCCAAAAGTAGTTACTACTAAAAGTAAACAAGGAAATTTTTCACAAAGAAAATGGAATTACTCCAACCTAATGGACCCATGATCGCATGGGCCAGATCTGCCAGCATTATCTCAGGTCCCTCAAACTTCTGGGTCTGCATTGCGCGCAAACGCAAGCGGGACCAATCGCGAAATCTGCCGGCTAGGGCTTCCGGGGGAAAGTCCGGGGGCCGTTTTCACGGTAAATCGCGGCAAAAGGGGTTCGCGTAGCCGCGTCCAAGAGAAGTGCGTTGATCCCGGGTCGCCTCGGAGAAGACCGACCGATAAATTAGTTGCCAGAAGATATCTCCTTCGCTTTTCCTTCGTTCGAAAGGCGCACGGCGGCCAAAGCCGCGGCAGGCCGAGGCGAGGCGAGGTAGGGCAAAGGCAGTCATATTTCAGCCCTTGTTAGGCCGAGGGGCCCCCGCCGAGACGGGATGGGGAGAAAATCTCTTTGACTCGCCGCTCCGCGCCTTAATCCACTGGCGTATACCCTATCTTGCCACCTGCTCCCTCTTCCTTCCTCTGTCCCCCTTCTACTACCTCTTGTTCTTCTTCTTTTTCTTCGAGTCCACCCCTCCCACCTTTATCTCGGACTATCCACCTCTATCTTTCACTTCGTCTCTCTGTTGCACTCCCTCTGTCCCGCTTCTGCTGTCTTACGCGGGCTCGTCGGGCCTTCTCTCTCATCCTCGAGTCCTTCACCATAAATTACAGGGGATATTATGGCGTGCCTCTACCCCCTCTTGTCTCTTGTTCCGGATGCGAGCCGGGGTACGCGCGCAGGGCACGTTTACCCTCGTCGCGGCGCAATTTTTGGCTGCCGCGGCGTTGATAACATGTTTCGCGAAACGACTCGCGAATTTGGGGACGGTGTTTGGGTTTTAACCCTTTGTACGCGAGGCCTTTTTTTCTGGTATCTACCAACAACTCGAAATGCTTTCTTAGCATTCTATTGCCACCAATGCTTAATGTTAAATATTTGTTCTAACGAAGGGTGAGATAAGTTATTCTTGTAAGTGATAATGGATGTAACATTTAACTCCGATTAAACATATAAGGAGTAATTTTGTTCTGTCATAATTGTCAAAAATGAAATGGATTCATTCAATGGAGAATTAAGGAGGTCAGAAAATAAATGCAAGAGAATTATATCTAGGGGTTGTGTGTTTCAAAAAAAATGTAAACATTCTTGTTTACTCCAAAAGTAACCGATAGCTTGTGACTGAGATTGAGAAAAGCTGGACGGTTTACTAAATACGAACGTTTAGCGGTACCATCGGTAAGAATGAAGATGTTGCTGGTTCGTAAAAAGTAGCAGGATAGCAGCCGAAAAATGTGGGGAAGAAACCCCCGCGAAATTACCAGCTGTGATCGAAGTATTTTTCTGCGGAGGAACGGATGATGATGATGTTCGCTTTGTATGCAATGACCGTGTTCGCCTCTGCTTTGGCGCACGTTGAAACCGCAATTTGCACAAGCTGAGATTCGGAGGTATCCCTTCCGTGCTGCGAAACCGCAAGAATCGCGATTTCTGACCCTTGAAAATTGCCGAAATTACCAAAATCTGGCAACAAACATCCGAGAAGGGTACAAAGTGTTCGTCGAAAATATTCGGCAGAAACTTCACCGTTTTCCTTGCATGCTTCCAAAACGGAGGCACGAATTTGTATGCTAAGTGGAGAATAATCGTCGATGAAATTGTTCAATGTTCACGCTTTCCTGCGATTCGTTTTACGGTTCATTATGTAATCGCGGTTGAGGGGCCCCGGGTTCCGAGAAACCGTCGCGTTCCTTTCCCCGTTTTTCTGTTATAGAAGTGACGCGGTAACTGGTTTAGCTCATAATTCCCTCGATTATCTCCTGTTGACGTTAATCGAGTTCCTGGATACAAATCACGACAGATGGATCCCGCGAAAAACTCTAATGATGGAGCGAAGCTGAAGCTGAAACAGGAAATTTTGATTTTGAGATAAACTACGAAATACGACTTTGTCAGATATTAGAAGTTTGTTGAGAATCTATCGACATTGCAGTTGATGTCGAATTTGTCAAAGAATATTATATAGGATAAATAATAAACAGGTAAGACCTGACAGTACTGTTGCGCTATTTGTGTTTGTAACTTCATCGAAATTCAAGCATTTCATTCAAATTCATTTTCTTTGACACTTGACTATTAGAATTAGCTTTTTTAGTTCTTCAGTGAAAAGCACTGTCGCCCATATATGGATGACGTGGCGATCAACGTGTAAAATATGGAATACTACCGAATTTTACAACACAAGCTCATAAAAAAATGAATACACATCTTGCCGAACAATCTAAAACGAACGATCCCTCAAAATGAAAAATTCCTTAACCGACCAAGCCCCGATTCTTCAAAACACAACCGATATCCCTCCTCGATTGCATCCTCGCTACCAGACCAGAAGCGAATGAACTCGTCAATTTGGAGTCTTAAATAAGAGGATTAGGTCCGAGGTTGGCCAGCGCTCCAACAACCGTATTGATTCCGGAGCCCCGCCGTTGAAAGGACCATAATTGGAGCAAACTGTCCGCGGTTCTGGTTAATTCGCCGGAGAAGTTAGCGCGCACGGCGATCACGTGCACCGCTCGAATCCACGACGTGTTCGAGGTTGGGAACGCTAGACCCCGGAGGCGGACGCGATCGCCGTGGGCAGAAATCTATCGGGGCGAGCGTGCAAAGTGGTCGCGAGTGTGGTGGTTTGGCACGGTGGTCGTGGTCGTCGGTTACGGTGGTAGAGATCGGCGGTGGCGTTGGTGGCGCTGCGGCAGGGCCGCTGGCAGCGTCGGCGACGGCAATGGTAGCGGTGGTCCATCGGAGTAAATATATTGGATGGCGGTAGGATTGGTGGCGGTGTCTTCCGCTCTCTACTTGAGCCGCGTGCCCGCTCGCTCGTTCACGCCCGAGGTGCGCCTTTGATGTGCCGCCTACACCGCGTTCTTGCTAACTCTCGCGCCGCCGACTCGTCGGGATTGTGTTTTTCTTTCGCGGCAAAAAGACTCCCCATCCTCGTTCCACCACTCCTCTCCTTTTCTCTCTTCTGTTCATTTTTTTTTTCTGTTAGCCAAGCAACTCGCGCCCAGTAATAAAGGAGAGTCCGGAAAAATCGTGACGAGCGACCGGCAGCCTGGTTGAATCGCGACGCTTGGCCTTGATTCGGAAGCGAAACGAGACGATGCGAAACGGAGGATCGATTATCGCCGGTCGTTTGAGGAATCGACCGCAGCGGAAACGACGTTTTTGCGAACCTCCCCTCTTCCAGCCTATCCCGCTGCTCGCGGCGAATCCCTTCGACGGTCATGCCGCAATTTGCCGGGGAAATTTGTTTAGAGTCACCTGGAGGACCCTCTTCGGATCCTCTGGGTAGAGGGTAGGCGAAATTTCGTACTTGGTGCCTTTGTGGTGGCTTGCAAGTGATCGAATGGATGTAATGAAATGCAATTTTTGTTACGGCGATGTGATGGTCTATTTTCAACAGTACTGAGAAGGAAGTGAAATTAATGAAAGCTGGCTTCGTTAGCTAGTAGTCATATTTCTAACTCGATCGCGCAGAAAAATGATTGTTGAAGGGTCGATACTTCTCGAATACTTATGCATAGGACGTACAGTTATATTTCTATTCACTTCCATTAAGACTTCAAACGTTTACGTACTCGTTTCTCTAGATTTCAACTGGAATTTAAGTTCTCAGTTTCGGAAAGAATAACACCACAGTAATTGGATGCTGAATGCCAAGATCCATCGAAGTACTATCACTAAAATGCCAATAACTTTTGCCAGAAATTCCGTTTAATTACTTATTATATAGACTGTATAGTCCAGAGAGCACGAAAGCTACCCCAGGGAGTAAACCCTTTCCATTGGTGAACTGGCACGGACACGATTGTTACAAATAAGCCTTGTTTGCAACACTCGATCAACGAGAAATTTCACACCATAAGTGCACCGTAACCTCGCGTTTTGTCCCCCAGTGCATATTAAGGACAAAGGTCACAGGTACTGAATAATAGCGAGGATAACAACGTGAGAACTCGATATGGAACGCATAGTCAGTGGTGGGTCGAGATCAAACTGTACGTTTCTCTTTGTTCTCGATGTTGGTCCCCCGTCGAACAGGTCCTTGAATAGGTAACCATCTAGGAACTCCTATGCGCTGCTGGTATTCGGTGGTATTCAGAGCCCAATTAAAACCACAGGCACTCTGTTAATCAGCAATATTGGTTGGTGGAGTTGCGAACACGAACACGGACACGATTCCGTTGTCTGTCCCGGAGGAATAACTGTGTCAATGTCTCGAAGTTGCGCCACGAGAAGAACGCGGAACAAAGACGTTCGACGTGGCCGCGAGGCAAGCTAGATACAATCGAAGTCGACATAGAGGGACCAACAAAAGTGTTGGCACTCAAGGATGGGTGTCTATTCAATTTTATCGGTCTTTTAATAGCGTTCTTATGCAAGCTAATTGCATGTAGTTAAAGTAGAGTTGCTAATCTTCCAAATGAGATTTTCAGAACATTTTCGTGGGTAACTGCAGTAGCCACTAATTTCTTGATGGTTCATTTAATTTATTCCAAAGATATCCTTCTCTTTTTTTTCGTATTCTCTTTTCTTTCCTGTCTAAGGATCTGTTTGTCGTGCATGGTTCCCTCACGGACATTCTTCACGCGTGCTCGGCCCGCACGCGGACCTTTAGTGCATACGTACGCTTTCCGGAAGCCCCCACGAACTTCGGCGCACTTCAAAGGTTCTCTCCGTGTTGATCAGCGCACCGGCGTACAAATCGATAATGCGATTCATAGTTGCTCCGTGACGGGGTTTCGCCGCAGCCTTTTGTAACGCGGACATCCCGGCCGACTCGTATAATCGGCTAGAAACACGCCGACCGATGTAGACCTCTTTGCTTTGCAGGGCTTTAAGCGGGAAAGCTACGTTGATTCGCGTGTTAATCCCTCAATCGAGGGAGTCCATCGCGACAACTGTCTGGTGATCTCCAATGTTCGACAACAGTTCATTTACATATGACGGATATGAAGAGTATCGGTTCCGTATTAATTTTAAAGAAATAGTAGTATAATTTATTTTTTATATTATGATTCGTACAGTTGTTGAATTATTAACAAGAAGAAATATATTTGAAAATTCCTACGTTAAATACAATATTTGGAAATACTTTTGACTTTGCACTTGCCTTCCAGGCATTTAATTAATTAAATAGAAAGCAACGTCACAGGTAATGTTTGGCTTTGTTCAACCTCTTGCTTTAGAGTTCTTATGTTAACAGCAGACATCTGGTAGCGAACACGGTAAACGGAAAATTTGTCCAACCTCATTTCCATAGATGTTCCTTTGAAGTCGTTTCTGGTATCCACCGTCCAGTGCAATGGCATGAAAATACAACAGTCCAGAAAAATAAACTAAGCCTATTCGAATCGAATCAACGCACAAGTTTATTTTTCTCGTCTCCGACCTCATTTCCGCATTTTGGTGAACAAATTTGATCGCGATATAGATGCTTCGATCAGTTAACTAATCGAAGATCATAGGTTCAGCCAGCATGGGTCGCTCAGGGATATTCATATTGACTAGCATTAATTGAAATCAACTATGTCCCCGGAGCTTGCTTATCTACACAATCCAGTAATGTAGGTAAACATAGTTAAGGAATCCCTTGGGACCGAGTCAATATACATAACACAGACCATTACAGTACTATGATTTTTTATGTCGATGATCACATGACCAATATGTATGGGTGGATCAAGCAATAAGTTTGTCTAGATTAATTTTCAAAAACATTCTCAATGAAACACAAGTAGTACAAATACACTAGTAATCTTCCAAAAATTAAACGATACTTCGAAACTTTAAATATTTGTATGATACTGTACACGTTTAATTGTACAACTGTTTAATTAATCTTTAACGAATTAAACCATTTCCAATAATCGAAGTAACGATGCAACGCCGGTGTAAGTCTCTGTCTTGAAGACAGTGTATTCCATTGCGATGGAAACAGAACTCGAACTTCCAGTTCAGATGCAGTTTATGGAGGATGGAAAAGGTGACTGTGGAAAGTTTCTGCGCGTCAAAGGGCGTATGAGAGGGCACCTCAACAAATTTGCAAAGGGTTGGCAAGAGCACGCGTATTTATTCAGGCGTTCTCCTACCCTCGCTTCCTCGAAGACCACTGCGCCACTACCTTCTCGCTGTCCAGTCGCTTCCTTTGATTTCACCTACCGGTTCTCTTCCTCTTCTTCGTTCACTGCCACCCCTATACTCTTTCCTTCGGGGATCACCGTTGGATTCGATCATTTTCAACGTTTGTCTCTGTTTTGTCCTTGTCGTTCTTTAAGTGTGACACTTTTACCTTCATTATACTCCCCCATTCTTTCTTCTTATTCATATTTTTCTCTCGAACATATACTAACATTTTTCATCCCTCATCATAGATATTGTTCTTTTCTTTACCTGTTAATTGTTGTTAGGTGAAGGCTACCATTTGAAAGTTGAAACTTTTAATTTCAATATTTTCTGAATCCTCAAGTATTTGCAAACCAACAAAATCTATCATTTTAATTGGTTTTATCTTTCCTTCCTCTGAATTTTACTTTTCATGTCCAAATGTAATTGAATATCGTATAACTTGAAAAGAGTTTTTCATTCAATCCTCTAACCTTCACCTGTTCCCTCTTGTCACAAATTTCTCCATTTATACGTCGATAACTACTCCGTCATCAATTATATTCACGTTATCCCTAAAAAAATCTGCTTCCTTCGCTCCTCCAATTTGCCAAACATTTGTTACTTCTTCTCCCATACTCAATCCAGCCATTTCGCATCCCCGAGACCACCCCAAGCCGGATCTCCTCATTTTTATTTCACCTCTGCCTCGAGTCCACAAACGTCCCCGAAGCCGTCCTTCCTCTTATCTACACTTTGAATTCACACTTGCCCCTCATCCCTCCCCGCCGACGTCTCTCATCTCTCTCCGGGGCCATCGCCTCCTTCGTTCCTCCATCTCCAATAATGTCTCAACATCAATCCCTCCGGTTTTCCTTCCAACCCCGAAACGAATCTCACAGTTTTCACCCCCTTCGCCCTGTTCACATATTTCCCACCCGTTCTTTCCACCGACCTCGATCCTCTCTATTTGCCCATCCCCTTTCCTTCTTTGTCCTCCGTTGGGTTTGCCGTCTTTCTGGCCCCCGTTCGTTGTTCGTACGTCCGTGTATATATCGGAGCCAGCGTCTCGGCGCACAGTCGGTTCACCGTACGGTGGACCCGAGGAGAACCGTTTGATCTCACCGCCAGAGCCAGATCGGCGAAAGGCCTTTTTCTGCGGGCTCCGAGAGAGCTTGAAGCCGACCTCAAAGACTTGACTGATGACTTGCGGCCACGACGACCACGCGGGGACCGGCACTCGGGTCCCGCGAATCGACGCCGAAGAAGGAGAAAGGATGAACGGGGAGGAAGATAGACGGACGGCGAAAAATAAGTGGAAGAAGGTGGGTCCCATCGCGCAGGCTCGATCCCGATGTTCTAGCGGGGAACACCGATATTCCTGGGAAGACGCGTGCCTACTCGCGTGTCCAGCGTTTCGGGATTCCCCCGGCCTGCCGGCCCGGGGGGCCCAAAGGCCCCGCTCGTCCTGACGATCGCGTTACCCCCGTCGATCTGTCCTCCTTTTTCAACGATCAATTCCTGCCTCGCGGGGCAAGCCGAGGGGACCTAGAGGGAAGTTTTGTGGGCAACGAATGGGAAGATAGAGGAGTATATTGTACACGAAGGGAGAATATTCTTCTTTGGGTGATTGGACGAATGTGAAACTCTCCAATTATGATAAGAAAGGATCTTGAGACCCTTTTTTAAAACTCCTGGAAAAATATAGAAATTAATTCTGTATACGTTCTTTGGTCACCCCATTTAAATTTCTTTCAAATGCACCGTCGTCTTGAATGCGTTTTACTTTTAAAATAGACTGCTCCATAGTACAGGAACAAGAGATTCTTTTTAGTAGAATCAATTTTTCACGGGTCAAGCAACGCGAGTCGCGACAAGGTTTTTCATATCTCGTGTAGCAGCTTCCGTAGATCCTCGAAGTGCCCCATATCATGCTCAGGAGACAAATGGCTCCCCATTCTGACCACTTTAACTCACCATTTGCGCAAGATAAAGTTGCAACGCGGAGGTAACCTCGCTCCTGCGCAACAGTTTCCCGTTCGAAAAATGCGGATCTGTTCAAGCCAGAGACATTACAAAATTTAACTCTTTGCACGCGAAATTCTTTTTTTCTGGTGTCTACCAGCAACTCGAGATGCTTTCTCAGCAGTCTATTATCGCGAATGCTTAGATTGATTTCGCGGATGTAGCCCGATTCGTGATCGCAAACTAATTTGAGATTTGAAAATCAAGTCACCTTTACCTCGTCGACGATCATTTCATTGACACTTGGAGTTCCAAAGAAATTAAACCTTCAACAAACGTTAACGTTGGTTGATTTACTGCGTCAAACCTAGTGGCGACCGAGAGTCGCCTCTCGAGTTACTGCATCATGTTGAAGTGTGACTGAGAATCACCTCTCGAACGGATAGGGTTAATTCAAATGGGAGTTTCTTTTTTCTCCATTTTGAGTAGCATTACAAGGGATCTTAGATCAACTTTCGGGAGTGTCGACGTTGTTCCCCGGCCAAGTGGCGATCGAAAACGTCCGTAAGTCGGGGAGCCGTAATCCAGGGTGCGACTGTAATCGATAACGCTCGCGAGAATGGTCCTGCACGTGACCAGGAGGAAGGAGACCTGGCGGACGGGACCACGGCCGGGAGGGGGGAGGGGGAGGTGTAAGAGAGAAGGAAAGAAAGGGAGAGGGAGTATCGGGGGCTAGTCAGGTCAGCGTCGTCGACGGCTGGCTGGGCTCTGGGGTATACGAGGAAGAGAAGCGTTGTTCTTGGGCCCAGCGTTCGGAGGGGATGGCTCGGAGGAGAGGAACTGTCGGCTCCTTTGAAGTCGGTCGGTACCGTGTGTAATTAGGCCGCCGCTCCCCACCCCGCCCTCAGCCTCTGATCTCGCCGCGCTGTGTCGCTAATTGCTCACCGCCCCACGGCAGAAGCGTCATCGTCGTCGTCGTCGTCGTCGTCATCGTTATCGTTATCCTCGTCCGCGTCTACGTCAGGCTCCTCGTAGTCGTCGTGGACGCCGACGCCTTTTCACCCGACTAGTCCTCTTAAGTGTAACGAACTAGACAACCTGCACCCGTCTAACCCAACATCGGCCGGGCGCTAATTCCGAGTTGGACCGTTTCGTCGGACGTGCTTCGGTAGCCAACTGTAATTTCCTGACCAGAAGCGTGGTTTCTTCTGGCACGAGACGAAACTTTGTTGCGTTCCGCGCGTGCACACGATAGGGAACCCAGCCCGAAGCGGTGTTCGGAAGAGGGCTCTTTTGGATACGCTCTCCCACCGCTTCGACTATCGGTAGGTGGAAGGTGGATTGAGGAGAGCAATGGCCAGGGAGATATGCGTTTGATGGTCTCTGTTGTTCTTGGGCATCGGTGGATATCGATAGTCACGGATGGAGTTCGAAACAACTGAGCTTATTTTCACTTTTTGAGCAAAGTTTAGGAAAATAAAGTCCCCCTATAATCGAGAACGGTGATTATCCTCACTGCTAAAAAAAAACATTAGTGAAATAATCTAACCATTCCATGACTGCACAATTGGGAAGTTGCAAGAGTAGTCATTGAGCCCCTGTTTCTCTTGAAAAAATTATAAAAATGGATGTCATTAAAAGAAACCTCTCTCGAGTTACTTTTGTTATCTTTCTACTCCCTTTGGAATGGAGGTCAAATTGAACACGAGTTATAGTTTCCCTGGAATGTAGACTCGAAAATTGTTGCTTCCCACGAGAAGTTCCATTCGTCGTGGAAGCTTTCGAGAAACCAATAGTTTCCCTGTCTCGGGTACAGTTAGAATTCTTTACGAGCCTGTCTAACGCCACTCCTGCAATTTTTTACGTTTGCATTCCGACTGCAGCGGTCTCTCGGTCTTTAGGAAAAATGCTTGGGTCCATAATTCCCGTCTTGCGACGAGACAATGACTCGTATTCAGGACATCCAGCTAGGTAGAAAGGCGCCGGCGAAACGAGCGAGAGTTGCGGGCGCCAGATATGCTTTCCTAAACGAGTCGCGTCAAAGTTCACGACATCGGTAAAAATCATCTAAACCGTCGGGAAATATCGAGCACCATTTCATTATTACTATCACTTATTCCATTCAATAACGTTTGCGATATAAACTGGCTCCTGTGAATAATTGCTATTACATTTCTGAGACTTACGTACGTTTAAGTAGAAGATGTATGTACTTGAATTTAATATTTAAAAAGAGATTGAAATGCAAAAACACACTTGTGGATAGAATTAATTTCCAATCATATTTGGAGTCGGGTTTTATATGTACAGTCATTAAAAAAATCTGTTTAAATTAAACGATAGGTTTGATATTTTCAAAGAAATGCCATTATATATAAACATGTACTTGAATAAACTTTACACCTGCTCGTATTTATAATGAAATATTTATTTGAAAATATCAAACTTACCATTTGATTTAGACAGATTTTTTTAATAGACATACAAGGTACGAGTATTTATGAGACTGAGTGTATGTAAAGTATAGAAGTAAACAAAATACCATCATCTACTTGCGCCCAACTCAGTCAACGAATACTTCTCCATATAAATATCAACGCATATATGTTATCTCGCGACGATTCCGCCCTATTTCGACAAAGCAAGCTCACGAAGCATTCTCAAAGTCTTCTTCTCAATATACGCAGAGGGATTCGGTTCGCGAATCTCTCGGAAAACACACTTCTGGCGAAGTGAAACTTGTCGCGCACACGGAGAGAGGGGAGGGATGATAAGAGATAGATGAGCCCGACGATCAACGAGGAAGACGGAGAGGGAGGAGACGGATGAGCCCAGAGAGATTCGAATCGATGCGCCGACTATGCGTGGCGCGCGAGATCACAGACAGAATCCCGACGTAAACAGGCTTAAACTGTAATCTCTGCCTTTCGGCTCCTCTCAGTGGAATACTTGTTGCTCCTCTACCCTTTGATGTCGGTCATGCACTGCTCCAAATCAATTTGGACTCATTAACGGGCTGGAACACGGTGCCAAAGGATATCCGAGCAAATATCGCGTACCATTAACCTTGCCTCTTTTAGCAGGTGCCGCGGTGGACGGGCCGCAACGGAGCTCTTTCAGGGCTCGTTCCTTTTGTTCGTCGCATTCGATCCCCTGTTTCAGGAGACGCGATTTCGGAATCGATTCGCCGTCTGGCTCGTTTCTGGATCGTCGCTCGATCGCGATTACTCGACGATTCGGGGCTCCTGAAATCGGATTGGGTTTCCCGCGTTCCAGGAGCGATGGGAATTTTTAGAGAAAGATCTGAGGACTGGGGGGGAACTTCAAAGCAGCATGGAAATTCCTCGCGGAGCATGGCGTGTTTCACGGGCAAACGATTGCGACAGGCTATGGGGCCGTGGACGGATTGGTCCTTTCGTGGGTGGCTGGGACTGTGTTGTCAGGATTTTGAGCGGATGATATTTCTTTGGAAAATACATCTATTGTACATTGGTAGCATAAGTACTGAGAAATGAATTTTAATGATGTAAAAAATAAAGAGTTATAGTTGTAGTCTTGATAAGGAGGACTTGATGTTATGCTGTACTTAAAGTCTGTGAATAACCATGTTATGTTTCATTTTAAAACGGATTTTGTACATGGTGTGGATGATATTGTTTATAAGTATAATATAAAATGAGGCATAAATCTTAATGTCACATGAATATATCATATAAAAATTTAAACTTCCTGAATTAAGACGAAAAAAATGATTGTAAACTGAGAACAATTTCTAGACAGTTCACTGGAATTTAATATTAAGCTACGTATGAATATACTGAACTTTTGGCGACAGTAAAACGGATTAATAAACATTGCAAGGTATAAAACAGTCACTATGAACGATCCAGCCACGATTCTTCTCGTCAGTCCATAAAATAATTCGTCCTAACTATCCAACAACTCCGAACCGAAAAGAGGCTCCAAAAAACACTAGCTACGAGTCTCTAAAAAAAAAAAAAATCGTTTAGTTTTACGAGACATCGTAAGTTCTAATTAAATACAGAAAACTCGATAAAACCGCGGTGAATTATAATAAAAACCGTCGTTCGGGATCCGGCGGTACGTCGTCCACGAAAATAGCGGAATTCTCGAGACGATCGGCGTTATCTCCGTGCTTCGATAAATTAAAATAAAATTCCTTGGACGTTGAGCGACTCGAAGAATTCAAATTTAATTGATCGTGGATAGGGTGATGCGACGAAGGAAAGAGTTTTGGCGCCACGTACCTCGTGACAGAAGGCACCCCACGAGCTGTCGGCGAAGAACGGCGATAAATTTAGGCGAGCCGTGCGGGCCTCGCGGTTTGTCGCGCGTGTCTAGAATCGCGCGTGTAATTTATTACGTGTTCGAGGATCGCGTGCGGCCACGTTCGGGCACATGTGCCGCCTACATAGCTGGAACTTCGATTGAAGTTTGAAGAAGTTGAGGGTTCTTTGCTCTTGAACCTACTGGGTGAATTATCGCTGCATTTTTGTGGTGCAATTTAATTAATCATAGTTCTCATCACACATCACGCCTTACATTATTTATTAATTTAACCGAGTTCATTGTACCGATATACATCTGTGTTGTACAATATATGTATAAGATGGCTGCTTGGGGCATGGGCCTTCATCGATGCTCAACGGGAACGTCGGTAAATACTAAAATTTCTAAGAAAGGTCAAACGCAAAATTATTATTATTTTCTCTAAAGGAAGGACCATAAAAGTGTATACAACAGGAATTACGAGCATCACAACAGTCTCCTCAAGCCAAGAGAATTTATTCTGCCCATTGATTCTAATTTTCACGCCCTTAAAAATGTCACATATTTTCAAAACGGAGTACGTTCACATCAGAGCCGATTATTAAACCTTGCTCCCGGCTTTTCCGTCAAAGTTCTGTTAGTTTAAGCAACCATCTCTGAAATCCCGTCACAAAACGTGTGGCACCGATTAAACAATACTAAATTGCGCCGTGCTCGCGGGCCAAGACCGTGAACAAGGGCCTGGAACAAAGGCGAAAAAGTATCTCGACGGGGTGGGCGTGCTGGCAAAAGTCAAACGACCCTTAGTCGCCCGTGGCCGGAATTTTGTTCAAAGGCTTTCGTTAAATCGTACTTAAAAGTTAAAGCTCGAAGCGTAAGCAAAGGATCTGGCCAACGGGATGAGGCGAGGTTGGAACGGAGGGAGATGGAGAAGCATAACAGGAGGCCGTGAAAGCAGAACCTCGAGATGATCAAAGAGCGTTAAAAGAGGATCGGGTTTGTCTTGCCGCTACTCGTTTTACGTTCCGCGTGCGTCCGGGCACATCGTACACGCGTCATCCCTGCGGCGAAATAAACACCTATGAAAATCTACTTTCCCCGATGATGTACGCGTCTTTAGCGCTTTTGGTGAAATTTTGGTATTACTGAAAATAGGGGAGAATAATATTTGGGTAGAAGGTATATTTAGATCTTCAAGGCGCAATTTGTTGAATGTGTCGGTAAGATTGTTATGTTAATGCTAGACTTTTCAGGGTAGTGCGGATTCTGTATTTTTAAATTGGAGAAGGATTGAGCATATCGATTCAGCAATACAATTTGCATCCTATTTTGATCATTGTTACCAAAAATTGGAGCAAAAGCATTATTAATGGTTAAGTAATTTCAAAAAGAATTAGCAGTTCTAGTGTTAGGAGATACTCCAGATAAAAATTTAGAGTACAAATCACGGTTTGATTTTGGAGTAGGTATATAAAATACTGGAGCAGGTATGTAAAATATTTAATGATTGAGTAATATCAAACCAAATTTTAACAACATGAGTTAAATTCAACTGTTTGATAGTTGTAGTGTTAAGAGGGTCAAATATCGCCAGAATGATACACATCATTTTGGAGTACATAGAATTATGAATGACGAAAACTGAATTCTTAATAACTGAAATTATTGCATTTTTATTAATGTCACCTCTCCAGGAACACATTCCAAGCTCACGAATGTGAGGTCACCCAGGTAAATCCGTCCACGTTACTCGATTTACAATTCATCCCCTAGATAAAAACATCTCACAGTTTCATACTGTGGCACTATATCCAATAAAATCCAGACGACAAAACTCACCTGAATCTCCGTCCTCATCTTCGCAGTCCTCGTCGCCAAGAAGCACACAATTCAGGGGTAGCACCGTAGAATCCTCGAACGCCTAGATCACCCCTCGATCATTTTCATCTGCTCGAATCTGGTTTCAAACGTACAGTCTTCACGTATCGCAAACACTACCGCGCTCGGTCATTCTCGTTATCGTGAAACCGCGCTCGCGCGAGATCGTCCAGCTGGTGACAGCAGCCTGATCGAAGAAACTGGCGGTGAAGGGTTGTGAATGCTGGCCACGTGGTGGCAGAACGCATGAAAACACGAGGACCGGGTGCGGCCTGGTCTGGGCTCCGACGCACGTCCCGGTTGACGGTTCGCGGCGCACTGCCGCCACTTTCCGCTTCGCACGCTTCCTCTTCTTCTCCTTCTTCGTTCCTTCCGCCGCAACGAACCCTTCTTCCGAGTCACGAGGACCCGGTGCGCGCACGTGCCGTGCCACAGGCCGAGAAACAGCGACTGACACCTCCTCTTCTTCGCGCTTCACCCTTTCTCCTTCGTCGTCGCTTCTCTGTCTTCGCCCCGCCGTCCGGGGGCCCCTCTTCGTCGCCGGCGGCCTCTTCTTGCTCTTTAGCCGCTTGTTTGTTGTGGGTGTTTTCTTTGGCGGCCGCCTCCGAGCCGCTCTTTTTCGTACCCGGAAGAGGAGAAGAGAAGATTAATCGACGGGGACTTCTCCGGGGCGAGAGGAACGTTCTTCCCGATCTCGAGCTCTTTCCCTTCTCGATCCTGGAATTGATGGACAATCGATTCGAGCAACACGCGAGGTTTCTTGGGATCCTTGGTCTTCTTTCTTGGTAACGCGATGGATTTTTCTTGTCGACTCCTTCGACCCTTTTTAGAGTCTTAAAATCGTGAAATCGTGTCACTGAGTTGGTGCGCTCTAAGCATCGATCTGGAGAATCTTCATCCAGAAGTTAATGTAGAAATTCGTTGACGATTCCTGTAATTTCTTTAAGATACAAAGGTGCGATGGCTCGAAGTCAGTTTCTCCTCAGGTGTTCGTGGCTTCGACCGGTCGGTCGTTTCTTCTGCTGGCCTTTGCGTTCGGAGACGTTTCAGGTACGAAATTTCGTTCCGAGTGGCTGGAGGCTCCTTGCGCCATCGGAGCTTGGCACTGACTGACAATCGGGCCAGGTTAAACCGCGCGAAGTAACCAGACAACAGAGTGTCGGGGCGGGGGGAGGCACCAGGTCAGGGAGAAACGGGCGGAAAGCGACGGGAGAGGGGCGTCGGAGAATCCCTGCCACGTGGAGGGTTGTTTTGATTAGAAATTATGTCCATCGAGCTTCCCCCACTCGGAACAAGAACTCAGGTGCGCGAGTTTACAGGTTGAAATGTACCAATTATGATACTTGGATGATTTTTAAACAATGTTTTTTGTTGATAGACTCTTTATATGTAGATACATGTTTTGATATTCATATCACCACTTGCCCCATCCCCCCTTTTTTTTAAGAATTTCAATTTTGCGAAGAAATGTGTATAAATTTATCGAATTTTGAATTATAGTTAAAATAATTAAATATAGTCTAAAATATCACGTAAATACATACCAGTCAGTCTTAAAAATATTCGTACCCTCTACGTCTATTAAAGGAGTTTGTCTAAATCAATTAATAGATATAATAATATATTTTTTTATTACCTTCAGAGCAATTGAAATAATAGTTTGTATATCATAAATGTATTAAGCACAATGAATACAACAGGGTACGATGAATAAGTACAAAGATATTCATTCCTCAACGATTTCACATTGATAATAACAGAAGAACCCTCACTGTTGATTACCGTTCATTGTTAACAAGATTCATGAAAGCATGAAAGGAGTGTCTTAGCCTACAAATTGGCTCGACTTTTATAATACATTCCCACACGCCACATTCCACGCTGTCAATATGTCCATGTAAACTCTTTCCCTGGTCCATTCTGTCTTTACACTGTCACGTACCACAACTTAAACAAACATTCCCCTACCTTATTTACTTCATTCCGTCTTGCATGCTAAATACCGACAACGATATGCATCCCGTACGAAATTTGCGCCCACACATGTTTACTCTATATAATCAGAAACAAAAAATCGGAAATTCCTGTCCCTCAAAAGGGAAATCCGAGTGCAAAGGGTTAATTATGCTCACGATCGGAATATTGATGAATCGATTGAACTTTTACGACGCGAGAGGGAGCCGAGGGAACGAAGAACGTGTAACGGATAGAAAAAGTCTATTACTCGAAAAACGGGTTTCCGATGCCGCGGGTGCTACCGGGTGCGCCCGTAGTTTATCGTTGAAATCGTGTAGCACGTTAGGGTGCGTCCAGACTTGAGCCGAGCGGCGCACCGCGATCATTAGCGGTCATCTAGAAGCCCGTCTGGCTGCCAGCGAGCCTGTGCACGATATTCTCCTTGATACCCGCTTGTTTCACCGACGTACTCGCGTCGATTCGAGGAACTCGTAACCGCACACGCGTTCACCATCCATCGAAGTTGCTGCATCTCGAATTCAACCCCTGACACGCGAGTACAACGGCCCCTAGACCAGATTTATCGATTAAGGGAGCATTCCTCATTATGAAGTTGATTAATTAGGTAATCGTTGGCGTTCCTTTTGAGTCGCAAGTTTGAGGAGGGCGAAGTGGCCGCAGGTGTATTTATCGAGGTTTAAGGGTATCGTTTGAATTAGACGGTTGAAATTAATACTTTAAAGTCTTCAAGGTGTGATGCACTTTCTGTATTTATTTTATTATTAAATATCGATCGATGATAAATATTGATCGTAGAGGACGTTGTATCTTCGAGACTTTGGACGGCTTACAACGAGTCTTCCAAGCTATCGAATAATTTTGAGGAATTAAAAATTCCAGCGGGTCGTTAGCTCCGATTTCAAGTGGTGATTTAACTCATACGGCAATGGGAAGGTCAAGCATAAACCAACTTTTTCCTAACAAGATATAATACCTACTTAAATTCCACGACGCGTAAAAATTAAATTAAAAGACCGCTTTCGTCTCCAATTTGGACGCGATCCAACGTTCTTAATTTGGACCCGCTCCAAATGCACTTTTCACCGTGTTCTTCTGAAAGATGATATTATTCCCAAACCTAAAGAATTTCGAAACGTAAAAACCACTACCACGTTTAAAAATGTTAACTAGCACCCAAGTGTGTATTTAGTTTCGTATTGAAAATTTCTCCAATGTTCTATCGACTTACAGTAGTGTAATAAACTTTATTTACATTCTAAAATTTATTTCACCACGTCACAATCGACATTTGAAAAATTGTTTCAGCCACATTATCGCGCCATAAAGTATCGTATCACTGAAATACGACATTCCCTCTCGCGCCTACCTAATAAATACAGTGGCATGTGTGTTTCCAGGACACATTCATACGCGGACCTGATATCCCCGACAAGGAGTAGATTGATTTTTTTTTTCGGTAGCGACGGCGACCTTTGAGCGACGGCCATTTAAACGAGCGCTTTTTCGCGAAGCCGACGTTCGCAGGCGACCGAAATGACGTTATTAACGAAGAATGTGTCGTCGGGATGTTATCGTGGCGAATTAACGATAAGCAAAAGATCGTAGTCACCGTATCAGGAATCTCATTCCGTGAGTCATCGTCGAACCGGTCGATACCAATTGAGGCCGATCGAGAGTCGGGATGATCACGGGGCGAGGATGTCATTCGGGCAGCTCGCACCGTCTTTGGCGGACTTTTAAATGATAATCGACGAGAAAAACGAAGCTGCGATTAAGATCGGATACCGCGCCGATGAAAGAACCGCGAAGCGTATATGGGATAGCGCGATGAGGTCCGATAATCGGCGATCTGCGACGCCCTCGGCGCGAGATAAGCGCCAGACGGTTTTGGGCGATGGAATTGGGGCTGGGGCTACCGAACAATTCCATTTTTGGAGTATTTTGGTGGTGGAAGGGGCGTACTACTTGCAATATTTTGAGGAAACTTTTACTTTAGCGGTGCTTCGGGTCTTTGGCTCGAATTTGTGAATAATGAAAGAATTAAATTAAATTTGCATACCTAGCGCGAGTGGAATTATCTCTGAGACATTTTCAATTATGATTTCATTTATAAATAATTCCAGTCGAATTATGTATAAATTTCTTATGAAAATTTTAGTATAATTTCATTCCCCTTTACAAATTTCGAGTATTACTCAAATCAAGGAATCTAAACCCCAACACAATATATGAATATGATGTCAAAGCAACCCTAAAGCATTTCTCAAGATGTTCACAACAATATTTCTACCGTATCCATCAAAAATAATTTTAACAATTAAAGATTATATTTCCAAGTAGAATCCCACCAAAGAGACTAGTACCAAAAAAAAAATTGAAGTACTCATAATAAAACTGAATTACGTCCTTTCTTTACTCGTAGCGCAGTTGGCAAACCTAACCGTCGCGTTCACAAGACGTTTTCTCACGCAGCAGCCGATAGCATCGCCTTTCGCGACCATTGTCAACCATAACAACCAAGCCACAATTCAAGCTCCGAGATTAAACAACAATCAGCCCAGCGGTTTATACTCCGAGGCGGAAGGTGTGAAGGATACTCATTGCGTTATCGTCAAGTAGAAACTATAACGAGCCCCTCGTAGCCTCTTAATTAGTATGAAGCCGATACACGCGCGCGAACAACGACCGACCGTTAACAACTGTTCTTTATTATTCCACTTCCACGCGTTACGCTCGAGAGGAACGAAAGATTTCACCATCGGTTGGACCACCTACGAAGCTCATGCGACTGCCTTCGTGGCTATTCGCTTATTCCTCGGGAATAACGTTTACAATTCGATAGTAAAAGCATTACTTTTATCAATTTTCACTCCGAGGGTATGGTGACGGTCGAAAATGTCAACAATTAACGATGATAACAGCCTCGAGGTGTTGTGGAAGAGTTGCGTTCTTGGATGGGTTCGCCACCCCTGGATCACAAGTGAACAGTTCTTCGACGCTTTCCAGCCTGGAATTTGAATGTTGCTTTCGGCAGAAGAGGTGAAAATTGTTACATAATTGGCGATTTTATGTTCTTATATGTCTAGAAAATATTCCTGGAACATTCCTTCATTTATTTTCATTTTAGAAACAATCATAATGAATCGTCCTATTTTTACGTCGAAGTTTCAGTCCAAGTACACCTTGTGCTCTGATTTTGCAAATTATACTCACAGAACAAAGAATATTATGCTATCATTGAAAATTTGACTGTTCAATAGGAAGAACGTCTCGAACCGCTCGTTGCTCCAATTCGTTTATATTATCCACCTAAACTATTGTCCACCTTTGTTGGTGACTCCTGGTCTCCACTCCCCCATGGCCGATTTTTCCAACGAATTTCCCACATCTTCCACGAATTCTCCGTCGCCGAACAGATGACGCCTAGATATCAGTTTCTTCGAAACGACGATTCGGCCAGGCATCGTGAGCAGTATCGCCGAGGTGAACGTTACCGAGCCGAGCGACAAAGAGGGAGGATAAGCGAGAAAAAAAGAGATAAACGAGAGAAGCCGTGGTGGAAGGGATGAAAGGCGCCGACTGCCCTCTAAGATCCCTCCCCTCCTGCGGCTCCCTTTTCTCGATTACACCTGGTCACGACGCCATTCCCGTATCCCGCTCCTGTTAGTGTCAAATCACCGTGTTACGTGTCCTACTACGTACCGCGAAGTCAACGCTCCTTCCGTTCTTTTCTCCTCTTCGGCGAAGAACTGCTCGACCTCGGCGGCCGACGTGCCCCGATTTTGCAACGCGAAATTTACCACCCGACGCCTTTGTTTTCCCCAATCTATAACTAATTTCTATGGGAAAAGTATCATTTTTATTCGCGTTCAGACGTATTTTTATTCGAGCATTATTTTAATTCACATTAGGTCGGAAAATATTTTCATTTATATTGGATATGATTTACTTTCATTAATATTAAACAGGGATTATTTTTATTGATACGAGGCTTGAACTATCCTATTTTATATTATGATCTATTTTACTTCGTGCTATGAATTATTTAATTCACCTCAAGCATCTATTCTTTTAATTCATATTAAATAAGAACTATTTTCATTCATGTTAGACATGAATTATTTTAATTCATATTCTCACATTTCCTATGTTTATTTATATTCTATTATATGTCGATGCCACCTAGAATCTTCGAGTCAGAAAAAATGAAAAGCACCCCTCCAAACACCTAATAATTCCAAAAAGAACCACCAACCTGACCAAATTATTCTAAAATGCCAATCAAGTTACAAGAGATTCCTTGCAGTCAACAAATATCTGTAAACTAGGATCTTCGAGTCAGAAAAGGTGAAGAGCACCCTACCACACCTAATAATTCCAAAAAGAACCACCAACTTGACTAAATTATTTTCAAATGCCAATCAAGTTACAAAAGATTCCCTACAGTCTACAAATATCTGTAAACAATTGCACACTCACGCACGCGCCCTTGCAGACGTCTGGTTTCACAGCGCCGGTAGAGGCACAGCATGAAGTGTCTGAAAATGGCGACACGTAGGCACGAGACGGAGAAAGAAGCGACTTCGCCTTTTGAGATTTGTTCTGGCGAGTGGAGCGGCCCGAAGATTAAAGGCACGGTTATCTGGGGCGGGTTACGGGAGGCGATACGGCCCTGGCGCCCCTGGAGTGGGAGTAATGAGAATGCTCGTAAAGGGGCAAGAGGAGGATGGAACGAGCCGTTTACCTGGACGCGTGACGGAGGCAGGTGCGCGTCGTGGCTGTCGGCACGTTTGATGTTCGCCACGCAGCTCCGTCAGCAGGAACGTTGGATGCGTGTGTCGCGCTTGAATGAAAGACGAAGGATAGACCGAGACTCCTCATGGACGAAGGGGAGGTCGAGGGGAAAAGGAGGGGACTAGCCGGAAGCAGGAATTACGCGGAAGAAATGAGGGAAAAGTGTAGCAAGCCGAAAGGGTGAAAGGGCGAGCGATCAAAGGTGGAGAGGGAGCACAAAGGATGAGGAATGGGACGAGAGGGATGAAATCGGAGGATAAATCAGGCATACATTCCTTTAATTCATATTAAATAAGAACTAATGTATTTTCATTCATATTAGACATGAATTGTTTTAATCCATACTGTTCATTCAAATCAGTATCCATAGACGTATGGTTCTATCAACAGAGTCATCATATTCTTAATTATAATGCTACGCAGTGATGCAGATCGTTGAAAATTAAAGCAATTAGTTTATAATAACGTTTCAGATATTGATTAAAATTGACTGTCACTCATATTATTGGATATCACACAAACAATTAATTATATTATCATATTTCGCTTTTATTTCAAGATATTCAATATGTGATCAGAAATTATGGCCTCTTTTGGTGGATTCTGACCCACTACGATCTACGATTCCATTCTCCAACGTGTTCTTCGTTCGTCGTGTCCCTCGATCGCGAATAAAGCATTTTTAAAACACACAGGTGGGGAGGAGAAGTTATGGCAAAGCGCGACCACCGGCGCCGATGAGTCCTCTAATTATTATTCGATCGCACGGTACGCTCTCGCACAGACGTATACACGCGGATATTTCGTTGGTAGGTGGGCGGGGACCGACATTGGCGTCGAACGGGCCTAAATGCCAGCAATCGTTCTAAATACTACGGGGGGGATCCGGTTAAATAAACATCGGTAATGCCGTTTCGTTGCCTTTTCGCGAAAACGATCCCGACCAGGGGCCCGTAAGCCTTTATTTTATTGTTATTGCGATGTATTCCACGCCAGCGCACTCCGCGTAGCGGTCGAGCACTCGATAAATTAGTGTAATGCCCGCTGATCGCTACAAGTTAATGCGCGATCAATATAAACACCGAGTGTGTTCTTTTACCGCTTCGTGCGATCCCTTTGAGAATTCGCGCCGAAGTGTGAATATCGAGCGAATAAATTCGAGCAGCTTGGAGCTGTTTCTGTGTAATTGCGATGATGCCCACAATTGTACGTGTTTCCTTTAGAAGAGAAAACTGGAAATTTGATTCTGAGGATCAGTGTATCGGTAATTGAAACTTCTCACTAAAAATGTTTAAATTACATCTTAATTTGTTCTTCTCTGTCAAAGAAGCCACCGTGTATATCCTTGATGTTTCTTCACTACTTCATTAAATTTGTTTAAAGATTTAATAGTTAATTTAATTGAACAAATCATTCACGATACTTTCATAAATCACTCTTGATACAAAATAGGGCTATATGGATACGTTTGTATCAAATTTTATTCAAAATACAACGTCATTCATACAGAATATTATCAGAAATTTAATGAGAGTTTCGTTTGAAGTATTAGCCAATTCTGTCATGAAAATATAATCGACTTGTGGCCACTCTCGTCGAGCACGTTTACGAATTCGATTTCGAATTCAGAATTTTCGGCAGTTGAATGGAATTGAATGAACTGGAAATGAATTTCGACAAAGGGAAAGTTTTTCAATCGAATTTGCGAATAGTTCTAAGTTCTATTTGCGTTCTAAGGGACACTGTTTGAGGCCCGAATGGAGTTTTAGCGGAAAGCAGTCGAGGTTTCGTTCAAGGGACTCCGTGGAATTTCAGTCGGTTGCAAATTCTCGCCGATTTTCGGAAGTTCCAGATTCACAGGAACCGTCTGTAATTTCTCTTTCGATCACCTAGTTGCGAGAAGCCACCAACTAAATGCCAGTAAAGCATCTAACTTGCAATTTGCATGGGTTGCAGCGGTTTCGCGGAGTCACTAAGGATAAATAACACGATAATCCTGCAACTCTACGAACTTGTAATTCCCTGTTCGCGAACCGGCCCAGTCTCACGAGATTGTTATTAGTAAAACTTTGAGGGGACTTTATCTGACGATGGCTCGCCATCTTCCGCGGGGTCTCCAACTTGAGAAAAGTCGATCATAAACATTGGAAATTCCCATTATAGGCGATTAACTCTTCGTTTGCATAAGGCGGTTCCCTCGAATCACAGAAATACACCAAGACAAAATTCTAATGCTGCATATACTAAAACAATTTTAGCAGTGAAAACAGGAGCTGTAATTTTATGTGATTACCTTATGTTTACTAAATGTGGAAGCAGTTTTTTTCAGTAAATTTGTATTACTAACATTGCAATACTTCACCTTACTTCAAAAAAATTGAAAAACTATAAACTTCCACGAGACCATCATCATTTGCATCTATCCAACACATTTCACGTAAAATCCCCCATAGTCTTTCCTTCCAATTTCCTACCCACAACCACTCAGGCCCATTCATGACCTCGTGTACTATGTCAAACCAGCCAAGAAATAATTAATTCTAAAGAAAGGCAAAATAAAATTTGTCCCTCTTTCTTTTCGTTCAAAGATGGTAACCCTAGTTTCATCGTCCAGAGGTGGTAACCCTAAACACAATCCGAATTTCCATGGAGGGCGCGTGGTGGCGATTCGCCATGGAAAATCTGAAACTGAATCCAGCCTGCTTCATTAACCTTCATCTGAATTTATACAGGAGGGGCCTCGTGGCATAGGAAGCCGGGCCCCGGTGCCTACAATGGGCCAGGACACAATGCGGTTAGATAGGCCACTAGATAACTGCAAGAGGAGGACACACGTGTCCGGAACACGTGTCCTTTTCGTGGCCCCGCCGTAATATCGTTGCCTCGTCTTTAGATCGCCGCGATACGTGTCTTCTGTGTGTTCCACGAATTGGACCGCGCTGGTTGGCCACGATCGAAGATCCTTTGCTCCGGCGACCGGTTACGGTTGTTCTAGGTACCCGCAAGGAAACGGTGTGGTGTTGTTTTCGCCTATCTTCGGTCGAAAGGTCGCTATTCAGGCAGTGATTCGTGGTCCCGCTTGTACTCGCATTTCTTTGGATTTGTTTTTAACCAGAGCTTCCCTTTACTCCTCGGAGAAGGACTTCTGGGGTGTCCGTACTAACCCCAGGTGTTTTCGCGTTGTTTCGACTATAGAATCTCGATTGTTATTGTTTTTGTCCTAGCGTTATGTGATCATCGAGTTTATGGTGTATAAATTATGTAGAAATATGCACCTATATCATTCGAGTTGACATTATAGAGGTCGTAGAACTGAAGAAGTGTATAGTCGAGGCCTGCTTAAGAAAAAATCGTAAATAGAACCTCGATTAGAACCTGAGCTAAACATCGGAGTCTCAAATGACCCTAGAAGTTGAACTTGACAGAAAGCATCCTATGATTAAACGAATATTTTCACTATCATAACCATCAATATGGACAATAACCTTACCAAGACGTAGTATTTCCTACGTATTTATTTTTATTTCAAAATAAAATATGTACAATATTCAGGGTCTCGATTCTCTATATTTCTATTAAAAAATAGTAGGTTAACTTGTAAATGTTGGATTGCTTGTAGCCGTTTTCAAGGAAGAAGTCATATAAACGCTCGTTGTTTTACTTCCGCGACCGAATGAAAGTCGAAATCAAAGTAGTTACAAAACGCAGACGCCCTTTAAAACGCGGAGTGAAGTGTTGCGGCTCCCTTTGATCTTCAAACGCGTTACCCACGGTTTATGTTGAAGCACGAAATGTGCGGCAGCTTACGACGAAGTATAAAGTGCGTCATTATGCTTCATTTTGATCAGCGAACCGTGTTAATTTGAAATGCAAACCCATTTCAATACCGTGCCATTCTCTGGAGCCAGCTTGCTCGTCCTGCAAACATTTTACTTCAGAACCGAACGTTTTTTAGAATTCAGATCCTAGTTTCTGAAGATCAATGTTGAAGATCAGTTTAATTATTTTTATTAAATCCTTTCTATTCACTTTTCGATTCTCTCCATTGAAAATTTATAAGGTCTCGGTGCCTACAATGGGCCAGGTTGAATCATATAAAAATTAGATAAAATCTTATCTATTTTGGCAGCATCTTGAAAAGACACCGTGGAAGCTGATGTTCTCCACGAAATCCATCCTTGTCTACAAAGATTAATTATTTTATTGGAAATGAATAAAAACTGAAGCTTATCATATTATTACAAAAATGTTAATAGTGTATATTTACTTGGAGTGCTGGACCATGAAAAGAAAGTGATACAAAAAACGTTCGTTTAGACTGAAACAACCTTTACAACTACTCTGTTCATACAATACAAATTTTTCTCAAAATAATTATTCATATTTCTTCATTTATTCCTCTTTATAATCTCATCCATATAAATATATTTTAGTTACCCCTGAAACTCCAATTTAAACAGCAAACTACTTTGTGCTCGTGACGAGTACATCACAACCCCGAAACATTCTTGACCCTTTACCAACGACTATACACGTCCCTAAGCATCCAACTTTTTAAGAATCATAATGAAAGTTCCATATCGTTCCACGATCGCTAGATCAACGTCGGTCCCGTCCGATTCGACAGCTTTCCAAGAGCTCGTCATCCAACAAGCATCCCACCCCGGAGGACGCGTCGTCGTCGTGAACACCGTGGCAGTGCATTGGACCAGGTCTACAAAGCCCTGCCCAACGCAGAGCGAGTACCGTTTCAAAGTGGTTCGTCGCGGCACACTTTGAGGCACCGCAAAAGTAACCACGTTTGTAGCCGCGGCGTCGTGAACACGGTGGCGCGCGCTGCCGGGGCTTAAGGGATGCGAAACGGTTTTCAGGGTTGGCCCCGAGGAGGAGAACGTCGGCGTAGGCGGCCGTCAAAGCGGAGAGCCCGTTTCGTCGCAATAGAAAAGCGCATAACCACATGGCATAGAGAGGCTCCACGGCTCACAATGCCGGTCACATGTCACCATCTCTTTGAACCATGCCGCCCGGCCTCTTTCTTCTAGCCTCTCCTCCCCCGCACGCCGCGCGCTGTCACGGCCAATGAGCACCTCGTGTGCTCGATTTCGGATCCGATCGGTTATGCTCTCTCGGTGCTCGCGTGGAAACCTGGTTCTCCAACAGGTTTCCGGGGATTTCTCCCATGCGACCATGCGGGCTCCCTCATGGAGGATTGATCGATAGGGTGAGTAAATATTGTGGATCCAGGATGCTGGATGGCTGAGGTGTTGCTGAATTTTGGTTTCTCTCGGAGGATTTGGGTTCTGGGGACATCGGGATGAGTGTGGGACTGAATTTTTTATTTAAAATGGCTTGGTCGCTTTTAAGGGGAACGTTTGGTTATAATTTGACTGCCATTAAAATTCGTACTGCATGGAAAACACTGTCTTATCGTCAATGATATATACAGAAAGGATATATAAATATAACAAATATTTTTCTATTCGTAGCATATTAATATTAACACACTACAAATCTTCCTTGCCAAAACTTACCCTAAGCAAATAATACAGAATTGACCTGAACATCCTCACCGATAATAATTTTAACTAAAGTCGTTCCTTCACTTTTCTTCGCGATTATAAAAGGAGATCTATTTGAATCCCTGGTCCACGAAAGACATCCCGTGTCGCTGGAAGCGTTTGTTGGGTGGCTGCGACAGGGAGCAAAAATCTAATTAAAAATCAGCCGACGGCCCCAGTCGAGCAGAAGAGTGGGAGCGTTAAAAAGCGTCGAGTCGCGAGCTTATAAGGAGATGTCCCTTCCGGCACGGCGTGTGCGAGCTCGCGAGCGAGAATATTCAAAAGATCGGAAGTTCCCTCTGATGTACCGGCATCGGCTACGGACGTGCTATGGAAACAGGCAATACGAATACGGCTACCACGCGTATAGGCCGCGCGTCTTTTTTTACGGATAAAAACGACGTAATCGTATACGACGACCGATCATGTAATGTTTTCGCGAGTCTGCGGCCGCATCGAGAAATCCGCCGGCGCTTAATTAGCCGCCGGCATCGTCGGCTCCTCGAAACCGTGCTTTGATCAGGGACTGGATTATTCCATCGGCGGATGTTTTTTACGGCTTTTTTGCCACGCGAAAGCAAGCGCCTCTAAATCGTCGATGGATCGACGAGCTTCCGGCGAATATCCACGACGCGCTTCCGTTTCTTGCCTACTCCGATACTCGAAGTCGGCCTTTCTCGTTTTAGGACGATTATGACACGATCGAGAATTATTATATTATTCGCGAACTACTTCAATTCATATTATATTTCATAGTTCATAATACGAATGAATTGAAGATATATCATGGATTTTATTAATACATTCTAATACTTTGTCTTCCTTCTTTCTCTGAGAAAATTGAAAAATAAATACATTCACTTTTTTTGCAATGATTTATTCGCAAAGTGAATGTTCTCTACTTTTGAATTATTTTTATTCATATTCTATTTCTATATTCTTTTACGGCTATTTGAATGTTCCATAATAGTGATAGATTCAAACAATTTCATCATTTCTACCAACACATTCCATTTCATCTTTTTCTCAAGTCAGTAAGGAATGAATGTACCCATTCAAAAAGTTATTTACCCCTAAAACAAAACATATCAACCCTCGACCCGGTTTCAACGTATGGAGGTTTTAAGGATAACATTAGAATAAAGAATCGAAGCGGTCCATCATTATTTCATCTCAAAGGGAACTCGAGACTGCAACTCATCGATAATTGGAACGGAATTTCTGCCGCCTGAGAATGTTATTATGAAGCGAACCATACGCGTGCACGCGCGTACGTCAGTATAATGCCGAAACGCAAGTAGAATGGGCCCCGCAAGTGGCGTCCAATTAATAAAGATTACCAGACCGGTTTGTAAAAATGATAAGGACCCGTTCTAAGAAGCCATTTGCGATAAGGAAATGTCCACGGTCGCCGTGATTGGTATTCGCCGGGGTTCGTCAGATCCAGCCGACAAATTCGACCGAAAGGCATTTGCATTCGCGTGCACTAAATCGACGGATCCTGTCGAGAAGAGATCGTTAAGAGGCGCTTATAAATGAAGGAGATTTAAAGAACGAGATCGAAAGATAGCCGCGTTGGTCCGCCGGGACTGCTTCAAAACAAAAACGAGACCGTTTACAAAAGCCCTCGAGGAATATGCAAAAGGTTACGCGAAGGGAATTATGTAAATTGTTTTTTGTTTAAAACAGGTGACAATGGTTTCTCGCGAGAAACACTTTATCAGGTTTAGAAAGTATTCTTCGAAAAAAATCTAAGTACCCCTTTTTCAGGTGGTGAAAGTTGACGTACTTCTACTTTGAGTAGATCAGAGCCAGAAGTACTCTTTTTCAAGTGATAAATGAAAAGAATAATAATGTGACCTAACATAATTAATACTTATTTCTAGCATAAACATTGCAGGGGGTGTTGAAACTTCAAGTATTGATCTGTTTTGTATACCTTTATTTTCTCATATTTTTTTACTGTAAGTTCATTCATCAGTTTATCCATCGGTAATCACTTTTTATGGAAGTAAAAAGTAGCACTTCTGGTATTTGTAGTTATTTCTAGTAAAAATAAATGTACATGCAACATAAAACACCTTCATAATTAATTGGCTCACATGGATTTCCCAATTCGGAATAACACTCACCTGGACCACCCATTGTCCTCATCCTCCAAGATCACCACTACATTCGAACAATTTTGTGTGTAAAAATACACTACATAACGCATATACAAAGTGCCAGAAAACTAAGAATAAGTTACCATATAAGCTAAGGTCGCTCCACGACCTTCCAGAAGAGGAGTTCACAGGATTACGCACGGTGGTGAACGCCGTACGGGAGCGATACAATTATGGCGGCCGTTGGTCCGGATTAGGGATACGTAATGCTCGCAAAAACAAGCCTGCGTGGCGGCAGCCACGTGGCAGTGATTATCTCTCGATGCTTTGCACACATCTGCTGGTTTTTGTTCACCGTGATGCACGTCGACTGGGCTCCGCGAGTCGACCGAGTACCTCTGCAACTTTGTAATTAAGGTGCCCGCGACTTCGCCATTACGAAAGCCTTGAAGCCTTATGGAAGTCTCTATAGTGAAGAGAGATGATGAAATGGTAGAAAACTTGCAACATCGTCCGGAGCTGCTAGGTCTCTCTACCCAAAATCTCATCGAGCGCAAAGGGTCAAAATCGACCCATCCTCGCGAGCGAACAATGAGAAGCGCCAAAGCGAGCGTCGCGTAAGTGTTAAGCCCGAAACCTCGAAACGGAGTGGATTACAAGGAAAGGTTAAGCGTATTTTAATAACGATAAACAGGATAGCCGGCGATAAGCGAGCACGGTGGGGCTCGTGTAGACTTATGTGGGTGACCGGCCCCCCGTCCGTGCAAACAAGTAGCTCGTGTTGGTTCGTGTAAGCCGCTCTCCAACAAACCACCTTGTCTTGGCTCCCTTTGTAGTTACCGCCTCTAGGGCGAGCACAGTAGACACGTTTTCGCTCCCTAATAAACACAACTGATATATAATATATGCCTAGTGGGCCGGCTTATGGTGTACCTAAAGCGGACGTCCGAAAAAGAAATGAACACGGGCCTGATATACGACGCATCGTGAATTATCATAAAACGATATTTCACTTTTTTTCGGGGGGAAGAGAACGTTGGAGTTCCAACCGGCTACGATTAAGGCGATACTAAAACGGAGCGAAACGGAAATAATAATCGTGGCCGCCCGATGGAGGAAACGGACATCGAGGGATGGACCAATCGAGAACCATCGTGGAGGTGTAATTGTTTTCCCTGTAGATGAGCAAATGTGGTCTGGTATTCAGGGGTAGAAACGTTTAATACTAAGAAAAATTATAGTTTACTGGATCTTTGTAAACGTTATCGTAGGAAAAGTCCTTTGGTAATCAGAAGCAAGAATTACATTCGGGATCTACTAGAGGACTCTCCAGTAAAGCTTTTCTAGACTTTATCCTGGACCGTTCAAACGATGAATCGCGTCTAGAGGCAGGATCAGGGGGGATCTGCTAGAGAAAAGCATTTGCGAAGAGTTCTCCAGCAGATCCAGGACGAAACGTTGTAATTTTTTCTCCTGTTTTTGAAGAAGTTTCTTCTTGTGTATGGTGGAATGAATTTATGAGTGAAAATACAGGGATGGCTTGATTGGCTTCTTCACAATGCTAATACAACTACCATAAATATTTCATGTAATCAACAGTAGTCTTCGAGAGTGTTGAGCCATGTATTTACACTGGAACATTGTAACTCGGAGCATATATGTTATCAATGCATTTGTAAAAAACATTCTGATTAAAATATTACATGTGAGCAATGTCTAGAAAACGTCGAATCAGAATAAATATTATTTATGCGTACTTCCAAAAGTATTCTTTTACCTTTCTTTGGTATTAAATATTTGTTTTCTGAACAATTTTGCAATGATACTTTTTTGCAAAAGTAAGTAGTTCTCGGAATAAACATTAACAGAAAAAATTAGTTACAAGTTACATTACTAATACGATAATAATGTTTCCATATAAAAATTTGATTTTAAGCCTTCTTTCGTATCGCGTATGAACTAGGATTCCTATAATAAAAGGTAAAATATAGGTAAATAGCTGAAAAATCAGGGAAACTCGAGGAATCCTCGAGACAAGTTCTTCGAAGAGTTTCCTCCGATCCATCCCCTCGGCTTTTTCCTCCAGTCACGAAATCGGTGCATGCTCGCGCGGGAGGGAGACGATTCGCCGTGGCGGTAACCCGTGACGCCACTTTCGGCATAGGGCCATTACTTCTCTTACTTTTTAACGATCCGTCTGGATGCGCGCGGTGTTCCCGAGGGCCGGGGATCGGAGCTCGCGCTCTCTTGGAGGTTCGCCGCCGAGGGAAGCACCCCGCTGCGATAGTCTGGAGTCCCCTTAACAAGCGCCGATACCATCGTAAGGCTTGCTGCCCCGGGACTTGGCTTTGCATACCGCTGCGCGGTGCCGCCGCGTCGGGACGTCTCCTACGTTTGAATTCCGACGGCGAACGGTGAACTATGAATGAACCGCATCCTTGTCCCGTTCGCTTTATAAATTTTACAGCTTCCTGCCTCGCGGTCCCTCCCGTGCGACCGGATCATCGTCGCGACATTCGCTTTATACTTCGACAGAGGGTGAGTGGTACGTACGCAACGGGGGTGGAGGGTAGCGATTGCACACTGATCTACAATTAATCTTTTGAAGTACTGAAATGTTAGGGTATGTAAGATAAGTAGAACGGGATGTTTGTCTTTTGACACTCTCGATACGACGTGGAGGATAAGGTGTGATAGGTCAGTGTCGGAAAGAAGGGTGAAAGAGCAATTTTCACGTATACAAATACTAAGGCTCTATCCGTTAAAATTTTGTTGTATTTAAGTATGAGAGTACAAAAAAATGGCCCAAAAATATGGCAAGGTTGAATCCGACCAAACCGCAGTAAATGCGTGATCGGTAACCACCGTAAGGGAGGAGGGTTGACATTAATTCTTCTTTCACGATAACTTGAAGTGTCCCCAAATATATAATTCCTAACATATTAAATTCCGGGGAATTTGATTATCTAAAACATTAAGTTTCGCCACCCGACGAACACGCCAATTCCTCCAATAACCCGTGAACCTTGTCAACCTTTGAGGTGTCAACAAACATCTCGCCCCTTCGTCGGAATAAGTGGTCGTCAAACATTCCGTGTTCATCGGACGGCTTGTGAAAGGTTGAATACGTCTCACGATTCGTTCTTCGATTCGTTGAAGGGTCCGTGTACCGATGTAATACTCATGCACTCACGAATTCGAGCGAAAGTTCCTCGAGTCCCCTGGCAGGTAGACTTCCCCGAAGCGGGAGTCCGACTCTCTTACCGGGAAGCCCGAGTATAGAAAGATTCCGGAAGTTCTGGAGTGGTACCTACCGGGTGGTCTCTCCGCTCTCCGATGATTACCGTCAGTCATAAAGGGCGCGGGGCCTTGTGACACAATGGGAAAATCTGACGTGTCCATCGGGAATTCTGACCTCGGCTGCCTGGACAGAGAAACAGCGCCGACGTCTTCGAAGACGCCATTGCTGCGTCGGCGTGAAAATGATTTTAAAACCCTCGCTTGGATGGGAAGTCTTTTTCAACGTTTTTCGAGGTCCTTGGAATCTTCTACAACTCGTTGCATCGATGAAGACTTTGTTACCTCCTACTTTTCCTATTTTCAATTACTTAGAGAAAGTATACACTTCAAGATTGGGAAAAAATATATACAGTCAGTCTCATAGATATTCGTACCCCCGATTTATTTTGAAGAAGTTTGTTTGAATTAAATGGTAGGTTTGATGTTTCCATGTGTATATTTGTATAAATATGTTGATGTATATATTATTATATACACGTATAAGCTTATTCATACACATATTTATAATGAAAAATTCATTTAGTAATATCAAAACTATTATTTAATTTAATCAAATTTCTTCGAGAGATATATAGGGTACGAATATTTATGGGATTAACTGTACATTCGTCTCAATTTCAATATAAAACATCGTGGGAAATTACTAAATAGTTTCAATCATTGTTTGCTCTTATATCGACATAATCAGTTAATTTATAATTGTAATTAATATGGATCAAGTTTTAAATCTAATTAGTAACTTTAACTCTAAATTAATAATCCACGACGTGAATTTGACACTTCAAAGCTAAATACTAACATGTTATATAAAGCATGATTCTCTGAAAGTGGATCATCCCAATAAGTCCCGTTCAGTTCCACTCATCAACAAGTTTTACAATTAACCATCGTAGGGCGGTAGGTTGTACGATTCGCGGAATTTATTCATACAGGAATCTGAATACGCCGAGGATGCCTCAGACGCTTCCGAATACGTATTCCGTGGTGTGTATCCAGAACAAAAGACGCCGCGCATAGTTTATCGTAGATCGTAGGAATTTCAACGGAGGAGGCGCCGAGGCGTCGACTCCTCTCGTATTACTTGTACGTCGAGCAACTTCTGAACACGAAACGTGTCGAAATTATTACTTTACTATATGGAGCGCAGATGGTTGGACGTTGACGATAAACGCTGGCGGGATACGAATTAGACGAACCCCTGTTTCGGAATAGTTTCAAGACTTTCAGATAAGTTTGTTCATTAATGAGGCAACACAATTGAGAGATTCTTCCACTTGGGTTCAACGAAATCGGTTAGTGTCTATTTTCAATTGGCCTCTGGCTACGTCCCTACTTAGTTTCGCTAGTTATCCCGTGGAGTATGAAGCGGTACGCAAATGTCAGAACGCGATTTCTAAGGACTGAAAGTCAACAGAGAGGTATTATTATTTATTATTTATTTATTTATTGTCGCATCAGCTTGTAAGCCATTAGCGACCGCTGTGAGTTACGTTCAACATTTATATACATCTGTGAATCATAACGTAATTAAAATAAATACGGAATGACTTAAGGTTAGAATAACTAACAATAATTATAAATGTCTCGTTAATTCTTGTTTATATTTCTTTGGAAATTTTCCTCCTTCGTAAATAAGATATAATTTTTGATATGCACTTCTTGTTATTTATGCACCAGGGGTATTCTTCAAGAATAGACACAAAATATACTCCTTTAAGAAAGCTGCACATTATTGTTCCCTAAAGTACTCATATATCAGATCAACGAGTTTTTCTTGCAATAAAAATGCTCTCAATTATCCATTTATAGGATACTCCTCATCCATTTCGACTCCCACAAAATCAATAAAAAAATAAACCCATCCTGTGTCCACAAATTCCAAACAAAGCCCTCTGTTCCCTCAAGCCTCTTTACGTCGAAAAAAGTTTGAAAGCTCCCGCTGTAATCCAAATCAATCTCTCCATGGGACAAAAGATCGCACCTCGCGGAGATTCCCTCGAAAAATAGCCAGCTCGCGAACCGGTGCAGCTCATCCCCGACGATCTCAGCCACCCAAAAATTGATTCTACACCACCGTTTGGACGGCTCGCGATAGGAGGGAGGGAGGAAAGTTTCGGCTCCCTCTCCTGCTGGCAAAACTCGCCAGGAATTCCTGGGGCACGGCCGGCTGGAACCTCTCGTCTCGTTCGAGCGGGTCTCCGCTACGGGGGCAAGCCTCTTATCCACGTTGGATCGGTCTGTGACTTTTGTCGGTGCGCGTTCCCTGGTCCCCTTTGAGTAATGGAAGTCGACCGAAATCAATTTCAATTCCTACGAGCCACAGCGCTCTCAGCTCGCCGCGGTTCTCTCCTTTGAGAGGGTCTCACCATTTGAGCTTCCATGCACGCTTCCTTGCTTAACACCTTCGGATTTTATGTGGACGACACCGCTCGCCGATCTTACCTGCGTCGTTCCTCTGCGCGGTGGTATGCCGACCATTTCGCGAATGTCACTCGAACGGAGGGGCTAGCCGCCGGCTGATACCGCGCCGGTTTATCCGGTGATATCTAATTTCCAAACGACGGGAACGGGGACTAGGATCCCCGACGGGAAGACCGCTTTCGTCTGGGGGCTTTTGCTCGTATCGGGACTCGAGATATTCGCCAGAGGCGATTAGGTTGCCGAGGGGGTGAATGTAACGTATGGGGGTCGGGGATGGAAAGATTGAACTGGGACTTCTGGCACTTGGCTTAAAAGTGACTACGAGTCTCTAAAGACGGTGGTGGAACTATGTTCCAGCATCCTAGATCAGTTCTGGAAAAGTCAGAGCCATGTGGTCCATCTCCTCGCGGTTCCCACCGCGAGTATCCTTGAAAATATCTTTGTTTCTCGGGGAAAACAAGAACCCCTTTGGCTATGTTCTAGTATCCCAGATATCCCAGATCAACCCTGAAGAAATCATAGCCAAGGGGTCTCCATCTCCTCGTGCTTCGAGGAACCACTAATTATAAAATATTCCCCATCCAGTTCAAGTAAGAATCAAGAAATGTGTAAGTTTTCCATTTAAGGAAAACTTTATTGCAGCAACCCGAATGCAACCTTCCTTGTCGCAGTCCACATTCGCTACTTCAGATTCCCATGTACTCGACACTTGCATATAATAACCCCACCCTTGGAATAAAAATAAATTCCAGGCAGGTGCCTCATTTGTTTAAGCGCCAAATTGAGAGGACCCCTCGAACGATACCCTCGTCCAATAAAACGTCGCGTTCGCAGCAGAGCACCAGGCGGAATCCATTCCGTGCAAACGTGACTAGTAAAACTCGGGATCTGTGTAATTTAAACGGGCGAGGATTTAAGCGTCTAGCGGATTCAGATTATCGAGGTATCCCCTTAATCGACGAGGGAATAAATCGTCGTGCGAGGGGTTAATTAAGTTTTATGGTACGAGCGCGGTGCGGCCGTTACGCAGGTGTACGGGGCGGTGTTATCTACGATACATCTTCATCTTCGCATGGCTGACTCGGTCAATTGAAGCCACTCTCCTACCGATGGTACTCGCGAGCGCGAGCCACGATCTTATCTCGTCCCGGCGAAAACAACAGGTGCACGGAATCACGACCGTCGGTTCGAGATCTGACGTCCCGCTCCCATGTCCTTTACGACCGCGCCGAATTTCAAATAGGATCGTAAAATTGTATCCTCGTACGTCTCCCGGTGTCTTTCCACTGGCGGAGCCACTCCGTCGACCCTCGTGCAGCCGATCGACCAGGGGAACAGGGAAATGTAACGTTCGTCCCGGTGAATGGTCGGGACTAACGTTAAAACACACCGCCGACAAGCTACTTCGAGGAAGATGTTGTGTAAAAAGGTGTTCCTGGGTGATTAGGGGATAGCGAAAGCTTTGCTAGCTTCAATTGGACCGCCTCAATCTTTTGCGCTCGATGACACTTTGGGTGAGGTACACTACATAGCGACTTTAAACGATTTAGCGAGTCTTTGATAGAATGATTTCAACCCCTTAACTCTTTGCGGTACAGGAATTCAGGTCATAAAATAGATCCATGTTACACAGGAATTTTATTGCGTTTTAAATCAAACAAAATTGTTATATTTTTATTAATAAAGGTATCACACCTATACACATGCAGCTATTGCAAAATTTCGAGGTGGGATTAAAAATGTCTCACCATGCATTACGGTCCATCAAAATGGTGGGGCACTTAAGATGAAGAGTCTTTATATAATTTTAACAATCGTTTATGAATTTCTTCTGGTGCTACGGCTTCGAAAAATAAACATTTTATCGGTACAAGATATTCAATTTTTCCCATTGTAAAAAAATACTATGACACGTCAGCTTTGAACAGCTGTAAATATCTGATTTCCAATCATCTAAAAAATCTGGTTTTCCAGCCTGAGTTCCATCAAGGTCCTATTCTCTTCAGCTGTCCGGCACGGGCATTGTACCGATGCAATGCCATCCGTTCAGAATGCACCGAGTCTTTCCCAATCACCCACTAATTACACGCGAATTCTCCCGGTTGCATGCGATTACGCCGCGCGGGAAATACGCGGAAATTGATTCGATCCTCGGTGGCGGCGAGGCGTTCACAAAGCGAAACGCAGACGCGGTTAATTTCCACCGGCACGAATCAAAGGATTTCGAAGTATGAAGTCGTATCGCCGTGCCTACCAGCAGTTTGGTGATAAAGGTGTAAGGACATCAATTAATACTCCTTTTCATTGCGGCCATAAAAGCGCGTAACACGATTACGGGCAACATTTATGGCTGCCGAACGAGCTGTTAACTGTACGGTATTTTTCGCGACGGGACGTTCATAATCGCGGGCGTTTCATGAAACGAAACTTTCAGCTTTTTACGGTCACGGTGACGTGTCTTTTACGAGCCGCCGGGAAGCTCAGACCGTTTAGAGCTTGATATGCTGGAGGATATATTATTCGCCGAAATCCTTCGCGTCGTGTTTGAGCTGCGTTGTAGGATCGATGCATTTGAGTTTTGGAAACCACACCGATAAGAAGCGATAAGGCACGTTCATCGAAGTTTCACTGGTCAAAATAAAAATTTGTACATTTTTCATTGCATATTCGTGCTCGTTTAAACGGACAAATAGAATTTTCTTGATACAAATGAGTCCAAACGCAACCTCACCAGGAGTATTTTTAGTTATGGTCAGTTGAAATTTTTTCAGCAGCTCTTCGACAAATGGATGTAGTCGAACGTGATTATAACGAGCACGGATGTAGCAAAATCGTGGGCTTAACGAACCAAATGTCATTATTATTTTTATGAAAACGTTTTTTGTACGAGTATTCACTTTTATAACGACGTACATGTGCTGTAAAAAATTCAGAAACTTTACAAAAAATGACAATTATATTTACGATTCATCGGTATTATTGTAAGTGATCAATAAAGTGGCTGATCAATATATCGCTCAATGTTAAATGGATTGTAAGTTATACAATTATATTAAGTTACTTTCTAAAAATTCCTGATAACGAAAGTGAGACAACTCGCCATCGGTGTTATAAGCGATCGCGATAGTCATACCCAGGAAATTTGTGTTTGATTGTAATAAAAATAATTCGAACGAGACCTCGTTCGGAAATTTTTGCATAAGAGGTTCTTTCAAAGTTTTGCTCATTAAAATTTGATACCTAGAATATTAAAATTAAGCCGTACATGTACCTATAATGTACCTATCTACAGACAATGATTATTACGATGATTATTTCGAAACAACCATCCACGAGAGCTATCTTGCAACAGATTCTTCCTGGGTGTCCACAGAACTTCAACGATGTCCCCTCTTGAAGAGCGATGGAAGACGAAAAATCGGCAGACTTATGGCGTCGCCTAAGTGACCAGTCGTCGGGCTGCCTCTGACGCAAGCCTCGGGTCGGTAAAGTTAAAAGTGTCCTTTGCGCCGAGGATCGATGTGCTTACGCGGAGGAACGTCTCTTGGTAATAATGACACAAAGATGCCGGCCTGCTCTCACGGGGGTTCCGGTATCGCGGGACCTCCAGGTGATCTCTCGGGACGAAAATCTCCTAAACCAAGGGCACGGTTCGTTAGCGCCATTGTGGCCGAGTCCAAATATTGTTGGATTCCATTCTGGACCTACAGCGAAGATTTCTGCCTTCCACGACGTCATCATTGTGCGACCGTTCACGAGAATGACGACTTCATGCGCGGTGGCACAAGACGGACACTTTTCTTTCATGGCTCATTGAGTCATCCTCACGAGCTCTGCTGTTTTGTGACGCCTAATCCTGGTCGTTTGTCATCGGTTAAATTATACGAATGGTAACTGTATCGAGGTATGTTTCTTTGGATTTTTTTTTTGGATCATTTATTGGTACAATAAATTAAGTTACGTAGTATGTAAAAAGGACACATTTGTCCGTTGTCAAACATTTAATTCTACAATTCAGACTCTGTTTTTGAGATGGAGATATAATTTGTAATTTATCACGGTTGAAGAGCAATCAGATCTTATCTCCACAGGGAGAATTATTGTTTCTCCGGAGGATTGCTCTTGCAGAAATTATATCTACCAAACGATCCACTGATCAAGCAAGAACAAAATATGAATTGACTCTTCTCTACTTTTAATTCCTCCTACAATCTATTTCATTCCAAGTCTCTTGTCTACTTATTTCTAAAAAGTTATCTATCCCCCACTCCTCTTCCAAAATTATTATCCACCTTTGAGCGGCCTGGCAATCGATCTTAACACCAGGCTTATGGAGCCCTCATGCTGACTTTTATCCATAAAGCATATACAGTCAGTCCCATAAATATTCGTATCTTCCACGTCTATTGAAGAAGTTTGACTAAATTAAATAATAGTTTCGATATTACCAAATGAATTTTTTATTATAATTATGTATACGAATAAGCTTATAGATGTATATATTAATATATACATCAACATATTTACACAAACACACACTTGGAAACATCAAATCGAGCATTTAATTTAAATAAATTTCTTCAATAGACATAGAGGGTACGAATATTTATGGGACTAACTGTATACAAATTCATTTTTGTCTAAGCCTTCTAATTCTAGAAAATCAACTTCCACATAACACGACATAAATCAACATAAACCTAGTGTCAACCACCATAACCGCCATAACGGCTCCTGTTACACAGCACCGAGGGGTCCGTAAATACTCGTCTTCGTCTTAATTGATCTTGCGATCGTCGCTGCGATTGTTCGTGTTGTTATCTTTGTCGAATTTGTCCAACACGTCCAGGCGAAGGAAGGAACCGACTATAGAGCGAGCCGTGGACGCTCCTCTGCCGATCCCGCCTTCCATCGAACTCGTGCCGCTGCTTTTCGAGATTTTAACGGGTTTCGTCTCCGCCCAAATGTTCATAGCGAATCTCAATTCCGCTACCAGCGCCTCCCAAGGAGTGACCTGCAAGAACGCCGACGAGAAATCGTTTCGTGTCGGGGCACCGCTTAATTAAGTCAGCGTCGTTTATTCGGCCGGTCGCGTTTTAATCGCGTAATGAAACTCCCCCCCCCCCCCGCCCTGTTGTCCATTACAGCTCGAAGGAGCAAGCAATAAGGATTCCCGAGATCCTGACTTTTATTCCTTTCGGTGTTATGAATGAGTCAATCGTCGATCTTTCCACGAAGGTAATTTTTTGTTTTTAGACTGATTTTGAAGAAGCGAGCTTTGTCTCGAACTTTTAGGGAATCGTTTGGAGGCAACTTTTTTTTTTTGTTGTTGTAAGAGAAGGAACTATTAAAGTTATTCTGCGATCAATGACGTAGGGTGAACGATATCTCCTCGTAGGGAATATCCGAGCGGAAAGGGTTAATTTAATCACCTTTTCGGTCACGGCGACCTTTCGTACGTTCCAAAGAAATTCGCAGATGGCGATGACGAACGACCCGCAGCATCCAAACAGGAGTACCAGGAACACACCTCCTACGTTGGCCAACCCCAGCTCGCTCGAGTTCGCAGGTTCTGCATCCGCCTTCGAGCACTGGCCGCCCCCATGCCCTTTCCACCATTTCGTCTTCAGGTCCTGCAGCACCCCTTTCTCTTGTAGCATCAGTATCGCGCCGCTTATAGGTGTTCTGTACGGGGAATCTACAAGAAGGTATGAATTAAAATTGATCAGAGCCGAGGTCCGACCTGTCGTACTGTTGATGTTGCAATTTGATGGACAAGGTGTCACACATAACAATAATTCGATCTTAACTTACTTCGCGGCAAAGCAATTCCGTATCCTTTGTTATCAATAAGCCCCCCAACCTGGTCAAGATCGCACTGTCTCTCCATCCTGTATTCGATGGTGGTGGACTCCATGAAGAAGGCGTAGTCGCGCTTCTTCAGGACACGTTTGACACCATCGTCATTGGAGTCCGTGAAAACGCTTGGGCGTGCCTCCATCATCGAAGCCCAAATACGTTGATAAGTTGAGTAATTTGAGTCCTGTGCGAAGAACAAGACAGCACATAATCGATTCAATACTCTCGTTTCCCTTATCGCAATTTTATTTTATTCGTCTCATTATTATTACAGATGTTATCATATTAAAGAGGGTCACATGTGACGTTCCAATTTTTATCTAAAATTAGTCTTTGTGTAATTAATTTCAACAAGCACTTCCGTCACATTTAGACCAGACTGTTTGAAATATATTTCTGTAACGGGCTGTAAATATTTCAAAAAGTGAAAGAAGTTCGACAGGGGTTGAAACGTACTCTGAAGAAGCCAGACGTGGCTCCGCCTCGAACAGCCCCGTATTTGATTTTCGTTTGCTTGGCTAGGTCCTCCACATCCTTGATCGGATTGTCCATTTTATCGACCGTGAGGAACGCAGCCAAATTGGCAGTGTACGAGGAGCCCATGATCAACGTGAAGAACCACCACATCCCAGCTACCATGCGAATCGAGGGTGCCCTGAAAAGTACACGTGTTACGATCAAATCAATAATTTATAAGGAGAGAAAAGTTTTCGTAAAGGGTGAGAAAATTGCACAATTTTATTCCACGTTCGTTGGTGCAGGTATTATTTTCACTCCACCCCAAGTTAACCTTTCCTTCGTAGTGCTCAAGTGTATATAACCCCATGAAATGCTTGCGTGAATATTAAACAATAGCATTTTGCTGCGATACTATAGAGATTTAGGCGTTCAACGGAAATTCTCAACTAATATCAGTAAAATTAGTAGTTAAAACGAGCTGATGAACTTTCGACTATCTGCAAAACAGATCAGCTCACACTGATAGCGAGATTGCTTCCACCAAACAGGAGTTTCACGTGAAAATTGTGATGAAGCGACTTAGTATGACGTCGACACAAACGACAATCTGAGTATAGCGAAATAAATCCTGAATTATAATTTAAGTTACATTGAGATCAATCTGCCATTATTGCAATCAATCATTGGATGAAATTGGAAGGGATTTGAGGGAATTCCTATTATTTTGCTATTCAATTTCGAGCGCAGAAGCCGGCAGAGACGACGCGTCGCGAGAAGCACGCACCGCGCTTTCCTAATTAAGCGCAAGTTAAGGTTCGCGTATGCAAATGACGTTGCAGAGAATAGTATACATGTACATGGATATCCTCCATCCGTGTCTTGCGCGGGCGTGCGGATCGAAAGGGACTGGGTAAACAGAAACAAAGGACATTGTTTCCTCGCAAACGGCGCTTCCGATTAATAAATTGCGATTGAATTGCTGCGAACATGCGATGGAGATCGCATCGATGAGCGATGGGGGCTTCTAGAAGTCATGGAAATTAATTTCCGAATTACAGGGAGGGTTGAAAAGGTATTTTAATACACTCAAATATAGCCAGGATGAAACTTGAGTCACTGGCGGACGAGGAAGATTTATGTTTTGAGGAACAAGTGGTAGACAGAATAGTTATTAAATAATATGTACAGTCAGTCCTGTATATTTCCACTCCAGATTAATGTAGCTTAAACGAACTAATCTCTACAAAACGATAAAAAAAAAACTCGTCGAAAACCCAAGAATTCCAAGCTACCAATCTAATCTTCATCCCCAGCTCTCTACTTTCATTCTCCTGGCCACGAGAGCCTTGTATTCAACAGTTGAAATTCATTTCAATGCCAGCAGTTCCACTATTTTATCTGTACTGAGTACATCTCAGCAGTACAACGCTAAAGATATCTTAAATTCGCATCATCCCCATTCCCAGCTACCAGACAGCCTGTCTACGACGGAGCCGTTACCGTCGCGGGAAATTAACAATGGCGGCGCGGTTTCCCGTGCACGGCGTCGAGTGGGACGCGGAATTATACCCAAAATATTACTTACATGCAAATCACGGCAATCCACGCCGCGTCCTGGTAGCATAAACAAGGGCGTACAGGAAGCAGTTAGGAGGCGCGGTGTTGTTGGTTGTCCACCTCCTAGCCGACGTCGTCTTTAGTCGGTTCGTCGTCAGTATGTAGCGAGCAAACAAGCGGGACGTTACGAGCGAAGAGTTAGCGCCGTGACGGCGCTAATAAGTGGGAAGCCGCCTCAAATATGTCAGGCAAACAGCGGCTCGTTAAGCTTAATTGTCGTGAAAAAAGGAGGATCGCCTCGGGTTGCTGGGACACGCGGGAACGGCTCGGAGGGAGGGGAAAAAAACCGCCGCGTCTGCTTTTGGCACCGTCTCTGTAGGCTTTTCTGCTAGCGATCCGCGATATTTTATTCCCTTAAGTAGAATAATGAGATCGGGGATGCCGACGGTGCGCGCGGAGGATTTTTACCGCGAACCCTCCGCGCGCCTCCAGGCTCAAGATACTGAAGGATCCAAACTCTGTTGCACTTCTCTATTTTTGAACGTATGAAGCCCTCAAATACTTTCGAAAGTATTAATTATACTTTTGGGTTCATTTTTATACTCGTTTCATTTAAAAAAAAAAACAATGTCAAGTGCAAAAGGTGTATGTCTTTTAAACAGTCAAGTTTTTCGAAGATATCGACTGCTGTGCCCATAAATTTGAATAAAAAGGGAAATACAATAATATTGATAAAAATAGAAAGGGGACAAAATACAGAAGTGCTTGCAGAATTTCTTACAGATATTGTCGTGGTACTATTCCCGTCGCGATTGCAGGTAAAGCTGGCTAATCGTTGCTGAATCAAGCCGAGGAGACTCCATTTCACTCGGAGTGGCTCGAATGCTTAATACCTGGATTGCAGTTGCACAGACGAAGTAGTCGCAGTCGCGCCGTGGTTTCGGTCCCGTAATTATCGCACGGCTTTGCGTGCGGGTAAGGTGTGCTGCGGTGACATAGGTGCTTGGTTCGATTCAAAACTTACTTGGGAAGTATGTCACAGCCCTGTTGCATTAAGGATCCGATGGTGAACCACATGGAGTTATTCAAATCGAAATTGTACTCCAGTTCTTCCGGATCGGGGTTGCAGGGGTGAGGGTTGTCCCATTCGCCGGGCGCCATTCTGAAATTAAATAGTCAAAATGCCTCGAATAACATAATTCACAGATAGTTTGATTTTTAGAAGACAATCTGATGGGTAACATTCTATTGCGTAAAGTATTTCACTAGGAACCTGATGTAAATGATTCTTGAAAAATTTATTTAGGAAACCTAACAGCCATGCAGATTCAGCAATTTATTATTTAGTGTGTAACATTGCAATGCTTCTTAAAATGTTATTTTCTTCATTGTCAACACACATAGAAACAAATATTTATAAGGAGATCCTCCTAAGTAGGATCATTAAAGAGCACGGTTTAAATGTCTATTAGGGATGAATGAATTGCTTGGAATGATTCCTTCGTATATTCTTTCAACGTTTTCACCACTGCTTTAATAAATTGTTCTTGACTTTGAAAAAGTAACGTCGTACTGAATACTATATCAGGAATATGTTGGCAACACGGTTTTCCAACTTCCCTAACTCAGCTCACTTTCATTCACAGGGGCTAATAATATGCAATAACGGGCGAGTATAATTATCCTAGGTTGAAGATGATGGTAAATTTATGGGCAAAGTTCGTGGCATTATCTCGTAGGGGGTGGGTCAGAAGTGCACGTTATTTACCTCGTAAAATTTGTCCTGGAATGCATTATAAGGCAAATTTTACTATGATATACGGCTTCATATAAATACGCGAAAGCGACTTCGAAATTCTTCCTATTAATAATTCCAAAGAAATGTGTGTAAATAAGTTATGTCTCTTTATTCTCAAGCAATACATTCGTTCTTTTTATTAATCCCGAATATAAAATTCATGACATGAATTTTTCAGTTCTTAATTCTTCAAACACTCTTTTCTCCAATGATAATTGTTCATACTTTTATTATTTAGAGGCAATAAAATACGAAACATTCTGTAATAATAAAAATATTCATTCATCTCGCTTAATTGTCGAGAAAAGAGTGATATAACGAATCCACTCCTATAATTCAGCGGCATAAACGCCTTCAACGTGAAATATTAAATGGAAATTAATTTTATGATTCCTCGGGATCAAGCGTTCAAACCAATGCGAGATGGGAAGTTTCACCACGACGGGAACTTCCAGACGCGCTTATTATTTTTCTCGCCGCCTTACCTAGATTGCACGAACAGCATTATCGAAACTGCTAAGAAGGCAGTCGCCATGTAAATCCAGACGTCCGTTGACAGCGGCGACAGAAACGAGAACAGGTCTGGCTCCTTCTGCTCGGGCTTTCTGTATAAAATGCTGATACCTGGCTCGGACACATGGAATGAGATAGCAGTGTCACTGGGAAAATTGCGAATAGTAAATAACGAGACAGTGTACCTAGATTCATAAATGGCATCGTGAAGTCGACGGCACTTTCCCGTTCGTAGGTGATCGTAAGATCGCAAATGGCGAGATCGGCGTCCTGTAATGAGTATTCGTGTCAGCATTATCGAATTGACGTAGTTTATTTAATCATTCACAGCCATTGAATGGTTAAAAAGAAAATTGAATGTTTCTAGGTATCAAAAACTGCTAAATGGTAAAAAAGATGTCAATAAATTTGGGTGCCCCGAACTAAAATTCAACTATATTTCATGTTTCGCAATCCCTAAAGTATTGGTCACAGTGAAAAGTATCTTCAAATAATTCAGCGTAGCCCCCGATCTAGCTGTACTCCATTAATTTAGAAGTTGTAAGCAATGTTAAGAAAGTGGCAGAAGCGCCGATTGACATCGGTATGCAGAAACTTGGAAGTGAACGCTAAAGGGAACAGAGGAACGTACCACGAATGAAACCCTACCGCATTCGCCCAGGCAAAGTTAAATTGCGTTTACTCGATTAGTTAAATGCTGTTTACTTGGAAAGTGTTACGTACGCGATCCAGCAAACGTCTGATAAGACCGTTCCACTGTTTCGTCTCCTTATTGTATGTACCGTAGTTCTTGTCCGGCACCAATTCGAATTCGTATTTAAAATTCAATAGCTTGGAAATCTCCTCGATGAGGTCGATGCAGAACCCTTCGTAACGCGTTTGCTCGATTAGGACGCCACGGGTTGTGCTGTTCTCCACCTCCATTACGTACGGTGGACCCTGGTGAATTGGGTTTACCTCGCTTTAACTTCTATTTCTCATTGGGAATCTTCCATCAGCCACCACTACTTCAGTATAATCGCTAGGACGACTGGACGCTTCAGAATTGATCATATTCTAAGTCTAATTCGAAATTAATTCTCTCAAGGATAATATTTTTGTAAATCTACTTGATATTGATATATATTTCCAAGTCCGTTGTTAAACTGACTATTTTCCAAGTCTACTTAGGAATTGATTGTTCCCCAGGTTTACTTACAAACACTTTTTCCAAGTGTACTTAGAAACTCATAATTTTCTATGTATTCAAAAGTTGACATTTTCCTAAATCTATTTAAAAATTCGTAACTTTATAAGTTTTCTGAAAAATGTATCACTTTTAGTCTACGCAACACGCGATATTTTTCTAAATCCTCTTAAAAATTTATTTCGATGATGGAACATCTGCAGTGTTGACTAAATGTGCAACTACTTTTCAAAGAGACATGCAGTCAGTTGGTCATAAATACGTACCACTTTGGTGCTAATTATGAACTTCTTCTGCTCGATGGATTTGTACCAGTAGCTCTCGCGTTCCTCTTCGCTGCCTGCCGTGTGAAGACCCTCTGGATCCCAATATCCGAACTGAACGTACTCCCCTGGCCTCATGTCCAAAATGCGTAGTTTAAAGTTGTTACGACGACCATCCTCGTTGATCGACATCTCTCCTGTGATCTTGCCCTCCTTGGACACCTACAAATAACATCCTATTAACTTCAATTCTCAATTGGTCGTATTGTCGTATGATAATTTGCTGTAAAGTTTTAGAAAACCTAAATTAAAGTCTAAATAAATTCCAGAATATTAATACTTAGCAATTGGGGGTTTTGGCAGTTTTTGACACAGAAGAAGACAACAATCTTCCAAATCAAATCATAAACCACAAGGTACAATATAAAAACCATTCAAGACGCTAATCTACAGTCAGTCCCATAAATATACGTACCCTCTGTGTTTATTGATCGAATTTGTCTAAATTAAATGATAGGTTCGATGTTTTCAAATCAATTTTTCATTATACATATATAGGATCTAGGATCTAGGAGCCAGTTAATCATGATTATAATCAACCAATCTTCCCCTAAATAATTATGAGTGTACCCACTACCTCCCCTATTTATTGACCTTGTTGGACGTAATCGTTATTCGAAAATTTGATTCAGATAAGAATTCTGTCCGTCTGAGAATGTAGTCGGTAAGTTCCATGACGGGGCTTTAGGAGTTGTCAAGCTGGCGGTTTGAGAGTCCAGTGAGAAGCCAGTGGTGGCTTTACCTCGCGCATGAGGCTGGTAATGTTGGGACCTGCGTTGTATTTCTCTGTTCCTGCACAAGAGAGCGGTACAGGCTCGATGGTTACAGGATCTTCGTTGTCGCTGTTCCTGGCGTTCAAACCCTCCAACGCGTTGTACAGCAGGAACACCGAATCATACATCACGGCTGATTCCAACTTGGTTGCATAAAGAAATTCATATTTATTTCCATTATTATCAGGTTACAATTTTATACGTAACTTAATAATAACATGCACAAATTAAATTAGCCATTGCAAAAGAAGTTTCCATAATTGAATATAGTGTTGGTAATCAATAAATGAAGTTTAAAAAAAAAATTTTATTTACTTCTTTCCTTGAGAAGAAATACAAATTTTTCGTATAATTATTGTTACGAGAGATAACATTTGATCTGTCAATTAATAATTCCCTAAAAAATCATTAAATATATTAAGCTACAAAATTGGCATGAACCTGTTTAATATTCAAGCGCAGCCATTATCTAAACGACAATCTCATCATTGACGCACAATGTAACTTTTAAAAATTAATATTGAATTCTCCGCAATAACATTTCATACGTGGAATATGGGTATCTCAAACGGAAGGGCATGAAAATTTTCTGAGTCCGTTTAACCGAATTGCTTTGATGTTACATTTTTTTCCTGTATCGGTTCCCGAGCGACCATTATTTTTGAGTAAAGTGGATGACGATCACTAATAGCTGCTGATGGAGATAATCGTGACTCTGGTCGATAACTATTTTACTCGAAACATATTTACGACTCGTTTTTCAGAGATACTGGTAGATGTAATCGAACTTCGATTTGTTCAATGTGGATAATATACCGAATACATAGAACTTCCATTACCAGGGAGACACGGTTTTCATGGGAGAAGGTGGTTGTAAAAGAACATCGTTTTCTCTGAGTCAAACTAAAAGTGACAGAATTGTTTGGCGTTTCATGTGGGAAAACATTCTTAATAAAATTATTCATTGTTAATTTAATTGTTATGTATTACTTCATTTTAAATTCTTCTTGCCCTTAGGTATATTCAAATTATAATGCTGTTAGAAATTACATTCATTAGTTGGACACAAAGTACCCTCAACCCCTTAAGTATTATACAAAATAAAAGAAGGTATTCTTAGGATTGGAATCGTCCAGACCCATCTCCATAATCGAAGAAAAATTTTGCAACGCCATTCTACGACTCTGAAGAAGAATAAAAATCACAGCCAACCCCGTCCACCAGATGCAACGTTTCCCTTACACCCTTCTTAAAAAGCGACTTCCTTCGTAGTAGCAGGGACGTTGTAACAAGAAGTGAAGCATTAAGTCGGTCCAATCTTGCAAAATTATAAAGCAACAATGCTTAATCGTTCCAGAGGGAGGCGGGGGTGTTTGCATTTGCATATAGGAGAAAGGGAAAACCGTCGGGGGTGCCAGTGGCCTCTCTATCCGGAGACTGTGGCCGCGATACAAAGCGAATCGGTGCGGCTAATGAAACGAAAATTAAGGCAGCCCGTCAGCTGCTCGTAAGTACCGTGTCGTGAGTGGATTTTCCGGAATAAGGGGTGGTCTGGCTGCATCCTCGAGGCGCGGAGCGGCGTTGCTCCATTATGCCGCGGGGTTAATGAAGAAATTACCCCAGGACGGCTGAAGCCGCGCGCATTTAGACGATTCTTCCGCGAGTGACGTCGCAAACGGTTTTATTATGCATACGGTGAAGAAGTCATGATTAAAACACGTCGATATGGCGCACACTGTGCGAACATGCGGGGCGGAAATCGGTCGAGGACGGTGGAAAAAGAGCGCTCGAGTGTCAAAGGGGTGAATTCGACTTCAGCGAACGGAAGAATTGTTTTCCACTCGTAATTACCGCTTCGATTCAGCGCGCAGAATGTTGTTTATCTTAACGCTTGGTTGCAGCTTTAAGGTGGAGTTGCACTCGTAATTCGTAGGAATAGAAAACAGGCATTAACGAAATATACTTTCTGGTGTATACTGTGAAAAAAATGTCTTTTGTTTAATTGGTATTGTTATTGTGTTTGAAGGAATTTTAATACATATAGAAATTTATTTATTGTGTTTGGGTATCTTAGGTACATTGGCTTGTTAATATTTACTTTTGGATTTTATTTGGTATCATTTTTTGGTAATTGTTTGTCATACGGATTGCTGTTTAGATATAGGAGTAACATAAAGGCAAGACAGAGACACCACCATGGATATTATATGTATGTAAATACTTTACATATTATCTATTAATTCACAACTGATTTTAAATGTACAAAGTTATTTCTTCTGATTTATATAAGTGGAAACTCTCCAATATGAATTTACATTTATTATACTGCTTTTTCATGAGTTCCTAATAAGGGAAACTTTGATGTTTGTTACGTTTAATCGCTTCCAAACGTAAGATAAATGCGGAAACATTCATCTTATTTATCATTACATAGAGCAATTTACGATAATTTCCACGTTAAAGCTGCTCCGTAGGATCTTATTTATTTTACGTAAGAGGATTGTTAGAGCCCTGACTAATTCAAATGAGAGAAGCAGACATCATTGTAACATCGACGAATGCATATTTGAAGAGATGTTTTGATACTGTCGTCGAACAAAATGTTAAAGAGACTTTGAAGTGGTTATAACTATAAGATCCTCTTTAAGGCGATATCGAATGTAGTACTTCGTGCTTTCATTATATCTCTTCTTCCACCATTCCTCGCTATTTTCATCGTGGAATTTAATATAATATGAGCGCATTGCTAGGAAAAAATAGCTTAAAAACTGATGAAGTTTATTCTGGCTTGATTAAAAGTACATTTTCTGCTAATATCGAACGCTGATAAATTATATTAGCGTCGGATCATGAAGGGTAACTTAAACAAAAGGAAAAAAAGGTTATTTATGAGTAACTTACATTTTTTAATGAATGGGATCGTTTTTTGTACTCTATTGGGTATCTTAGTTACAGTAAATAAAGGATAAGCTTCCTATTCAAATATACAGAATATTTTCACGTTATCACTTCCATTTCAACATTCCTGGTCCTCTTCAAAGTTAAATTTACAACGTGAATTTAATATTATTTACTACTAAAGTCTTTAAATACAGTGAACTCGATGCCAGGTTGAAAATAGGAACGTAGAAATATTCTGGAGATTCTAAAAAAATTTCCAATCAAGTTCACAAATTTTGTTATACTAAGAAGAATCGTTGAACGTCCCCTTTAAGATTGCTCGAGTTCTAACAATATCACAGAGTCTCGCTATATTTAATATTCATTGAATCTCGAAAATAGAAATGCTTAAAATATTTATTCAGGGTCGCTCGAGAAAATCGATGCGAACTACGTTCCATTCATCTTCACAAATACCGATTTCCAGTACCCCCCATCTGGTGTCGATAAAAATCCTAATTAACAAGGAAACGTAGCTCGATTCGTCGCCACGCGTATCCCATGAATATTTCATTTTCCAAGACCCCGCGATCGGGACTCTGAGCTGAATTCAAAGCGACGAAAAACGTTAGGCTGGTGGCGACTCGATTAAAAGATAGACATCTCCTTTCCAATTACCAAATTAATTCCGTCCACGTCGTTCTCCCTCAAGCTGAACGCCGTGATGTTCGCCGCGGTGTTGTTCCGCACGCTCGAGATTGGCACCTTCGTTGAGTCCTGCGGATTTGATAAAAAAAATATTGTTACCAACGACCTAAGGTTACTAATTCCAGGTGTGACTCGAAAAAAAGGATAGATCGAGCTATGAACTATCTTAAAATCTATTTACTTTATAATGTTCAACAGATCTGAAGGCTCGAAGGAAATAAATCTTGTAACCAGCTGACTTTCCCAAGGTTTCCCACGATAATTCTCCTTAGGAAGATGTTTGGTCACCGATTTATCCATTCAAACTAGCAGTGAAGAAAGTTGAAGCATTTATGGAATCAGAAGCGGCCGTTCGAGTTCTCCCAGGAAAAATTGAGGGAAGGATTGCAATCCTTCTCGTAAAAGGAGGATATTCCATCACAGAGAAGTGAGGGCAAGGATTCGCCCGAGAAGCCTTCAAGGAAGAAGTACACAAGACTCCGGGAGTCAAGTGGAAGGTTGAGGGTTTGCTATAGCGAATGTTATTTTTACGATGGAGAGAAAGATGGTCTATTCCAAGTGGACGAATATCGATGTGTCGGATGCATAATACCTGAATCAGACATAGCTGATATACAGAAACTATGAAAGATGTATGCTTTGGAAAACAGAATCAATTTTGGCTGTACTTTCTTGATGAGCTTTGAGCTCGATGAACTTTTTGTTTCATGGAGTTAATCGATTTGTGCAATGATTCAATTTTATATTAACTTTATACATGTTCGATCTCACTCAATTGTTCCACCAATCCTAACGCTTCCACTGAATCTTAAATTGCGAAAAATATAGGCGAGGGTTCGAATCGATGACGCACGCCCCGCTTCCTGTTGTCTCGGTGCAACAAGCGGGGAATAAGTTCGAAACTCGCGCTAGTCCGGCGAACAGAAGGCAGCGATAAGAAATACATTTGCAAATGGAAGCGAGACGTATCGGGTAACTTCGTCTCGGCTTCGTGGGCCGAGCGTTTTTCTTCGGATAGGTTCTTGCTTCGAAGTATCGGGAAACTCCGCGCGTCTTGGAACGCTTTTCCACCTTCCTGTTGCTTCGCGAACACAGGCGCAGTGGAGCTTTGCGCGGAGTTCGAAAATTGCTTCCGCAATTATTAATTTGCGAAGCACGGATGGAGAATTTTTTGTTGGAAGTAGAGGGGGTTAGAGGAGGACAATGAATGGAATATAGAGGGATGAAGGTTAGTAAAAAGTTCGTAGCAAATAACTGATACTATTCGTTGTTCAAAGAACAAGGGTGTCTATACAGTCAATCCCATAAGTATTCTTAGCATTTATGTCTATTGAAGACATTTGTCTAAATTGATTGATGGGTTTCATGTTTCCAAATAAATTTTTTATTACTGTTTTAAGTTAAGACTGTTTATTACGGTCGACCTTTAAATGTTCAGTAAAGTAAAATTTACCGTCATCAATTCTAACTTTATTTGTTTATATCTTTGTAATAAAGCGTTTCTGAGCAAACTTTAAGCAACATTTTTGTCTTATTTCCATTTGTAGGATATGCTCCCCAAGTTTGTCGATTAAAACCTGGGACACCCTGTATATATTTAAGATCGTATAATGTCGATGTTCTCTGCGTCTGAAGATCGTTCGACCCGATCGGACCTACGACCAATTTTTTTTATTCGCGCAATAATTAGACCGTATTTGCCAGGCGTAAAGGTCGATCCCCAGGGTGACGTAGTGGTTGAAGGTTATCGAAATCGCGGCATCGGGACGGTGGAAACACTGACGTTGACGTGGGTCCGCCCCATGTCTCACCTCGGGCTGCCGAATGCCGACGTTCAACGAGGCGCCTTCCACGAATTTCTCGGCAGCCAGGACAGATATAGATGCATCGCGAAATTTCTCACGAATTCCCACGGAACGCCTTTTCTCCGCCCGTCGTCGTGTACACGGGCAAATTTCGTTATTTGCGTACGGAAGGGAAGCCTCCAAACAACTTCCGTCGTACACCCCGCGATCAAAGAGACGCGTCGACTTGGCGTCGCGGTGCGACCATTTAGAAAACTCATGGCAACGGTGCCCGCGAAACTTTCCTGGTAATCTACTGCAATCCTCAATGTCAGACTGCGTTACGAAATAAAATGCAGCGACTGTGCTAACACCTCATCACTCCATTATAATTCTTTTGTATAGTGTTGTGGTATTGATATATACATTACAAATAGAAGTTATCGTACTAGATTTAACCCTGTATAGGGGAGAATTCCCTGGACTCTTTTTCACTTTTTGTTTTTGTCATAATCCAGTTACTTACACCATAAATTTAAAAATACGAAATTCCCGCCCCTTCCTTAGTAGTAACCACGTGTACCAGTGATCTAAAAAGGTTTAAGGTAGCTTCGACACAAATTTTTGCTAAAATGGTTAAATGTAATCCAAAGAAATTCCATATTCGAATTCTACATCCCCATCTCTTGTAATCATTTAATTTTCTACTAAATAGGAAAATTGGAATTATTTCCATATATTTTCCACACTGCCCTGTCGCTATCTCCTACGACATTTGCCTCGTGACATTTTCCTGTCCATATTTCGTTAGAAACCGCGCGGAATTACAACTTTCATCCCAACTATGCTGCATTGTCTTCGTCCATACGCGTTGAGACGCGATAAGAGAGACGCTCGTCGTCGTCGCGGATGCTGCTCCATTGTTTTGCTTTGAAAAAGAAGGCGGTGAAAAAAAAAGCGACGATACTGGCTGGCGCGAAAACCTTCGACGCACCTCGAATGTCGTTATTTATGGAGGCATTGTTACGTGCTCGTAGGTAATGCGTCATAAAAAGCGGATTCCGTGGGCGGTGGCGAACGAAGGAGAGCTCGGACCGCGCGACATTAACGGCGTATCGCTGAAAACAATTACTCGCGGCAATTTATGGGACCGTTTAGTAAAAAGCCTGGCAATTTTAACGGTTAACGCAGTTACTTCGACACGGTAAACCGGTAACCGCGAATTTATTAATGAATTAATCTTGAAAAATGATATAGATTAACGACTACGTTCAGGTAAATCCTGGTTGCTTTTGTTGAATCAAGAGTTTGATAATAAACATAGAACATTCTCGACTGTCGAGTTTCTGTTATGTGTATAATTAATTTTACATTCAGTATAGAAACAAACATGTGGATTAAAATGTCTACCTAGAGACCATTTATTTCGAAGAGAGTTTGCTCAACAGCTTCGAAATTAATTTTCTCGAGAACGAAGCATTCGTATGAAACAGTAACATTGTATTTTTGTCCCTTCAAGTATCTGTTTCGTCTCTCTAAACACGTATCGTACCTAAACACCTTCAACAGCTTTGATCCCTATGTATAATAAGTAAAAGTTAATCCGATTTCGTATAAACCATAACGCAATCGCATCGTTCAAGGGTCAAATTGCACACCGCGTCGCAATAAATATTCCAATTTCATGGTTTTCATAAAATTACTCGTAGAGGCGAATATACATACACTTCGCAAAATCCACATTCGCGCAATGTAAAGGTAAACTCGTAAAATGCTTCAATTCCAATCTCATAAATATTTCCTCGTTGCCCGAAGTTTGTTGCATTCAAACATGGGATCAACATTAAACGAAGGGTAAATTTCTCGAAATAGGCTCTCCTTCCTTGTTACAGCAAACAGTGTCCACAGAACGCGGAAAATCTATTTTTAGCCGACTTCGAAAAGGAGGAGAGGTTACTCAATTCGACATGTATATTTTTTTTTTTTTTTTTTTTTAAATGTCTGTTCACCGATTACGCCGAGATGGCTTGACCAATCGGAATGAATCGTATTGCATCCTGTAGAACAAGTTCCCCCGGTGATCCTGCTGTCAAGACTTTTTGTGATTTGCCATTTTTTACCCGTTTTTTTTTTTTTTAAACAGAAAGATTTTGTCTTGCTTCTTACTCCGAGACGGATGAACCAATCAGATTGAAACTTCTTGCATCTGGAAGAGCATTTGCCATTTGGTCCCATAATAAAACATTTGTCCTTGTCTTATTTTTTACCACATTATAACACTTTTTATCGCAAAAAGCGTACTATTTCACGTATGTTTGGCCTGAAACCAATGAAATTGATGTAACCCCTTACATTTTGCTGCCGGAGAGGTTTTCGCAATGATCACAGATGCAAAAATTTATGGACACTTTTATTGTTTAAAATCATTGTTGGTGCAAAATTGTTATGCTCTGGTGTAGCTCGACAAGGAATTTACCAAACGCAATCAATCCTTTCACATGTATTTGCACATGTATTCCTGATAATCCCCCATTTGCAATTATACAGGGTGTCCAAAAAATGTTGGATGTCCTTGAATAGGGTGTTTCGGGGGGGGGGGGGGAGATTTGAAACAATTTTTTCTTAACGAAAATGTTGTTCGAGGCTTCCTTAAGGAGATATTGACAGAAACCCACGACCAATCAGAGTGCCGGTGGAGCGCCTGCGGGGCCTATGCTACCGCAGGCGCTCCACCGACATACTCGCGCTCTGATTGGTCGGGAGCTTCTGTTTCTGGAATATCTCCTTAACAAAGCCTCGAGCAACATTTTCGCTAAGGAAAAATTGTTTCAACCCCCCCTACCCGGAGAACAAGCCTTTTCAAGGACCTCCAACGTCTTTGGGTCATCCTCTGTATTGCTCTTAACTGTTGTTATTCCATGAAACCTATTGATTATAAATTGCCACTAAAAGGAGTGAAATAAAATAATTTTTTGGAAAAAAAATTTTACCGACTTCAAAAAAGGTACAGTGAAAAATATGAAATAATTTCTAGTTAATTTATATGAATACGCACTAGCTCTAGATATAATTGTTTAAAAGTATGGGAAAATGCAATGACAAGCTTGAAATAATTTCTAGTTAACGTATATGAATCTGCATTACCGACCGAGCACTCTACATTACCGACAGAGTAACCTGCATTATCGACCGAACACTCTGCATTACCGACAGAGTAACCTGCATCATCGGCTGAACACTCTATATTACCGACAGAATAACCTGCATTATTGACCGAACGCTTTGCATTGCCGACAGAGTAATCTGCATTATCTGCCGAGCACACTACATTGCCGACACAAGAATCTGCATTATCGACCGACCACTCTACATTACCGACAGAGTAACCTGCATTATCGACCGAACACTCAATATTACCGACAGAAGAATCTGCATTACCGACCGAGCAACCTGCATTATCGGCCGAGCACCCAATATTACCGACAGAAGAATCTGCATTACCGACCGAGCACTCTACATTACCGACGGAAGAATCTGCATTGCCGACCGAGCACTCTACATTACCGACGGAAGAATCTGCATTACCGACCGAGCACTCGACATTACCGACGTAAGAATCTGCATTATCGACCGAACACTCTATATTACCGACGGAATAATCTGCATTACCGACCGAGTACTCTACATTGCCGACGGAAGAATCTGCATTACCGACCGAGTACTCTATATTACCGACGGAAGAATCTGCATTTCCGACCGAGCACTCTGCATTACCGACGTAAGAATTTGCATTACCGACCAAACACTCTACATTGCCGACAGAGTAATCTGCATTATCGACCGAACGCTTTGCATTGCAGACAGAGTAATCTGCATTATCTGCCGAGCACACCACATTATCGACACAGTAACCTGTATTATCGGCCGAGCACTCTACATTACCGACGGAAGAATCTGTATTACCGACCGAGCACTCTACATTACCGACAGAGTAACCTGCATTACCGGCCGAGTACACAGCATTACCGACAGAAGAATCTGCATTACCGACCGAGCACTTTACATTACCGACGGAAGAGTCTGTATTACCGACCGAGCAACCTGCATTATCGGCCGAGCACTCAATATTACCGACAGAGCAACCTGCATTATCGGTCGAGCACTCTACATTACCGCCAGAGGAATCTGCATTACCGTCAGAAGAATCTGCATTACCGACAGAGCACTCTGTATTGCGGACAGAGCACTCCACATTAGCGACAGAGTAATCTGCATTATCGACCTTACCGACACAATTTTTGTGAAACAATCCGCCAGATGCTTTGGATGGTTAGAGTTATGTCTGATAGGTTATCGGCCGATAATACAGGTTACTGTGTCGATAATGTGGTGTGCTCGGTCGAAAATGTAAAGTGCTCCGTCGATAATGTGGAGTGCGCTATCGGCAATGCAGAGCGCTCTGTCGGCAATGTAGAGTGTTTAGTCGATAATGCAGGTTACTCCGTCGGTAATGCAAAGTGTTCGGCCGATAAGGCAGATTGCTCTGTCGGTAATGCAGAATGCTCGGCAGATAATGCAGATTACTCTGTCGGTAATATGGAGTGTTCGGTCGATAATGCAAGTTACTCTGTCGGTAATGTAGAGTGCTCGGTCGGTAATGCAGATTCTTTCGTCGGTAATGTAGAGTGCTCGGTCGGTAATGCAGATTCTTCTGTCGGTAATGTAGAGTGCTCGGCAGATAATGCAGATTCTTCTGTCGGTAATGCAGTGTACTCGGTCGGTAATGCAGGTTGATCTGTCGGTAATATTGAGTGTTCGGTCGATAATGCAGGTTACTCTGTCGGTAATGTAGAGTGCTCGGCAGATAATGCAGATTACTCTGTCGGCAATGCAAAGCGTTCGGTCGATAATGCAGGTTATTCTGTCGGTAATATAGAGTGTTCGGCCGATGATGCAGGTTACTCTGTCGGTAATGCAGAGTGTTTGGTCGATAATGCAGGTTACTCTGTCGGTAATGTGGAGTGCTCGGTCGGTAATGCAGATTCATATACGTTAACTAGAAATTATTTCAAGCTTGTCATTGCATTTTCCCATACTTTTAAACAATTATATCTAGAGCTAGTGCGTATTCATATAAATTAACTAGAAATTATTTCATATTTTTCACTGTACCTTTTTTGAAGTCGGTAAAATTTTTTTTCCAAAAAATTATTGTATGAATTCTACCGCGGGTGAAAACGGAAACGAACGAAACGACTGATGCTTGTATTTATTTTATCTTTATCAACTAATTATAGAATATTCTACTTATTTCATGTAAAAATTGATTGTGACGATTAATAAACGATATGCAATAACTCCATTTTGAACTGTGAACACATGCCAAAATCTATCTTTTTACTACAAGTTTTAATTAATGTCTCACATTTAAAAGGAAAATAAATGAAGAACCCTAACATCGTTACCTAACTGGTATCGATTAAGCAGAAAATAAGGGTAAGTTATTATATGTAGATTAGATTTGAAGGAACGCGAATGAAATAGAATATAGGTTCATACCATATAAGTAATTATAAAATTACAGTAGTCCCCTAGCAGCTTGACCTCCTTCGCTTGATAGAGCACGTCGATGATGATGTTCGGATCAACGTCGATGATCACGTTGCAGATGGACAGCGCGTGGATCTCTTTCAGAACAGCTCGATAGTCTGGCCCTTCGCCGAGTCTTCTTAGCGTCATCACGCTGTCCTTGTTTCGTCTAAGCGTTAGGGCCTGTTTGATTCGCGACAGGCCATCGTTGGTTTGATAAATCGCGACGAAGGCATTCCATTTCGTGGCGTCGATTAAGTCAGCGATCGCCTGCGAAAAATTTTCATTGTATTTCAGACTCAATTACGTTTCTTGGATGTGTCACCTTCACAATCCACTGTGTATATAACAATTTGTTTAAAGCAAAGAGCGACAATGTAATACAATAAATTCTTTCGAATTGAGAATTTATGATCCTCTCAGAGAATAAATATTTATGCCTTGAATACATTTAAGAAGTAGCTCTTGAAATACCTAATACGTGTCTTAAATGATCGATAGAACGTCTTTTGGTATATTTCTCAAGTCTTTTTAAAACTTCCACCAACATTCTATGTAACGCGTATATTAAATCTGTCTAAGACTTAATGTCGGAGTACTTCATTGTAAAATATAAAAAAGAAAACATGTAATTCCATCTCATTACGTGCTTGCCTCCCTGCTTGGAGACTCGTTATAATTACATCGTATAATTGAGTGCGAATGGTGTCAGATGTGAAACGGTTCCCCACAACCGAGGCTTTCGCGCGGAGAAAACAGTCGAGCGTCCTAGTACGGAAATTTCAGTGTATCACGATTCAGTAATTAAACGTTCTAGTTACTGCTCCGAAATTATATTTCAAACGTCCGTCAAATTGCATTTGAACCCGCGAAATTTTACTTTTGACGTTCCCGGGTTTCCCCGGCGAATGCCACTGTTTCGGTCACGTTAAATTAAAAAACTTCAGTAATATATCCGCGTGTCGTTCGGAAGGATTTAACGTGGACTCCCGCAATGCAGATTTGTGATCATTCTTTTACGTACAATTGGTCCAGGTAACCCTATAGATAGTCAGGAATTATTTATATTAATTATCTGAGGGTCGAAATCAAATTATCAAGCTTGACATGCTTTATATTTTATAAACCAGTCTTGTCTATTGAATTTTTGCAACAAACAAACTTATCTAAGACTGATAAATAGTGATCCTAATTCTATTTTATAATTCTAAGCTTTTGTACTCGCACAAAATATAATTTCATCCCTTATGAAAACTGGCGAATCTCTAAAAAGTGTTGTACCTCTTATCAAAAATTTGTATCCATACAAGAATTTCGCCTCTTTCTGAACAGAAGACTGTTGAGACATTTTCACGTCGCCCGACGATGGAATTTACCGATAAAACTGCGATATTTCGTGGCTCGAAAACACGCGTGGATCAAGGGCATCGAGAAGGAACAAACACGTAATTGATATCGCGTTAAATATTTGAAAAGTATTCGTGCAAACGGTAGCCTCTGAATGCGACACGAAAGCACCCCGCGTAATTCTATTTATCGCGAGCGGAACCAAACCCCCTCCGTCGTTTTAATTACGAAATAAAATTAAAACGCGCAACAATTCTTTCGCTCGTTTTAATTAAATTTAATCGATTAGTCGTTTAATTTGTACCAAGCGATCGATTTCATTTTTTTTTCTCTTCTCCTTCCTCCATCGCACTGCCTCTCTCTCTCTCTCTCTCTCTCTCTCTCTCTCTCTCTCTCTCTCTCTTGTCTAAATACGAAAGAACAAAAACTGATCCAGAGTCGTTAGCTGGAGTTCAGTCTTTGATCGTGCTCATTAGCTCCGGTTTACCGGTTTAATGCTCCAACTACTTCAAAATCGCTCGATTCGCCTCGTTAGGCGCGTAATTTAAAATGCATCGAAACGATGTTTCCTCGTTGCCAATTTCTTGACGTTCCGCACATTCCGATGTTCTTTGAAACGCCGTTTACGATTCGTTTAATGTTGGTTCCTGCGTAGAACATAACCGAAGCAACGATTACTGAAGCCACAGTCTGGGAATCGGCAGTTAGAGAACATCCAGAGTATCAACGAAATGTTATTTCATTTGCAGAGGCTCAACTGATATAGAATTACTGTATATTGTTTATTTAAGGTTGAATGACGGTAGTGTTTACAGTTATTGCTGAAAATTTGTGGTTGTAACGTGATAATTGTAGGTATGGACAGCAACAGGACAATCTACTAGTTTATATGGGCTAAAATCTAGGAGATTGTACCGTTACTAGTCAGACTCGCGAACCAACTTCTCATCTTCTCACAGGATCATATTGAAACCAATTTATTTTCGCTGTTATTTAAAAGGACTCTCTTGAATCATCAACACAATTTGATGAATTATTCAAGACTTAAACAGCGTCTTGTTTTAAAAAGAATCCATTTAAAGAGTCAAGTGGTATTGATATGCTTTGCATGATTCCTCGATTATCTCTTTAATAATACATGCAAACTATGATAAATAAATGAACCGTTTATCGCATAAATCAATTAACTCCATAAAACAAAAAGTTGAGAAATGCGATGAAATAATGTACATTGTTTCTTAAAATTCCAATTATAATACAGATTCGAATAAATATTGTAGAATAAATAAATACAGATGTAGCTGCCATCGAACGGTACATAAAATTGATGAGAAAGAATAGCTAAAAAATAATTGTCAGTAATGTTACAATTTTTATGAGACTGGCGAAGTTAATCAAATTATGCAGTGAACGGGTCAAATGTGAATACATGCTTGTAACACTACACTATTATTCTCTTCTATAAATTATTCGAATGCTTCAAAAAAGACTAAAAACATTGACAAAGTAATCGATAACTTACCTTGCCGACAAGTTCGCTGTCAGGGTAGTAGTTGATGGTCATCGGTGTCGGGTTCTTCGGTTCCTGGTCGACCTGGAGTTCCTCGTTCTGTCGCCACGTGTAATCAATGTGCGGAATATCGAAGCGTGCCGCGATGCTAGCGACAATTCCATGCGTGTAGGAGCTCACGGGGCCGAAGATCGCCGCCACACCTTCCTCGACGAGCTCGCAGGCTGCAACGTTAAGGGTGTCTTCCACACTACCAGTTAGGCTACTTACGTAGAGCTAAGCATGCAAATAGAGCACCCTCGAAATTGGAATCTGAGAGGAGCCACGTAAGCCGTTGCGTGTATACAGATCAATTTCAGGCAGTTGGGACCGATATTATCACCTGTATGGATATTATTGCAGAGGGAAATTCGAGTTACCGTAGTTTTGCTCTTTTTTTTTTTGACAAGTCGGGACCCGTATGATTGGGTAACTATTGAACTGGCAAGCTAAATTTCGAGTTGCATATCGATTTTCAGTGGGATATATCTATTGGGGTAATGCGTAAAATGTACGATGGCTTTTACGAATGTAATTTTTTCTGAAATATTATAGGACATATGTGAAATATTGATGTTTGATATCAATATCGCAAAAATAAGCGGGATTTCAATAATAATTTATTTAAAAATTGTATTTCCGTGTAACGTTTATTTTAAATATTTATTCCAGTATTCGTTACTTTCGTTTGGACATTTTTAAAAGTGCGATGGTACGTGTGAAAATTTTTTATTACAGTTAATACAGTTTCTGTGTAGAATTTTCAAAATGTTTTTGAAAATTTTAAACATGTACACTTTGCATTCGTAAATATATTCTAATCACATATTTGTAATTACCTATATTCACTACCAATTCTCTATGTTATTTGCATGTTCTCTACATTATACACGTGTTCTTTAGGTTCTTCATCCATTCTTTACGCAAATTGTGACCAATGAATTCCCTCCAAGCACTCCGTCATTGAAAATGACAAGACGTAGAAACTGACACTCCCATAATCTCCTATCACCATTCAAATCATCGTCCAAACACGCGTCGAAACTCGCTAAATTTACCATACCCAAGCATCGAGACACTCTGCCGCACACAGAAGAGAAGGCGTTCCTATTTGACGGAGGGACATGAAAAAGGAGTTCCTTGGGGTATCAAATCCCCGTGGCAAAGGTAAGGGAAGTTCCTCGGTGGCTCCATTGTCGCCGCCATCTTCCCTTGAAAGGGCTTAACGTTGAATTTATCGCGCCACAGCGACGACTGGCGTCGAAGTCCACGGCACCGGACGACCCCCAGCGAAAACCGTAACAAACGAGATAGTTATTCCTTGCCACCCCTCTCCCGACACTGTTCGCCCTGGTAATTGACACTCGCGTTTCCTTCCAGCGCCCGTGCAATTAATCAAGACGCGACGTCGAAGTTTCCCGTTCGAACGGCCGCGTCTATACGCCCCGTTAATTGGTTCATTAGTTGTTTTAATCCCGAACGTCGGGGGTTGATTTTGCGTCGCGGCTGTCTGCCACGCTAAACTACTTATAAGCCGTATCGAGTGGATCCGTACGTACCAGCGGCGGCGGTCTTGAAGCTGTCGGTATTAACCTCCACCTCCTTTATGACGGCCTGCAATTCGAATGTGGGCGCGATGCGCTCGAATCTCGCCTCGTACACCGCCTTTTCAAACGCCGCTCTGTGCTCCTCATCCCCCGCGTGGAAGATTGCGCCTGACAACAAACGAGAGACGTGGTGTATTAGTCGGGGACGCCTTATCAAAGATACCACCTTCTGGCAAAGTAGAAACTTTTCTCGAGCGTCGCGAAACTCCAGCGAGTAATTTGAATTTAATTATTAGGGGTTGGTGAGTTCTTTCCATTCTCGTATTGAGATTGAACACGTCTTATGATTTTATGTATAGTACAATTTTTGGACGATTTCGTGTGGTCCGTTTAAAAAAAAATTAATGTAATATGCATGTGTACTTGGAATAGGATAGGTGGACACTTTTATTAAGATTTACTTGGTAAAGTATCTATCAATATTAGCATGTAACCTTAAAGTAACGTGTATCCAGAGAGGGTTAAGTTTGTAGTTTGTAGATTCGGCGCAAATTAATTCCAACTATCGCTACGTCGAGAAGCTGACGAAATAAATTCAAACTTCGCCGTTACCGCCGATTCTACGAATCGTTTCCGCTCGCATCGTTGGATATCCGACGGAAGAAAGCGATTTTCGCCCGGGCGAGAGATTGTCCAATTTCGTCGGAGCTCCTTGCGATTTCGGCCAATCTTTCGAATTCGCTGGCAAACTCGAAGGTGCACACATCAAAATACTCGTCGCGAAGTTTTGGACCATTTTCTGGGCTGGATTTGCTGATAACGGTGCTTGGGAACTGGTTATTTGTTTACGAACTTCTGATGTTATTTAATTATTCTTCCGGTACTGTAATTCTGTCCAACGGTTTCTCTAATTCTAGAGTAAATATGTTAAGCATCAAATCTTTAGATATGTCAAACATTATCTCGCCTACCCTTAAATACTATAATGTATTTATTAATCATATAAAGCCAACAAGAATATTGTACAACTAGAGAGAGGTGAAACGTGTGACTCCAATTTCAGCGGTGGTGAAATCGCATTAAAAGTAATACGTGTCAGAGAGATTGGATAAAACACGCGTTTTTTACAGAAAAGTGTCCGATTACGTGATTTACTTTTCAAAACGAAAGTATAATATTGTAGTCGAAGTCACAGAACCGCGATGCAATTTATTGCTCAACACGGGGTATCAGTTTCACAGTAAACAAATACAAAACTGTTATTGAATATTCATTTCAAAGGAAAATTCGTTTTTTGATGAACAAGAAGTGAGCTGTTGTTGTCACTTTTTATATTTTTTTAACCGTACTTAGTTGACGGGGTGATTATTTATTTTATTCTTGTGTTTTACTACTTTACTTTTCGTAGAGAAACAAATTGCTCGTGAACATGTATCATAGAAGCAAAATGAAAACGAGAATTGGAGAATATAGACATTAATTAAGTTACTGTGAAAATGGCAGCGAATTTCTGTCTTACAACCAAACCATAATGTGCAGCGAGAAGATGAATGATGAAGTAGTGGAGTAGCCAAATGGTGGGAGTAGCAACTGCATGAGCTTGAACGGCCATTTTTCTCTCTAGTAAGGAGTCTTACTTTTATCATTCTTTCTTCAGTCCATTTTTCTGTTTTTCTACTGTTCATCATCCTGCTGCCTGTAGACAACTCTCAGTTACTATTTGTATATCTAATTTTAACTATTATTATATATACAAATCAGTATAGTTTGAAGAGTTTTTAATTTCTCATATCTCTAAATGTCAAATGAATTTTAAAATATAAAAATAAGTTCACGAATTTTAAGAACTAAAGATGAACCTTCATATCTATCTTCCTTGTAGTGTCAAAAGTTTTAAAGAAATATTCTTCCATACTATCACCAGCTTTTCATCTAGAGTGTGATATATATTTTTCATCGTTAAACCTTTGTCATTGATCAAACTATCCTTTATTCCATTATTTGCTGCTTCGCTAACCCACCATGAATTTATTTGAAATTCGTCCATATTTGATTTTAATTTTTCAAAAGCATCGAGGTTGACGTTCGTACCATCGAAACGTGTATTCACTTTGTCAAGCTTTTTGCGTCAAAATAGGGTGGTATGTTCGACCCCAGGCAGAAAATTGCAATCATAAAAATTTTATTCCGAAATATTTAACGCGCAACACATACGTTTTTAAACATTTCCCCAGTTACTATCATCGCGTTGCGTCGCCTCTATGTGCGCGATATTTTTAATTCCTATCGTCTAATTTTATATCGGGGTTGGGCAAATTTAATAAAAATTCCAGATATATATTCGTGGAAATATAAACAAGCGAAACCCACAAGCCTTTCACGAGCAGCTCAACGTCGCCTGCTTCCAGACGAGCGGCTGAAGTATTCATTTGTTTTTATTCTTGCGAATAAATCCGAAATTTTTATTCCTCAACCCCCTCGGAATAAAATTCGCTCAGCTCTGTTCCCAATAAATCTGTTTGGATTACAAAAATTTCAAGTGCACGGTTAACGATGCATCGCCCTCCTTCGATTGAAACGGTGGTGTCCCGTGGGACGTTCGATGCGACGATACGAATAATTAGCGTGATGTTTAATGCATATTTTGACATACTAATTACGCACGTGACACGGGGTTATGTGTACACGCATACACATGTACGTCCGTCAATTTGCACAACACCAGCCAAGGCAAACACGACCATGTCGACGATGAAGATAATTTCAATCATTCGGGTAGCAGCCGTGGGATTAGACGATGAACCGATCAGAGGCAGTGGCCAAACTCGACTGAGTGACAGGTCACTGGGTATCGTATTTCATATCGATACTTAGACATTGTCCCGTAATCCTCTGTCGCGTCGACTGTCGTGATTCGACGCCCACGCCGAGATTACGCCAGCAATAATGGCTCCTGACTGTCGTGAAATCAATAAGAGACCATGGGATGTCACTCTAGGTGCTGTTCTACCCAAGAATTATCGAGTTAGGGTTCTTCCTGTTAGGATCGATGGCGATACACGGAGCATGTTTAACATCGACGGGGATGTAGCCATAATAGAATAGATGGAACGATGATCTTCGTATCTGACAGACGGTTCAGGATCCATTTCAGGGAGGGTTGGGTCTGGTAAAGGGTTGCTTTCGAGATATAATACTCGTTTTAGTATTATCAATTACTTTTAATAATAATAATACTTTATTTACGGGTAACCTATCCTTGATATCAAGTACAATGTGATAACATGACCGCAAGAAAAAACAAAACAAAAATGGAGACGAATACGGTATCACTATGATGTAACGTGTTCAACCTTGATTGCGTATCTGCAAAATTGCAACTACTGACCTTTCAAATGCTAAACGTAAGCCATGAAAAAGATCGACAGACATATTAAGGCTGTTAGCCATCGCACATATTCTTGTGACACAATTTTGTTTCGCAATTGAGGTACGATATGGATCAATGTAAAAAATATCGCTGCTTCGAAGTTGTCTGCTACGAATATTAATTTTCAATAGTTCCAGTATCTTGGGACATACAATTTTACGATTGGCTATTTTAAAAAGTAATATGAGGTCAGCTACAGTTTGGCGCTGCTTAAGCGTGTGCATTCGCAAAGTGCGGAGTATATTGTCGTATTCATGGTTTGCGATATCCATGGGTGTCCCTATCTTATAAGAAACGTGCCTTAAGAATTTATGCTGAACACTCTCAATCATTTAACATAATAATGCATTTTTGTCATTGTTACTGACATGAATCTTTTAAATTGAAAATGAATTACATATTCATTCTCCATTCTTAAATCATCACAAGCACTTAAATACGTATATAAATGTTGAAAATATGTTAAAAATGTTCCCAAAATATTTTAGTATAAATTTCACCCATCGATTAAATTATTTCAATTCTAAAATAATCGTCGACTCCAGTTACGACTGAGCGACATCCAGTCCTGAGCATATGTTCAATCTCTTCAGTTCCTAAAATTTTAACAACGTACAGCCTCGCTCACCTTAACGATCCCGCGGTAAGCGGACATCCTTTACTCGGAATATCTCGAAGCAATTTCGCGGTTTCCAACCGACGGCCATCAACACTCCCCCTCCCTTCAACTCAGGCGCTCCTCACGTATACTTAACATGCATAGGATATTTCCCCGATGAGCGCTGATATCCAAAAGAGGAAAAACCGTGTCGGTTTTCCGACAACACTCCACCAACGTGCTCGTCGTTAGAGTCATCTAATTTTCATGGAAATTAAAGCTGTTCGAGGGTGGTTGAAATCAAGACCGCGAGACGTAATCAGTTTCAATTTGTCGAGTGATAGCGACGGCGAAGAGAACGCGCCAGTGCAAATGAATCAGGGTAGCAAGGTGATCAAACAACGGAAAAAATTCACTGTGAACGTCAGGCGTCTTCGTTACGGCGTCTGGTTTGTTTCAGAATTTTAAGCGACAATGATCGAGATACAGGAGTAAGTTTATCGATAAATTGATTTATTTATACCACTTTTAAAATGAAAGATATAGGAGTGCATCGACTGTTAGTAATTTTGGTATCAATATTTAGCATTTGGTATTTCATGTGAAATAAATTTAGAATGTATTATGCCTTTTGTTGCAGAAATAATGTTTCGACGAGGAATCGATTCGAGTTCGAGCTGGGAAACGCGTATTTGTTAAAATAAATTTTCATTGCGCGTAGCATAAAAATACCTACACGTTTTATTAACGATTTCATTACAATTTTATGAACATCGAAAACATGGCAAACTGGAACAGGAAGAGTGTTTGAAAAATACTTCAATTAGAATTCATTATTCTTGGAAACTCGAGAGGAAATACAGTTAAATTTAATTTTCGTTCTTCTATAATTTTCTGTATCATATCGAAAACCCATTTGTTATTTTTTTTAAGACGATTTATGAGATTCCGATGAAGCCCCCGGAAGAGATTGAAAACGTTTCATCAATGTACACGTGTACGTTTTAAAACTAATAAAATTCCCTTCGCGTTTGCATTGCCGAGCAAATTGAATTTTATTTGGATTATTGAAGTCGAGATGATTGCACTTTTACAATGTGTACTAAACGGGATAAATGGTCAACGGTGTTTTTCGAAATAAACAGAACACTTGCGTACTTTTATACAACGAATTCTCACAACACTCATGCATTCTGATTAATGGAGAGTTTTGTTTTTAGCTGTTTTCCGTACGCAGAAGTGCATTAACGTAGTCGCGATTATTTCGCGAAGCGTTTTTATTCCCAATTTACGTCTCCCATTTTATTTCATCCTACGATTAACGCGTTAAAATTCTTTTATTGCTGAATTAATCAGGACTTGGAGAACTCTTTATCTTGAATTAATATTGCAATCTATCCTTTTACAAAGAAAATTTAAACGAAAGAGTTTGAACTTGTTCCGTGGAGTCTAAATAATAATTATTGTATTGCATGTAATACTCAATGGTACTACAAATTAAATAGATCCGACACTTGAAAGATAAAATAATGTTTCAGGTGACTTTTTGATTCTAAAATGAAACGTAATCGAAAAGCTATCAAAAGTTGCAGTACGGAAATTTGTTTCAGCGAAGTTAAAATAGAAATTCTCGGTAAAATATACGCAGACTTACAAACAAACAAAAAAGAAAGCACTAACAAACACGAACAGGACTATTTTTGTTAGTTACAAAAATACAGTGCATCCTGTTACCAAAGGATTGGGATGCATTCAAACAAATCCGATAATCGTGAACCAATTGTCCCACGGGGAAATTGTCCACAGGGAAATTTTTCATTCGAGTACGAGCTGAAAGGGAATCCCTCATTGGCCACTATTTTCTTCATTTTTCAGTCGTAATTATATTCCGAGACCGCTAGTTTCCATCATCGTTCCGCGAACGTATGTGTTTGTTCAGTATTCGGCGCGATAAAAACGCGCGTCCCTTTAGAAAATAATTTTAAATGATTTACGACTGCTACACCGTTTGATGGTACATTGAATTTCTGCGAGGTTCATTCTGCTAGAAAAATGGTACCTCCGCGAGGAACCATTTTTTACAGATCCGCATTAAATTCTACGTGTGCTCGATGCTTCCGGATACCACTCGAACGAACGGTATCGTTCAGCGATCGATCATTCTACCATTCCTCTTCATTTTTTCGGCTCTTCTGGCTCGCTTTAATTTCATTACGATAGATTAGAATTTCGGATCGTGTCGACAACGATTAATATCGACAGCGAATCAAATAACAGACCGCGGAAGGCGTGCAGATATTTTCCGGCAATCTAATTGAATTCAACAAGACTCGAACGCACGATTCTGCAAAGAATCTACGATTGATAACAGATACCTCTCCCACAGGTTATATTGTTTTTCATTTAGGAGTGTAGCGAGCTAGACGGATAAATTCCACGAAATAAAAAGCAGAGAAAATTGATGTGGACCTTGAGAAATGATTTTAGTATAGTCGATTCACTCCGAAAGCTTTAAATATTGACAGGTAATCAATTTGGTACATTTATAAAGTAATACAGAATTTATTACAAACCAACAATTAAGTAATTCGCTCTATACAATCGTTTAAATTAAACTTCCAGATTGTACAGAATATACATTAATTTATTTATATGAAATCCACGGAATACGATGTAGTTAATTATTTCGGGCAACATTTATTTATGGCTAACCTGAGCTGTACCGAATGCTGGTACTGAACGATCCAATTAGTTGTTTAATTATCTAAAAATAGAAGAGTATGTGTCATGCAACTTGGAAACTGATGCGTCCTATTAATTCTCATGTTACTTCATATCCAAAGGATGAGTGAAATACATAATATATCATTTTGTGTAACCACTACAATTTACGAAATGTATTATATCCAATTTTATGTTATTCACAAACAATTAAAAATATGATTGAGTTATTCCAATTCATTATTCAGTACATTTTAATACAGATCTCGAAAAACGAACATGTAGACCACGAGTACCTTTTTATCGAAACAATTAAATTTCTGTCGTAGTCCGATGCTTGAATTTAACATAAATAAATGACTTTATAATACTTCAGCAGTAGCAAGTTTAATTTAAATTTCCAAATGCACTCATCGACTCGTACAAAATTCATGAATTTATAAATACCCGTGAGTACACATTTACAAATGTATCCGTAACATACAAATATTTAAAGACCTTCATAACGCACCGAGTATATTTTTTGAAAGCAGCAATAAACCCGTATAAATTCATAAATCGATACATAATATAATAAATTTACTAAAGAAAAAAGAAAAAGAAAAAAATTCGTGTTCCCATGAACCTAGAGATTCATCGATCGCCCACGGAACTGTATCCCCATAGAAACGGGCGCGAAAAGGTCCGTTCGGTAAACAGGCTGTGAAGTTTGCGCAAACGTCGAATCCAAGCGTCTGGTAAGTTTTCGAAATACGAGGACTTTCGTTTCGAAACTTCACTTTCCTGCGTATATTTAAAGAAGTTAGCGAGTTTCGAGTTTGGGTGCACGTTTGGTCGAGAGCAACGACCCGAGTGTTTGGTAGGACGATAAAAGTGTTAAACACCCTTAAACGGTGTGACGTTACGGACGACCCGTGGGCGTCGTCTACGATTCTTCATTTAACTTAGCTCCACGCGAGACGGGTACCAGGTCCGAAATTTTTCCATTCGCGAGGGCAGCGTTTACAAGTGCCCAGGCCAATAAAATCGAAGGCGTCGATGGAGGGTTGGGAGGGCGTGTGATCGATTCGTCTCCTTTGTCTTCGCGTCACTTTTGCCAGCGAAAACTTTCATTTCCCATCGGGTGATAAAAATGCAACTCAGCGGCGAGTGATAAGGAAAATCGATGCTGCGAACGTGACGCGTATTCGGCTGGGAAATCGACGAGGAGCGACGACGGATGCACCTGTCGATACAGGGGTGGCGTGTTCAACAGGTTTCGCGAGAGTTGCAACACTACAGGGTTTCGGTTTAATTTCGACCTTCTACAGAACACAGCCGCTGGCCAAGAAGCGCGCGTTTAGGATGACCAGGGGAGAGTGAGGTCATTTGACGCGACGGATGATTGTGAGAATGTGTTTCCTATCGTTTGGATAAAATTATTAAATCTGCGACTATTGTAGTACCGAGAAGGGATGATATATCGCAGGTGTGGGTTGGTGTACAGGTTAGTATAACGTCATTTTTGGCGAGATGATATCGAGGTTTATTCAATATATTGTGCAATACGTAATTGCGCGCGATATTTAATTATGTGCTAGCAATTCGTTCCGAAGTAACGTATTCTGTCATAAATTAGTCCAGAATCGGTAAAATGAGGTTATTTTTGTTTATTTATTCGCGTGAATATACAAATCTGATTAATATCAAAAGCTTTAATTAAAATCATACCGAAAATCAAATTGAATTTAGAATTTTCATAATAAATGTATGCGAAGAAGATTAATAATTATCGTTTCGACAAAACTTTAGTATAAATATAAATATTGATATAAAATTTGAATTTAACGAATACATTGCCTTCGTACCGACATTTGCTAAACATTTTTCTTCCTACTTTCTTTTATAATTCTCTTATAATTTCTTTTGCCCACTCCTTTTTGTACAAATTACAGAAATCCCAAATCATATCCAATCCCAAGTCTTAATATCTACGAAGGACCAAAAATAAATGCTTTCGACGTATTTCGATTTCGGTATCGCTGGGCGAATTATTGACATTCTACTGTCGCGACGTAGAAAGGTAGAAACGTCTCGGCGAGGTCTTCATTAAAATGTTGTCGCGCGTAATTAAACATTCCAAACGTATTTCCCGTGTTTCCTTTGTCTCTTCCCTGCCACTCTCGCCGAATACCAAAACCTCGCAGCGGTGTATAATAAATAAATAGCCGAATTATCGCGGAACATTGGCTCATAAAATTGAATCTAGCGATTTTTCCGTCTCGCTGTGTCCTCGTTGATACGTTGTGTAAACGCGGTTTCGTGGCAATTCTTGGTGTCACAGTTGACACAGGTTTGGTTGTTTTTTTTTCGCGGGACAATATTATTCCATGGAGAATGGAGCGTTCGCGTCTCGTAAAATCGAATAATCAATATCTACAACGTGATTCGCCGCTCTCTTATGGAAATCGGCCGTATCTCCCATTTTATACGCACTCTCATCGTGAAACCGTGGACCTCGATAAATTATCATTATTATGTCCATTTTATATGAACTGTTATTAGAAACGTTAATACAGGCGTCTTTTATCCTCATTTAAAAGTATATAAAAAATATTTATAATTTACCCGTTTATTTTTCGATCCTTCAACACCTTGGTCGTCTAAATAAACTCAAAATCTAACTTACCATTCAACGAATACCGAACGAAATGTTACGTAGCTCCCATTTCTGGCACCGATGTCAAGAAACGGTTCGATAATTAGGACGTTTACCTTACGCTGGGAATATTTACAACCCGCGCGACACGTATTTGCGGCCCAAAAGCGAATTCACGTTCAATTAGTCCGTATTAACGTGTGACAGAAATTCCCGAGATTAAATTGCATCCAACTCGCCCCGCGCCGAAAGTTGAAACGGTCGTTAACTCATATAGTGACGTTCCTTCGTCGAATAAGGAGTACTCAACAGGGAAACGTTGGTAGAATATTCGAGGTGTTCGAAACAGCCAACAATAGACCTGGAATAATACACATTCGTTTCAATCCTTGTTCAAAACAGATAAAAACGATCACGGTTCTTTTTTATGACACACAATGTAACGTCGATGTTCGTTAGGTGGCAATTTATTTCTCATTGAAAGCGGTCGATGTTTCGTTTACACCATTTTTTAACGACCAAATATATCAAAAAACTGCGGCGACGATAAATACACTATCTGTACGAGATAGAAAGCGCGCACTAAAGCATTGAAAAAGTGTCATACTGTTATCGAGAGGGGTCAAAAATGTAATATACAGAAAAAAATTGGTTGCTGGTGTCCTGCGTCTATGCGTGGGTGCAATTTCTTAGAGCAACAGCGGAATTCTATGTTTATCGCAACGATGAGTAGGTAAACGTAACAATGAAGTCATTATATCAGGAGCAATGAATATCGTATTACATATTTAAATCTGAAGTATATTACATTATGAAGTAAATACATCCACAAGATAAACAAATTTTATTTTTACCACAGCACTCTGTGTTAATTTAATTCTAAATACGTGCTGTACTTCGTACTGTACATGAATTTTAATTTAATAAAATGCTCGAGACAATTACAAGCGACTTGGACCGTTCCGACGCAAGTCTCAACCAACATTATCGTAAATAATTAACCTCGGCACGAAGGACCGTAAATAATTACATGCACGTACCGCGTATTAAATGTTTATTACCGTATTTGAGGAGTTACCGCCCGTCGAGGTTGCTAAATAAATATTACGAGGTTTCAAGCGTCCAGCAAACACTGTTTCAGTGCCTATAAAAGAGACCCAAATGGACAAGAACGGAGTACAAAGCTCAAAGACAACTGTTACCATGTCCTCGACGAATAATTTACCCCAGTGTTCAATAATTCTTGACATTGTGGGTTTACGGCTGCGTTAAATTGGAACCGCATCGCCTCCTGTGCAGAAAGAGTTAAAGGTAGCTTTTACGACGTCCGAGTCTCTTTCAACTGTACGTACAACCCCCTGGTGACAGCGCGAACTAAACGGAAGTTTCAAAGAAAATTGTATCACGTTCCTGTACGACTGACCGTTTTTCGTCGCTGCCAGAGGTGGCCGAAGAAATTGAAAATAAGAGAGACATTTTATCGGAGCCATTGGGGTTGATTCAAGACGACCCAGAGGCCTTCACGATACACTGGTACAGTTACAGTCGCTCTATCACACGTTGTTATTTATTATCTATCCGTGAATGTTAATTTCAGTCTGTATAGACGCTTTCACGATTCACTCGCGACACTATACTAAATACTGCAATTTTTTCAAATGGCTACACTGGAACTTTTATTTTAATTCGCTGCTGTGATTATTAATCGTCATACAAGGACTCACGAGTAAAAAAAAATAAAGGTGGTAAAAGAATAGGTTACTTCTTTGAATCGCCAATACATCTTACGTTCTTGAATTGCTGTAAATTTTGTAATAATTTAAGTTCTTTGATGTTCAACTCCCAATGAATATTTCCTTTGTATTCGTAGATTTTCAATTTTATCTATAGGGCCCTTTAAAAGTGCACAACTATGTACGAAAATTTCTCAAACAAGCAAACATAAGATCACACTATTTTAGTTTCATGTCCCCTCAATGATTTCATTCACTTCACTCGTTTCGCTAATGTCATTCGAGTAATGCGCTAATAGTGGAGAGCAAAAGTGGCTCGAATTTGAATACACGAGTTGGCGAGGGAGCCACGCCGCGTAATGTACATAATTCTAATCGGTCATTGCCGCGAGGTTTGTTTAATTTAACTCGATCAAATAGCAGGGAAGTTTGTGTTTCCGTGCGACACCAGCCGAAGTGAACGTTCGTTCGTAGGTAGCCGATAGTACTTTCCGCCAGATGGAAAATCAGGCAAACAACGGAGACTCGAATGTGCGCGTTATTACTCCACACGTTTCTCTTGTACTCCCATTTCGACGCGCACTTCATAACTGTCGCGTAATTGTTTGGGCGCAGAAATTATGAAAATTTGCGCCATTGTCCCTGTGGGCCATTATAAATTTGACCCAGATACCTCGAAGCTCCGGGAAACTCTAGATCTGATAATATCGATTACCGAACTATTGTCATTTTTAGTTGGAAACTCTTTCTTGTATGCATGTTTGACAAAAATTGTTCCACTTTGCGTTCGAGTAACAGCGTTTTCTCTCTGCATTGCAATAGTTTTCATTTCAGACTGAGATTGTGTATGATGATTGTGAATGGAAACTCTTTACATATGATTTCTTGCACATAAATAATTTTGAATTTTATTGAATTTTTCCTTGTTGATCTCGAGAGTAATCTCCAAGCCGTGTCAGTAGTGCCTACATAAATTGCACCACAAGTTTAAAGTACAACATTAGTATTGCTAATGAATTATTTAACTTCAACGTAAACAGTATCGTCTACCTTGTTATGCATTCAAAATATGATTTTAATTCAAGAATACCAAGATGAAACTAATCAGTGTATCACATAGTCAACAAACGATACTTAACACATTCGTGACCGCTGACGTGAATTCACGTCACTTCAAATTCTATTCCTGGTTATGACAAAATTATGATACACTTTTCATTTTATACATTACATATTTGCAACATTGATATTTAAAAAAATATTTAGTAATTTTTATCCTCGCCCTAACGATACAAATTTGCGATGTCCAGTTTCAGGATTTTATTAATTTCGTCAGTACTCGGTATTAGAAACGTAAAATATCTGCCCGTCGCGAATCCGTTAAAAACAGAGATTCAATTTCTTTGTCCACCATTGATAACCACAGTTCACCTATCGAACGAATCGCGATTAACTCGCTAAATCGTGTTTATTTCACAAGCAGCTGTAACAATGGCTCGCTTAATTAGATCCATGGCGCATAATTGCTTTGTCACGATTGTCGTATGCGAACGAGTTGGTCCGTTATCCGGTCAACGACCGTTCCTTCTTCCAAGTCCCTTTGAACTCTCATCCCCCGTTCCGCTAAGTCCGTATCCGGGCGCAGATTACCGAGTTTCCAAGTCGACGTATCCACCGCCCGTAAGGAACTGTGTAATCGAAACTGAGGCAAGTTGACGCGAGAAGAAAGGATCGATCGCTGGCGAGCTTGACGAAGATCAAGCCCTTTCTACGCGAGATGAGGAACGACGAGACGCAGGGTTGAATAGATAACGCAGTGGGGCGACCTGAGACGCCGAGGGATCTCCGACAGAAGTATGTTTGTCTTGTAACGACGAAAGAAATTGTCCACTTTGCTGGAGGACGTAAAGTCGGTCGGATTTCAGGGCAGCGACCTTTTCTAGGTATTGTTTACTTTATTCACCGTGATTTGTTGCGTAGAATATGGTACAGTGTTTTATTTTAAGATTGAAAATCTTTTTATTTTCGAACAGCCGAAATTCATGTTATATGATGAAAAGTGCTGCGAGGCGATGAAATGGGTGGGTAATAACAGATTAAATATGTCCCGTTACACATGTGTTTGCAGCTTGTCGTGAGATATTTTTCTATATTTTAATATCTATTGATTGGAACAATTAAAACTTAATCAGACATAATTAAACATTTATGATACATACAGTATCATTCAGTGTTCGATTAAATATTAATTTCAATTTCGGTTCAGAATAAGTATTCATTCGAGACATTAATCACGAGAAATTTGTCAATATTTTAATGTCTCTTGATTAAACCAACTGAATATTAATATCTGGCAGTAGTTAAATTAATTATTAACAAGACTTATTATTTAAACTATAATGGAGAATATGATTTTGCTGTGATTCTTTCTATCTCCGGGTCTCCAGTCGCAGCAACCTCCACGTGGTGAGACCTGGTAATCGGTATTATTCGTGACGAACAATCCTTCGTTGCGAATAATATCGAGCTAATGGCTGCGAACTTGTAAAGTGTAAAGTGTAAAGTGTAAAATGAAAAAAAAAATGATTTGCTCCCCGAAAATTCATCTCCATATCCAAAACCAGGTTTGTTTAGACGTCACTTTTCTGATGGATCCCTTTTCGTAATTGAGATACGTGACACTGTCAGTTTTAATCAAAACAGACACGTGTATCGTTACATCGGCGCAAATGAAAAGTTATGACGACGCAGAATTACTGGAAGAATCGACGAAACCGGGAAAAATATTGCGAGCATCGGGGTTTATCGAAAATCATTTCCAGAAAAGTGAATTGTTTCGCGTGAATATCGACGCGAACCGCGAATAATATATGGCTTGGCACTTGTTGCGTGAAAAAGTCACTTAATAAAAACGTGGGCGGACATTATCGCGCGGTTGAGACAAATTTTCTTGAAACGAAGACATATGGAATATATCGGACTCTCGTGGTCTGCATTCGAGCATCGATGGTCGAGAAGAATGACTGGCAGGTGGATTTTTGGGGATCGGGGTAATTGAAATTGATTTAATACGATCTGTCATCGTTAAGGGACGCTTCGTTAATTTTCGATGGCCAGGAACTGAAAGGATTGTCAAACAAGAATTGAATGAAACGAAAACTTTGGAATCAATTGTAGGGCTGCTGATTTTTGTAGTATTTGGGATTAGTATTGATCCATTTATTATGCGAGGAAATTTATTTCTTTTTTGTCCTGTGTGTTGTGAATTAACCAAAATATTTAGAAGAAGCTTTTAGACGATGCAAAATTAAAATCTATACCGAATGGATTTATGTAACTGACAACGGTTTAAACAAAGTGCTCGTCTACTATACTGAGGATTAAAGGAAAGAAACATAGTAAAAGCTGGCAAAACAAACCTCTCTATTCCTATTAAAATTTATCTAAATAATTAAAAATGTAGGAGAACGAATCCAAAGGGAAAAAGATTGATCCATCCCCTGCGCCAACAAACCTAAACGCGTACATATTGAATGGTGTAAAAATTTCAACCCTCGAATAATTATTATTTCCGTTTCCCTCGCGCGGTAGTCGGTTGACGGCAAACAGAATTTGCATAATGCTGTTAATAGTGGTGGATAATAGGCCACGACGACTGAAAGGGTTGAACGAGGCAACGAGGTGAAACTACCCCAAAGTGTTGGGTGCGGCATTAAGCCGAGGCTGCGTTGCTAAAGGGCCACTTTAAAGTCTTACCGGCGTTAAAGTCACCTTTCACGGGATTCCTGGGGCCGCAAAATGAAAAACAAAATAAAGCGCGGCCCAGGCTCGCGTCCCGATCGTCGAATCGATAGCGCGCAATCGACTGGAACCTTCCGGCGCTGTTCATGAATGGAAAGAAGGTACCCGAGAGCACTGGCTTGTATAACTCGGCGGATACTGTGCAGTCATTTTGTAGATTGAATCCGTCTTGGCCACCCGACCAGATTAAATGCAGAGATGTCTTCGTTTAACGTTCAAGTGGCACCGAAACCCACCTAATTTGCATTTATTGGCGGCCATGACGTTAATTGATAATAACTATCGATCTAATTTGGGAAGAGTTCGCAATTTAAAAGGAAACTCTATACCTTGGAAACTTTATACCGCGTAGGTCAAGGGATTAAGTAATAAAATAGATTTTATATACATTATGAGTATTTTTTGTGCGTCTCTGTTATATTGTACACCATAATTGCATAAAATCTGCAGACGTTAGAATAATATTCAGGTAGTTATTATTTGAAACAGCATGAATGAGCTGCATTTGCTTACAACTTCGTTAAAATTGAACGATACTCGAGCTGGTCCACGAGTGACCTAGTAATCCGACACGGATCGACCGTGTATATCTTGAATCTTTAATGAAAACTGGAGGAGCTAGAATTCTAGGGGCGTCTGTTTGCGAAAATTTCTCGTGAATTTTTACGACGGTCCTTTGAAGGGAACTTCCATTCTCCGAGCGGTGGAAACTTTCCCGTAACAATAATGCCCCGCGATGGGAACTTCGAAACGCCGTGGAACGAAACAGCCCGCGTCGAAACATCCTCCTCGCGAGATGAAGAAAAATTGACCTAATCTCCGTAACCTTGTGTATCTCATTAGCGAAACGCCATGAACGAGGGGGATGCACGTGAAAAGTCGCGCTATCCGCGAAAAAGAGGGGAACGGGACCGACGTTACATTTAGCATGAACTTTTAAAGCGGTCGTAATCTTGATTATTATTGCGTTTGCAAGGAACACCCTCAGCTGCGTGCGAGCCAGACTGTTCCAGGAAAGAACGAGCTATGAAAAATCGAGCAAGTTTGTTCTCGGCTTGTTCGTTGGAAACTTGAAACGAATGGTGGGTGTAAGATGGATGCACGCGAAATAAAGTGAATTACGCAAATTGGATACATATATTGGGTTGTCTAAAAAGTCCATGTCGATTTTTATTAGGTGGTGAAGTCTGAATATATCGGAATGCTGGAAAACAAATAACATGTATACATCCTTAAAAGGTGGAAGGGTTGTGGAGGAAAATATAATTCAATAAGTATATGTATATCAGAATTCAAATGTGCCTTTGAATTTTTCTTAAACATTGGCACGAACTTTCTGAACAACCCAATACTCTCGATCAACCCTTGAATAAAACAAATATATCTACCAGTTTGCTTCTTGGCGTTAATTGAGCTTAAAAAGATACTACAGTTTACTCACACTTCGAGAGAAACTTGTGTTCAAACAGCTCGTTTAGCAGTCTGAGCTACAGTTGTACAAGATCATTTATAAATAAAATTTATAGACCTTATTTTACGCGAGTTAGCACTACGTTTGGGCAATATTTCTGCGCCAATCCGACATTCTCGAGCTAAAAAATTCCACGAAGCACGAAATACTCATACTTTACTTCTCTTCGGTTCAGTCGCCCTCCGTACAATCGTGACCCTAATCTAAGAATCAATTGGAATAAATTAATTCGTTTTTTCTGAGACTTTCGATCACGATTTTATCAGGATCTTTCTCCTATGTACGGATACGCAATGAAACCATTGTAGAAATACCTCGAAACGAAATGTATACTTTTCTCGCGAATGAAAATTGCTTCTCTGGATCGCTTAATGAGGACGTTTCTTTGGTTGGCGAGATTTAAATCAGGAATCGGGAAAGAAATACTAGCGAGTCTTGTTTCAGATATTACGTTTAACTCCTTGACACGAACAGAGAGATTTCTCGTAGACCTCCTTTGGTTCTCCATGACGAAAGGAGTCCCGCGAACATAATAAATCAACGAAGCTAATTGGACCTCCAGCGAGAAGCAACAAGGATCCTTTCTTTAATTCCGTGTTACTGAACTTAGCGCTCTGCGATGCAAAGGAGGCAGCTAAGGACTAAAAGGAATCGTGTAACGTCGTTTAGTTAGCAACAAAGCAAAGTCTCTCTCTCTCTCTCTCTCTCTCTCTCTCTCTCTCTCTCTCTCTCTAACTGGGTCTCGTCCAAAAATAAAATTCAATTTCCAGACAGTCAACCAGGGTTACTCAATAAATATATAAAATCTCGAACCTTTGGTGCAACATTTGCACCGATGAAGAAATGTTTATTGTGTTTAATTCGTCTTCGAATAATCGTGCAATCCCAGCCCTATCGCGGACATTTCATACCTCGGACGCGAAATAAGCCTGATTTTTCGTTCCGTCGTGCCTTGCTCTTTCGTTTCACCTGATTCTTCACTTTCATCGATCCCATCCCATCCAATCCAACTGTTCGCAGCGTCGAGCAAACGAATCGATGAATAGGGTCGAGAGGAAGAAACGATTGGTCGAGGGATAATGAATATACTCGACCGGCATTTATTCGAAGACTCGTCTATCCAGCAGCCGTTTCGATTATTCTTTCACCTCGGTATTCTTTCCTGACTCGAAACAAAAACGATCTGATCAGGGATGATTATATCTTAGTTAAACATTAAACAAGAAATTAAAATGAAATAACTCACTGGACATGGTTTGGATATTTTATTGCGATACGCGACATAGATTAGTACCACACTTATTAAATGTCACAAGACAGCAGAGAGGTCGAAACATCTAAACGTTTACGTCCTGAAATAGTGTATCATTTCAAGTTAAATTGCGCGGCTCGTTGAAATATTCAAATGCTTCTTTGCAGCACTGAATCATAAGAGACGTCGCCGTGGCGCAAAGGAATTTTCCAAAGCGACGAGTCACGTTTTCACGGTTCGCCGCGTAGTTGCTTTAACTCCACGAAGAAAAAAAAACCACCCATCCCGTCCATGGGGGAGGGGAGCGGGGATTCTTCCATGTGTCTAACGGATTTTAATGTTTCCTCGAAAAGTCCTCGGACGGTGCTCCGGGCATTTTTACGCCGCTCGAAAATGGAAGAGGGAATACGTTTTTAAACGAGTTTTTCGTCGGATCCGTTTAATTTCATTCGCTGAAAAAACCCAACTTTCGCTCGCCTCCGGATTCTTCTTTCCCTTGGTGTCGCTCTTAGCGACTCGTTTGACTAGCGTCGCGTTCACGACGAAGCTTGGAACCGCTAGAAAATATTCCCTTTCAGCATCCGTTCGTTCAAACTTTCGCGTCCGCGCGCTGCGGGAATCGATATACATATACTGGGACTCGGACTTCCGAGGCTCGATGCTATCGCGGCAAATCATTTTCACTGGTTCTAGATTTGTGTGGACCGATCGCGAAGCTGCGTCCACGGCGTTTGGACTTTTAACGATGGTGCTGTTCCAAGCACCATCCAATGCCAAAAGTTCTCTGGCATTGGATGTAGAATTTATTGCTGTAGAAAATGGAGTCGTTTTTTTAAATAGCATTGGATACTCGATTTTTGAAATTCACATACTTTCTTAAAATATTAATTCTATATTCAATTATTTAATAGTTTAATGGAAGAAATGCTTCGAGGAAAAAGATGCTTGTAATAAATAGGAGAAACCTCATAAGAAATTCTTTTTTTATTAAAAGCTGCACAGAAGAACGAAAGAAGAAAGAAAGTCAACAGCTCGCTAACACGTTTTGACTTATATACATTTGTGATTGCACTTATTGTACTTTTAGCGTTAAATCATAGTATTGCCACTCGAATGAAAAACTTTAAATATAAAATAGTAAAGCTAAGCCATAGGTGGGATAGAAAAAAAAAAGTTAAAAAAAAGATAAAACAAAGAGTTTAATGTGATCATATATATTTTTTTGTATTGTATTAAAATTTCTTCCGTCCTCAACAGGAGTGAATATAATTTTGATTTGCTCAAAACTCCTCTCTCTATTTAATTAGAACGAACCGAGTTTTTATTCTATTCAGGATTCGAATTGGTCTTGAATGGACACGGTTCCCAGCAATGGGTTACTGCGCGTCCATCAATTTTTCGTCTCTGATACGGGAATCACCTGCGTACCGCGCACCGCGATACTCCAAAGGAAGAATAGAGGATTGCGCTATGAGGAACTGGTTTAATTAAACTTATAACTATTATCCAGAAAGTCGAGCTCAGCCGTGCTATTATCGGGCTGGCAATAGAGTGACACAAAGGGAGCAAAGAGCAGCGTAGATATAAGACGAAACGGGGAACTTCCGTATCTCCTTCAACGATAATATCGGCGAAGAAATTATAATGAAAAGGAATAAAAGAACACGTAACAATATTACTTTTTCGACGTTGCAGAATTTCTTTTTCGCGCGGCTCGCTGCGTTTTTCATAAGATCAAAAAAAAAAAAAAAAAGAAACTGTATGTTTGACCTGTTCAAAGGAAGCGTAATTAATTTTCCGCGGGGGCTTCGTTATTAAAAATTTTGAGAATACCTTCTCTCCCGCGCTCGCCGCCGCTCGGTTCACGTTAAATATTTGTACACGCATAATTAGCGAGGTTGCCAAAATAAATTATTTCGTTTAATATTTCTCCAAAAAACGAGGTGTGATAATTGGTAACCGAGAGGAAAAAAGAAGGCTGTAATAAATGAAGAACTTTGATCAGGAACGAAGACTCGAATATTCAGAACACAATGAGAACGTTTTCATTTTACAGGGTGATTTTATTATTCGCAAATCTACTCGAAAAAAATTTGAGCAAACCTGGCTAGGAAGTTTGCTTTACTTATTCGTTCTATGTGTTTCAGTTATATCTGCTTTTTATGCAGAAAGTTTGATTGGTCTAACTTCAGTCATGATATTTTAATATCAAATATAATTATTCTTATTGTCGAAACAAATGTTCGACAAGGAGTAACTTCAAACCGAATTTTTTTTCGCACAGTGGACGATCAGGTTACATCATTACAAGTGTAATTAAATTAAACGTTTCTCGTTACATGATTGTACACCGGTAAAACGCACACGGTTCCTGTACAATGGAGGAGACTGCACCGAAAATACTCCCGTTGGCTGGCGTACGGTGTGAATAGTCGGTGATTGGGCTAATCATTATCCTTCATTAGGAGCGGCACGATCAACTCCTGTCGGTGGAATATCTGTATTACCCCTAAATTATTCCACGGAGTAATTACGATTCCCAAGGAGGACGGAAGCGAACTAAACTGTTATTAGGAACTTCGGTCTCTGTAGGTTAGTTGGCTTTGCAATTTGATATTTTCGTGCATCGGTATTCTAGACGAATCGCTTTCGAATGGTCATACTATCTCTGGAATATTGTGATCAAAATTTAGAATCTTCTGGAGGTGTTGGAATACGAGTTCTGATCTCATACTTTTCGTTGTAAGTATCAAAGAACATCTTCGTTAAGAATTTTCACATTGAAAGCTGGAATTTATTGGGTGTATTTGCCCATATTATATAGTTTATGAATAGTTTACTAAGAATGTACTAAGAAAATGTTTCACCAAGTCATTTTTAACCTATTATAAACTTCTTTCCCTGTGGTTTCCAGAAAAAAAAAACTTTTCTATCAAATTTCAAATGGTTCAAAGGTGGCCATAAAGTGTCCGGTAAAACATTTCCACGACGAGAAACATTAACAATTTGCGTGATCTAAAGGACGCCATCGTTAAAAATGTTGACATTTCGAAACACACTTTCGCAATTCACACGAGCACTCTGACCGCTGTTCCATTGTAATAATTCCAGAAGTGCGGCATAATTAAAGTAAAATCAGAATAATTAAATTCGCAAGTTTGACAGGCCCGACAAGCGGCGGTCTTCAATTACCGAGCAACTGTGCTTAATTAAAATCTTAACAATCGCTTCCTCCACCCCATACACCGACAACCGTGAAAGTTAAACAAAACAGTCGGAATGTTTCTGGTTCTCTTGGATTTATTAGTCCGCGTATGGCGCGCAGAGTTTGTGGGATTACAGTGCACGGAGAACTAAATTGTTTTCTGTGTGTAAGAATTACCAGGAATGATGGAAACCGGTTCGGTGGCGTCCACCATAGCATCCCCTTGCCGGGGAGCCACTATTTTCTTCACCTTGGACCACAGATCATTTCCCGCAACAGCAGCATCCGTCAACGATGCCAGCACCATCCCGGCTATTCCCACATTCACCGCAACGATACATCACACCTTTATCTACCACTGAATATCGATCGAACACCCTCCAGCTCCTTCTATCCGTCCCTCTAACCCTCTTCTGCTCTCTGTCGTCGGTGTCGCGATGACTTTATTTTGGGTAAGCAAAGTACCGCCGTTTTTGGAGGCGAGATGCTGTCATTTTATGGGAGTATTCTTTGAATTTAAGGGGGATGATTAATTATTTTAGACGAAGAGAAAATATAGAGGGAGGGTTGTCAAATAATGATGAAATAAATAGAGTAGGGTAGAAGGACTAATTAAAAGTAGAGTAAATATTGTAACACGATGAAGGGAAATAAAAATAAAAGAAGTTGCCCAGTGCAACAAAGGCCTTAAATGAAAATAAAGCAGAGATGCAGAAGGACGTCATACAAAAATAGATGAAGTAGAGTTTCAAGAGAGGTGTAAAATGAGAATAAAACAGAGTAGTTTATAAGCGTTTAGTAAGAATGAAGTAAATATACTCGAACAATGACATTAAATGAAGATGGAATAAACAGATTTCTATGGCAAAAAAAGTGGCACTGAAATAAAATAGTGACGCACAGACATGAAATAATTATACTAGTATAGGGACACGAAATAAAATTAAATGGAGTAGATCTAAGCTAGTGAATAAAAAGGAAATTAAATATATAGACCAGTACAGAGGTCCTAGATAAATTAAAATAAAATAGTGCAAAGTGCTTTAAATAAGTATAATTGTACCATAGACGTCAACAAAAAATAAATCCAGAGCTCAAGGTATCTACTGTAGTAGAATGCAGCCTAAAGGCTCGAGTCTGCACAAAGAGGAAGCTATTTCTATGGGGCTAGAAAGGGGTGGACATCCGGAAACACCATTTGTCACAATCTAACCCCTGGTAGCACAAAGTGACCCCCTGATGACGGTAGCACAAAAGTCGTTTCCTCGGAGGTTCGGGTCGATCGAGGGACAACTTCTAATAACGTTATCAGAAGTTCCCTGCGGGTCGAAGGAGGGAATGGTTTTTCTACGGGGAAACGGCGATGAAAAGGCGTCTCCCGGTCCCGTTCCCGGTGAATGGACGCGCACGCATGCCCGATCCTGTTACGCGTCTGAAAGGGATGTAATCACTTACTCGGAGGAGGGCATTTTCGCGATGGCATGCCGCGATTGAAAAGAGTAGCGTGTTCCGGGAGGGGGTGGGCAAAGGAAGTCGTTACCTGTTCCGTTACCCCACTCTTCCGGTCGTAGGAAGCCGCGAAGCTGCTCGAGCGTAGAAAATCGACGATCCCCTGTGGACGTCTGACCCCGTATCGTTACTAAACAACTTTACTATCGCGGCTGTTGTCGTGAAATCTGTTCTGCTGCAGGTTTGATGAACGACAGCTCGAAACCCGTATGGCTGTTCAACGACCATTTGGAAAGATACTCTGCACGAGCTCAGCTTGAGAACAGAAGTGTTATAGCGTTAGTAATCATTTTTACGATAAGGTGTATCACCTTTCGATAAGATTTGTCGGACGACGTTGCCTCTGTTGGGTAACGGGACGCACGACTCGTTACACGTATCGTTGGTGATGGCTCTGAGACGTGTTCCGATAGTATCGATACATCGACCTTTGAAATTGATATTCTCGTGTCAAATCGTTATATGAAATTTCTTGAAATTGTTTGAGATTTATTCATATAATATTTGGCGCTACAGTAATGATAATAATAATTTTATTGAAATGTGTATTATTTAAACTTGTTACGAAAATAATAGCAATACACCACGAATGTCTAAAGCTTGTGACATTCCTCAATTTACACCTATACTGCACACATGCGAAAATACACAAAAGTAATCTCCTACCACAAACCTTCCCTTCCTTTTTCTTTGATTCTAATACATACAGTGTTTCGATATTACTATCGGAGATACTATTGAAAACCGTAACACCGAAATTTAATCTTGCGATACATTGCCAGTATCTATAAAATATCACCACCGCAATTTTCATTCCATTTCATCAAGTTAAACAATATCATCCTTTGCGTATAACATTTTCTTAATTAATTCGTCTCCTTTGTTTCGAACCTACAATTGTTTGAAGAGTGCTACTATATAGTACCTCGGATTTTGCAACAAAATCGTTTCGCAAACGTTCGACGGAGTTTACAGCTCGGTAAGTAAAACTGTCCGATGAAACAGAGAATGCGAAACACAGAATTTTATACTCGTGACATGTCGTACGCGAATATGATCCTTATTTACTGTCGCGACGGGGCTAGGTAACGTTGGAAATTTCAGCGAATCACCCGCGAGGGTTGCTTAAACCCTTCGAATGACCAGGAATTCTCGTGAACAACAACGGCTTTGCTGGGAAGGGCGAGTCGCGTGCTGCCCCCTCCGACAAGAGCTCGTAAAATCGTGGAAACAGGCCTTCAATGGACGTTTATGTGTCTCATTCAGTTGTAGTTTACCGTCCTTTATGCGTGCTATTGTTTGAATGTCTGGATTATATCCGACACTATTCGCTAACAGTCTAGAATAATGGTGAAATTATTTCAGACGTAAAAGCAGTCGCAATCCATTATTTAAATACGTACTAGATACAACTGGTGCTTCTACTGGTTGTTTTATTCGAGATACAAATTACTGTCAGGTTCATTCTTATGTTTATGTGATTTGTTATTAATGATGTAAACTCGAAATTATTTGGAAGAGGTAATTTAAATAAATTTATTGCTCCTTTAGGTATTATTCGACCCCCATTTTGCTTAACTATAATTTTATTGATATTCTTTCATGTAATTTCATACACTCTTGTATCATTTTCATTTTTGTTATATACATTTGTGTGATGCACGATAGCAATATTTCTGTTTCATTTTTTCATTACACATAACAAGAAAAGAAACGATTTGTTGATATTACTCAGCAAACAAATCATTTTAAGTATATATAAATAATACCCCTCTTCATTAGTCGAACGAAGATAGGTTAAAAACGTAACATATTCCTCGTTAAAATTACCTTTCTTTCGGAGTGCATACATAAACTGAAATTGTAAAATTAATTGTTACTAAGGTGCATACATGTCTGAGGAATATATCATTATTGGTACCGAAGTCATACCAGTGGGCGGTGTATCAATGAACAGGATTCGACTTCGCGCAGTAGAATGGTCCGTTTATAGTCAGCCACAGGGAATCCTCACTCGACGGAGCAAGGAGCTGAAACGGTTCCACGAATCTGCGCCCCCCGAGCACGAACTATTTATCTTGGCGTCGTATTACGGTTAAAGAGTTGAAAAATGTGCAAATTAATTACCAAATCAACCGGGGATCATGCAAATGATAATTTAAGGGGACGCAGCGTCAAACACGTTGTCGGGTCGCTGTCGTAATTTTAAGGAGACAGTGATGAATGGCTGGATAACTTTTCATTATCTTCCATCGCCACGCATCTTTCAACATGTAATTATCTGTGACACGTTTATTACAATTAAAATAATCCTAGGAGGCCGAGTTCAAAGATTACAAATTCTACGCAGGTCTACAATTAAAAAAGTTGGTGCATGGAATGCCGCGCGTTATGTAACTTCTTAGACACAGTCGTCAAATTTTATTCATTCTTTCCAAATATTAAGAACGAGATGCAAGGGATTACAAGTGATAAAATTTCAGAATTGTGCCTAAGCATTTGCACTTCTAACGCGCGGTATTCCACTTTTTATATTTAAAGATCTTATTACAAAATCGCAGCCATTAGCTCGCTATTACTTCGTTCGAACAATCGTTCGTCGCGAGTAATACTGATTACCAGGTCTCACCACGTGAAGGTTGCTGCGAGTGGAGGAAAAAGAAAAAGTGGATGCGTGGAATGCCGCGTGTCAGAAGTGTAACTGCTTACAATAGACACGATGCTGAAATTTGATTAATTCTTTCCATGTATTTGGAAGATGGTGCAAGAGGAGGTCGAACGCTTCGGACAAACGTTTCAGGCGCACCAAAGCATGTATTTCGCGAGATTTTCCAGCAAGGGCTACTCAACCGGGTATCCAGTCTGCGTCCCATTCGCGTCCATGGGTATAGGTAGGAATGTGTGCAGCCGGTGTGTACATATCATGGTAAATGCAGGCACTGCATACGCTGGAACAGACCTCTTATGAAACCCATCCGTTCCTCTCTAAATATTTGGGCATTTTCATAAGGGGAGTTTCTGCTAAGCCGGGGCTATGACAAACGCGTACTTCTTCGGTAACCCGCGGCTAGGTACGTGACTTGGTGAGAGCAGTCGTGTAATACGGCACTAAAGTGCTGCCAAACACTGCCGGTGTTCCTCGACTGGTGTATAGCCAACGTCGAGATACATGCAATTTACGCTCCACGGCGCTATCGGACGCGTTCCGTCTGACGAATTACCTCGATTCGACGTAAAAGGACGGAATATTTTCCGTCGGGGATAAATATGGTACTCTGACAGGCCTGTGCTGCTTCCTAAAATACTTTATGCAAGGCGAGTTTTACTATCGTGAAAGCAGATGATTGTAAAGGGGCGTTAGGACAGCTGCATGATTTTTGATGAAACACAAACTTCATTGAAATCGGTATGCACGAGTTCGACAGTTCAAAACCTCAACATATTATAACTTATTTACGAAAATGTATATACAAATGCAAAATTTCTTAGTTAATTACTCTTGTTTTATATTCACTCGAACGATTGCACCTGTATTGTTATTAATAACTCTGAATTATCAAGTTAACGAAAACTTGTACGTTCAATTTATTCCGCGCATTATCTTGTTTCGCTACTTTTAGAATGAAATAATGTACACTCCTAGTTTTCAGACTAAAATGAACCAAATTTAATTTATTTACATAACCCATGCTATCTTCCAAGAACAAACAAAATGTTTCTTTCGCGCTCCCGAATAATACCTAAATAAAAAAATCAATACCAGGCTGAAAGTGAGGCTTCATTAGTTTCATGGTGCATCTGTCCTCCCACTGGATACCATCGCGGATATTCATTTCTTTTCTGTCGGGCTGGCTTCAGGAGACGCGTGCTCGCGCGCACCGCTGGGAATAGTTATTGTAAAAGTGTATTCGTATCTCGTCGTTGCCGAGCGCAAAAAGTAAGTCGCATTGTTTCTTCACCGTCGGAAAACGTTGACTCGTGTTTCCTCCTGGGTTTTGTTTTATTAACATCCGTGCCCAGTAACACGGGGGATGCTTGATTTGCGACATTCTTACTCCATTTTACGATGGAAATTCATTCTGCGCGTATTAACCGGTCCGTAGTATTTTTATCCACGACCGCGCTGTACTATTTGTTCGATTCAATCTTTTTCTCGTTTTGCAATTTTTCCGCTGGAGAATTTAATTGGATATTTTATCTGCTTTTCACTGTATTAATGAGACATAAATAAAACATGTTTGCTGAAAATATATTGTGGATATCGCGTGTTCGATTTCTTTGGTATTCAATTTTTTGGACGGTAAATAAAATATGTTCCATGTATATCGTATGTTATTTGGATTTCGATTCGTGTTATTATTTGGAGTTTAATAAATGTAATGGATGCGTATTTTATTAAACGTGATAAATGTGAAATTCCGGTGAATGTGATTTTAGGATTCAATGGATGTAACGAATATAGAGTTCGAGAGGTGTTGTATATGTAATAACTGCAATTAATATTGATTACAATTGATGTAGTTAATGCAGACTTTAATCAACGATTTAAGATAATTTTTCTTGAGAAACCAACGCAAAGGAAGTTCAGTTTCCTGGAATATTAATGAAAATAAATATTCATTACTCACCTATTTTGATGCGATGCGAAGCTCCATAATTTGCTGACAGAATTATCATCCAACTGACGACGACGAGTAAAACGGTGGAGAACCTTTGATCCATTTCAAGAACCCGAGAGTAATCTGAAAAATATATTAACTTATCTAAAAATATATAGTTACTACAAGAAAACACATAATTTTCGAAAATTAATAATTCCTATCCTGCACAACCCTTCGAATTACCAACAACGTTTCTACTTTTATTCGCAATTTCCATATCGCGTAAAAACCTTGGAATCGTAGAACGACGATCGTTTGATGACAAAATTGACTCACTTTCCGAAGTAGCGTTTACTGGCGTGTAACAATAAATATTTTACAACGCAACCGCGAGCGACAAATACGTATAAAAGCGCGAAGTCATCACGAAAGTTATAGTTTGTTTGGCGTAAAGTCACCCTTGAATTGTTCTCGCCAGCGAAAGGATCCACAGCGAGGAAGCACCGTGTCGCGAACAATTGAAACTTTGCAATGGAAATTGATATTCACCATCTACCATTACTGCATTCCCTCGCTTAATGTTACTCCGCCTCCGAATATCGATTCTTGTTTTAACTGTCCACCGGGTATACGTATCGCAGTTTCAAAGATAAAACCGAAAGCTGCGAGTGTTTCTCCCAGATGCAGTTTTTAACCGTTTCTATTTTCCTTGTTGATCGATCTATAGGGCGGGAATTGTTTTTCCGTGAACAGCAAAAAGCCTCGAATACACTGGATGTATTTTCAGTTCTAGAGTGGAATGTTTCGTTATGTTTTATTAATACATTGTACGTTCTTTCAATTGTTGGCGAAACCCCTCGGGTGTAATACTGTGTAAAACTAAAAATACGATTTTCTTATTTAAAGGGAGCTTCATTTTTTATGTAATACCAAAAGATTTATATTTTCTGGCAGATTTGTACCTGTATTTTCATATTCAATTCTAATATAATTTCATCTTTGTATATTGTTTTAGATTACATATTTTTATTTTTGCATTTTAATATACTCGTGCCAAAAAAGGACTCAGAAAAATTCAAGTGAGAGGTTACTGTAGTAATACACGTACAGGTTCAACGAATACAAATTTAAAAAAAAAAATGTGCTACAATGTTTTTCCATTCGTTGCAATCATTTCCAAAACCTAATATTCAATCAGAAACAGCTACGATTTTTACCTTCCTTGAAACAATATCCATTCTTATACAAAAAATTCGTTTAAAGTAAAATATAACACGCATTATTGTTGTCTGTTATCATAGGACTTAACGCTTCTGAAAACTCCTCTTTGACCTCAGACGGTCAGTCAGCCACGATTGCAACGTCGTGCGCGTGTTTCAATCATCGAGTCGTGTCGTTTCGAACGAGGACTCGCCGAGGTAGAAGAGAGGAGAACTTTGTGGACAGATAGTACGTGATTTCCCGGCTCGTGGATTTTTCTGATTTCCGAATTTAAGGGGCTGCGAGCACTCGTCACGTTCGCTTTGCGGTCCTACTTGAGTGAAATCGGTGTCCGTGCGATTTTACTAGCGTCAATCGTGATTCACGGGAACGGTTTGATCGTCGAGAACGATCGGACAGGGTTTCGAGTGATTACGTGCCCACCCGTTGGCTCTGCTTGTTTGCCCTTTGCCTGGTGTTTGGGTCTATTCACAAGGGAATCTACATGTCGCGATTTTCTTCTTGAAACTTCCTTTAGCCCTGTACCACGTGTGGACCAATCATTAGGTATGCATTCTAGAAGTACATTTTGACCAATTCGAACCTATCTTACACACTCAACTAGTGAATGTCTGAATTTAATTATAACTTTTACATTTAACATTATTAATTTCTATATTAACAGTCCCCATATTTAATCTAATAATCGTATCGAATTTATTGTACTTATATAAATTTTACCACGTAATGTTAAATTACTTTGTAGTAAAAAAGAGAACAATGTATCAAGCGAAATTTATTCCAGAGCAAAAATAGACATGGATTAAAATCAGAATTAATTGTTCGAGTGTAACAGCTACACGATTTAAAGCTTCAACGAAAAATATAATGCATTCAGTAAGGAAATGTTTACACTGTAACGCTGAAACGCGTTAAAGACTCGGATAAAGTATTTCAAATACGAAATATGGAATATCTCGTAAAGCATTCCACTTCCTATGAGCATACCTTAATACTTTTTTAATACACAGAATAACGAGAGGAATCTCTTCACGTGCGAAAATGCATGGTTCCGTTTGAAAAACAGATGCAAACGCGCGATGCATTTACATCGTTGCACACGAATAAATATAATGACCAAAAAATACCCCCACTGCGGGATTCAATTTTTTGTATCATCCCTTAGAAAAGAGCCACAGCTGGTCTCAGTGTTAGAATTCGTAAAGTGCAATTAGTCATGCTTAGACACTCCTATGAAGCTTAAAATATTGTAAATGTTTCGTTATAAAGATTACATTTAATGCAAATATAGTTTCCATATAAATACAAATTCTATTTTTCAAATTTCGTTACTTCACTGTGATTTTAATCAATTAGAACTCGTTACCTTTAAACTCCAACCTTGAATTTATGTAGCCGATTCTGTTCGTGATAATTGTTCGCTTCGAGTGCAATTATTGTGCACAGGGGTGTTGACAATATTTTTAAATAAATCCAGATTGAATTTCAAATATTTAAACTTACTTTACACGTGGTAGGTTACGAATGAGACTTTGATAGATTCGAACCAAGACCTCCATAAGCTTGCACGAGACTGACTGTGACTCCATACAGTGGTCGTGACTAAAGTTCAGACGTGGGTGAAAGCTGCGAATCATTCTTATATCTGATTGGCTGTAGGGCGGATCTACGTTAGGTGGGGGAAGGTAGAAGGATGTTTCTTGGAAAAGATCACGAGTTGAATGTCTCGAATATCTGGGAAAACGTTACTAATTAAGGAAGGCTTCGGTATAGCGTGAAGGCTATCAGCTTCTATGCTTTCGTACTTTATGGCTTAATTGAATTACGCTAACGTTGTTATCCTACGGAACCTTCAAACTTTAAAGCATTGACATTTAGTGATCAACTAGTTTTATACTGCTTAAGATAATTAAAGCCTCCTCTACGTAAATTTCCTCTTGGATATGACACCTAATGCTAACGGTATTAGGAAAACTCGTGTTTTGCTCGTTTTTTCGGAAATTTATAAATAGGATGAATAAGAAGAAAATTCAAATTTTGTTGACGAAATTTATTTCATTAAGTTAGAATTTGAACGTAGATACGAAACAAAATATTATAGAATTCTTGTCTTTGTGAAACAGTTTCTTTGTTGGTTGAAACGTCGCCTCATTAGTCACATTATCTCGTGGCTAATTCGTATTGTTAATGCGTGCCGCGTATAAAGGAGCACTGCCCATGTACCCTAATTGTAATTATTTCGTGCGCGTGTAATTTAGTAATGAAACACTCTATTGAAGAACTTCGTGTAATTGAAAGATCGTGCTAATCCCTCGGGGATTAATTATTCTTCAAAACGAAATGTCGTGTTAAGCGAAATTAAATTTTCTCACGCCATGTTGGGTTAGAAACTGCTCCAGAAAATACGTACGTTTTACTTTTCTAAATTAAACGAGAAAAATTCTTACGTTAGCTCTCTCTAAAAACTTTTTAGTGGCTACCTTCGTCTCTACACTTCTCAGATGAATTCGTAGATTTTACGTCGTCACATTTTTATTCACGCACGAGTCGGAACAATGCAATAATGATAAAAAACAAAAGTTTAAAATGTCCCGCGGGGCACTTGCTGTTTTTCAGTATAAATGCAGTCGATGGCAAAGACTTCGATTGCAAACAAAGCCGTAAAACGCTTTAATCAAATGAGGACGATCATTAAACTGCTCCGTCACGAGTCAGACGGCGCGCATTCGTCGAGAACGGGACACTACGAAATTCATCCGTACAGAACATGTGGAATTATTGGAGTTACAATATTTGGGATGCTTCTAAAGAAATCGCAAGTGAGATACTCACATTATTAAGAGGTCTCACTTTCTACTTTATATCGAATTAAGAATTGTTATAATAAAAATGAGACTTCAAACTTAGCTACGCTATTTTAGCCACCCCCTCCCCCAAATGAAATACTCAATTATATTATTAAAATGTGTCACCTTCTACTTAGCATTAAATTAAGATTTATTTCAATAAATGTAAGACTTCCAACATGACTTCTAGCTGAGGATTCGTTAAACTTAGCTACGTCCTTGCAGTGCCTCCCCTTCTAAACGAAATTAAATGAATTGAGCCAACTTTCGTTGGTCGTAAATTGAAAACAGTCAATAAATAAGTGGCAAACGGGGTGACCCCTAAATTGAATGGAACCAAGGGGAAGTAACGAGCTGCGCGAAAGTTCGCTCGTTTCGAATCTGAGTTTTTAACGAACACAATAAGCCGCAACATGATGGAGCTCGGTCGCCTAATGGAAGCGAAACTTTTTCGAAATTTCTTCGGGAAGACCCGGGTATTCTTCGAACCGAAAGGAATTTTCGATTTCTTGGCGATAAGTGGAAAGTTGGCCGTGATACTGTTCGCGGTAGTTTCGGAACGTCTACTTCTCCTGTGCGGGGGTGGAAAGCGCTCTCGTGCGTGAAACAAAACGAGAAATTATGTTAGGAAGGGAACCACTAGGAAGTTCGCGTCGTCGATTATTGGAACTTCGCGGGAAACACGTTCCGCGCTCTCGTCAGAAATTAAATGAAGCGATACTGTCGAAATTTTATTTTCCTCGGTGAACTTTAGTCGGGAAGGGACCAATGTATTCGGGAACGTATCGAACGTTCCTGGTCGAAGTTTTCGTGAATCCAATGGGTCGAGACATAGGCAACTTTCAGCCCTAACTTCGAGTGCTAGAAACTGGTGGTGACAGTAGAAGCAAAGCTTGAACTAAATGACTGAGCAGTTAACAGAGAAACTAAATAATACTGTTCATTCGGTGTCGCAATGGGATAGGAAACATGTTTATATTTTTTCACATAGGAAAAAAAATTGAAGACTCAGACTTCGATTTTAGACACATTTAATTGCAATAAAACAGCATCCACACATGGTCGAACAAACTAAATTATTTATACACCTATTTTAAAACTTCATTAACCAGTCTTACAGTATTATTTTTTTCCTAATAAAAATAAAACAGGAATTATTTACATCGAACTACATCTCTTCTCAAAGCAGTCATGAAAAAGAAGAATGATTGTATGCTACTTGCTAGTTGAATGATAATTACTCAAAATAAAAACAAATATAGATTAATGTTTATATGATTTCTGTTTAGCATTGTATGCATTGGGTTCATCAATTGTTAATGTCGAAGTTTTCATCGAAATATTTGTTCGACGGGGACTGATGGAAGTGTTTTGTTTCGGTCCAAGGGGAGCAGCTGGCGTTTATTTAACAGAAAAGTTGGCAGTGCTCAGGTTTCCTATACTTGGGAGAAAAATACCAGGAGGATTGATTCGGGCTCGAGAAAGAAGGTCAAGATGAGGAAACACCGACAGGCGTTTCAACGGCGCGCGATTTTTATCGGATACAGAACACCCCCGGTCACCCTTCGGCTCGTTGAAAATCTGTGTCAACCTTCATTAAAGGCGGTGTTCTCGGGGAAGGCCCGGAAACCGTAATGATCCGCGACCGGCGAAATTCATTCAATTGACTCTTTCACCGAGCCACGAGTTTCTTCCCTCGTTTGGGTCGTCGCGACGCCTCGGGCCATATTAAGTACGTCAATGAACGCACTGGAGAGATTTCTCGTACTTTCGGGTAATTGTCGCGAATGATAAGTATCATTCGATCCTATTACCTAACTTTAACAGCTGCTCATTAGATTAGGTAGATTTTTCGCTGGATGACAGTCATAGACTTTTATTTTGTTGTTGTTGTTGATTAAACTATACTACTTAAATGATAAGAAAATGATGAGTAATTGAGATACTTTTGTTTAATTCGTGTTATTTTGTATTCTGTAAAACTCAATGACAAGGAAGATGTTAGAATTTGTGTAAATTGAACTCTAAAATTATTTTTAGAAAATGAGTTACAATCTTATGTAAGTTAATTTGTATATAAAAAAAGAGTCCAAAATGCAGAATGAGATTTCTTAATAACATATTCCTTCGACAAGAAAGTCGACTTGAAGAATTTGATGAAAATATGTGCTTTCCACTACGACTTAGATACCGTGTCTGACCAATGCTAACTAATTCTACTTACATCACCTCTTGCACGGATCAACGCTTATGCAAAGTGATTCCCAGTAAACAAGTAAATAAAAGAAAATATGAAATAAAGGCTTTTAACCCAATGTTCGGTTTACAAGAAGATTCACTTGGAATATTCGTCGAGGACCCCTGGGATTCATTGTTACTCGCCTAATGCGTCTGACCGTTCCTCGTTAATTCCACTTGCGTTAACGTTTGGAAAGATTAACGGCGATACGGTATCGCCTGTTTCAACTTGCTCCAACTTGTTCGACGATTGACGGAAAACAGATACCACGACCCCATCGTCGATGTTAGCAAACGCCAACACAAGCGGAGAAAATGAATTATGGTCAGACATGTTAGTTGAATTGTCCTAAATCTCACGCGTGTCCGATGAATGCTCAGAATCGATTTTCTCGTTAACGAAACGGAGTATCAAAGGACTATACAACAGGTTTTTCAATTTACTTTTGCGTATGGAATGCTTGTTCATGTTATACGCCTGTCGCTATTTTTTATATTCAAGGCGTTTCACAAAGTATCGTCATAACTTCAAGGGTATACGAAACACGCAAACTAATAAAAAAAGTTCGTACAAACGTTGGTCGTATCAGAGCTTGTCTCCGAGTTATGGCTGTTTTTACGTCGTGTTGGAAGTTGACGTACCCTCGCGGAAGGAGCTGATACAAATGAACTAAATGATTCATGGGACATCATAAAGCATTCACAAACGGCCACCGAGAGAATGCATGGAACGTTTGAGTACAGATCTCAGTGGAATTAGTTCACCTTCTGCAATGAATGTTATTTAACCACTGACAGTTAATTCATAATAAAAACAAATAGTGATTAATGTTTATACGAATTCTCTTTAGCATCTGTATGCATTGGGTTTATCAGTTGTTAAAAATCTTACAGATTTAGAGGAAGTATATTCATAACTGATTTTTATTACATTCTTTCTCCAAATATTATACTTTTGAAATCAAGTGTACAGACGTATCAAGTGTATAATAAAGTGTACAGATTTTTCTATCAGAAACGTCTTTTATTTTTTGCACTATTTTTCACGGCACTAGGAATTGCAGGGTCTGTTTAAAGTTACTTTAACTCGGAGCTCTACATAAATAGGGAATAGAACGATTCAGAATACACGTTTCCATTTCCCACTGTTTTCTATTCGAAAATACAGTGGAACGTTGATTAACCGAAATAATAATTCTATGAAGCTTTATTGTTTTGATACCCATTCGTTGTTTGTTTAAATTTCTAGAAATATACTTAATTGAATTTATAAAGAATATGTCTTTTGTGTATCCAAGAAGACATTCATCAAAGTCTTATTTGCATTCGCACACTACATTTTTAAATATTTGTATAGAACATACATTGTATTTAAAATAGTGAATGCAGTTAATTTATTGTCTATCTAACGTTGTCGTGTAATTCGTGTAGTTTATTGTCAACTCATTGGAATCAATTGTTCAGTCCATCAAATTTTCAGGGTTTGCAACGTTATCAAAATTTTCCTAGTTTCATGGTATCTCTACAAACAGGCTTCATACACAAAGCCATAAACTACGCGTATACGTCGCTTTTACAACAAAGTATTGAAAAATCAAAGAGGGGTCAAAGTGTACAGACAAAGTGATTTCAACGAAGCGTCGTGTTGGGGTCAAAGTCTACAAAAGATCAAAGATACGATCAGAGTCAGAATGTTCATGAGCCAATATCAAAGACAGAATCAAAGCATTTAGGCGTAAATGATTGGGTCACATACAAAGTCGGAAAATTAACGGATCAATATCAGTGTCGTTCCCTACACAGTATCCAAGAATCGAAATCAAGTCATTCAACAATAAAACAAACTGCAGATTATTTTCGTAGGTTTCCATAGAGTTAAAAAAAAAAATTAAGGAAATTAAATTAAGCATTTCAATACTGTATTTTTACGTGCAACGCACATATATATGTATATTTTACCCGAATCACATCTCCATATATTTTGTGCTCGAGCCGTATTAAAATTCCACGCGCATCCAGTTCAAAATTTTCCGTGATACATTCTTCAAAGCATCTTTTTTCCTTTCCGTAATACGTACAAAAAAGGAAGCAGGAAGCGGCGCAGACTTTTTAAACGTAATTACGGATTTTCGCTTGCGATATGGAAAATTGTGTTCGCCGGTAATGACTGTTCTCTGGGAATATGCGTTCGCGCACTTCCAACGAGAATTTTTCAGTTATTAGGGCCGAGGTAATATTACATAATTTCACTGCGGGAGAGATATATCGTAATTCGGTCGGATTATCGGAGAAACAAAGGCAAACCTTTGCAATCGGGGGTAAATTAATGGCACTCGTTTCGATATTCACTGATCCTGCAGATAATAATAATTCCAGCGATGCACGTTATCAATCGATGCGTGAATTTTCCGACACTGGTCCGTTGATCGACACCGTGCAAACCGTACGTTATTTGCGTCATATTTGTAATAATTACGATTTTCATTCGATGTCGTAAGTAATCGATACAGTAATCGGTACAATGTCAATGAATCATTTGAGGCGATAAATGGGAACTCGAAATTATTCTGTCTTTCGAATCTTGAGACTGAGTCTTAGATGTTAGGAATTTCAAGATCACATATGAAACTGCCTTTAGAAATTCATGCATACGAAGTCTTCTTGCACTCTTCGAATTCGAAGTTTTTGCTCGAACAACCCAGCGAACTCTCGAAAGTTTAAATTAACGGCTACCTATTGCACCCGCATTGCGCTTAGTACATTCTTCGTAGCTCGTCGACGTATTCGAAAAATTCCAAGTTAATTGCTATGTTATTCGCGGGAGCGTTCGCGCAGCTCCACAGTTCGCTGTTCTTCCTTGTTAAAGTTCGAACGTTTGTGGATGGGCACTTGATTCCAAATTGAGTACTTGAACTACAGACCCTGCCCGTGGCGTTCAATTTTGTCCGTTTCGAGATCCGACGCTCCCGTTCCTTTTATTCGATGCTGCATCATTATTCCATGTCACGCTAGCGTGTTCAATAAATCATTCATAGTTTGGATAGTTTTTCAAACGTTTCATAAAAATTTGAAACATTTCCATGGATTTGAGTCACTACGAATTAATTTTCGATAAGAGTTGAAGTAATTATTACCAGGGCCAATTGTGAAAACAATGATCGTGTCATTATAGGATAGAAACTTTTGGTTCGAAATATCTCAGATTTGTCCTAAAAATTTTATTATAAAATACTAAATTGTACGAAAACGTGATTTTAGATTTTTGTTCTTTAATTACACAGCGTCGAGATATAGACTTGAAACTTGGCACACATTTTTTTTTTATGAGCTACGAAATGACTCATTGCATTTATCATATCCTCTTATCTAGCTATATTGTTCGACGTAGCGTCATCACAGTCTTCGTGTCTCGAGTTCATCGCAAGTTCCATACTTTGATCAACCAAGAACAACGGAATCGGGGGAGTACAAGTTAGTCCTCGCCCTGATCGAAGACGAAGCATCAAACAAATGGCTGAAGTAATCCAATAGGGAACCACTTCGCGTCCCTTGCAAACTGCGAAGAGAAACGCTATTGATTCAGCTGCTTCTCCTTTATCCGCTCAAGAGATGCTTTGTTTGACTATTCGACTGACCGTGCGTAATTTTATTCCTCGTGGAATTTTAGAACCGTCTCTGTCTTATGCTAACAATGATCGAGTATTTCGGAAAACGCGGTCCGGTTCTGTTTATTGCCGCATAAAGGAACCCGCAGCGCGGAAACGAAAGCACTCCATAAAGAGACCGAGAGTTTTCTTCCCGCCGCGCCGTTTAAACGACGTCTCCGATCGTGCATCATGCGAGCGAACGGACGAACAAGCACGCAGTTTACGGCGAAATGGGGACGAGGATTCGCGGAAACTTCGGCGCACTCGTTACGAGAGGTATGATTTCGGAATTTCCATGAAAAAGTGCCTCGGAGAAAATCCTCGCAGATATTTGGGGGAAAATGGAGTTTGAACACCATAGAAAAGATTACAGAATATTTATAATAAAATATTTTAATACTATCGGGACACCAAACAAACGAATTCAGAGCAAATAATTCAGAAATAATATACATATTTACCTATTGAATATGTAGTCATATATTTTATGTGCAATTAAATTAATCCTCCTTTAAAATCCCCTCGCATTTTCAAACTTGAAAGAAGAAGTACACCATGTTTATGTTTTCTCTTATTTCTATATATATTTTACATAATTCGAATACAAAATTCGTCAATTTCCCAACGGAAACATTCGGACCCCGAATATTTGTTTTCACGTTTGGTTAGTCGCTTAAATAAATTAACGATCGAACTTTTACGCTCGCGTGGAACGCGGCCAAATTTCCTGGACGTTTTGCATGCATCCCTTGTGTGTCTGTGCGTGCCCGTGAACCACGGCCTCGCGACAAGGGCTCGCCCATCGATCGCGTGTCTCCATCATTGTCTAGAAGCTCGTCTTGCTGCCGCGTAGATTAGGGGAGCGACAATGGCGAATGTCGCGGTAATGATAGCGATAGTAATGCTGGTAATGACGATGGTAATAAGTGTAGGTAGTGGGCACTGAAACGGAACGGAGTTGCGAAAATGATGGCTCCTAAACTCACTGCACTTACTGCTTGGTGTCATATGTCCAAGGACTTGGGTATCTGATATTGTATTGCATCCTTTACAGGAAAAAAATAAATAATTTGACTGCCTGATATGGTGTAATAATTTGTTTAAATGTGATCTTAATTAAATGTAATATAGTTGTTCCGTTACAAGTTTCTATTCATTCCGCATTATCACGTTATAAAATTGTCCTTTATTCCGAGTCAATGTAAAATTCCTATTTATTTCGTGTTAATTCAAAATCCCCGTTCACTTCGAGTTACTTTGTAACAGCATTGTAATTTTCCCTTCAACACTGTTTCCCTGAAAAGAATCTACAACTAAGGGATAGTAATATAAAGTAATTTTATTCTTGCCCCGCCCTTCGCAACAGAAATTGCATTCATTTCACACCTACACCCACTGCACTCCCACTGCAAAAAGAAAAATTCTTTTGATTCGATCCATACGAAGTCCTCTGGAACGCGAACATAATTTTAAACTCTCTTTTGATACCATTTTACGACGGGTGGCTACAATGAGGCTACTACCGCGTTTATTAACTACTAAGCTTATTAATTGCGTTCATTTTCGAAATTTAAAGTGCAGCGGTAGTTTAACGAGGCGAAAATGGCGCAGAGAAGAGACGGGTCGCGCGGTGAATTTCGCTTGTAAACAAATCTGAAAGACCGAGCCAGACATGTTCGTTTTAAGGGCGTAGTGAACGGCAAACGGGCCTATAGTGAATGTGGTTGACGTCAAAGGACTATTTTTATACTCTGTCCTCGCGTGTGCATCTTGTCGCGCGACAATCGCCCGAGAAATTGCGCACAGACGATTGGGAGGTTGTGAAAATTGACGCTCCGTATGAGGTCATGTTTCGCCGCGCTTCTTTCTAACGATTTCCCATCCTTCAAAGTTCGTTCGCTGCCAACTATGACGCTGAAACGTATCACATGCCTCGTTAATTACCATACCTTTCATTTTATCTCGCGAACGACTTAACAAGGTAACTGCGAACCTGTCCAATGAAAAATATGAGAAAATACAATATCCCGCTTCGATCGAGCCGTTATTAACTGCTCGCCAAGAGGAGCTATGTTTCGTGTCGTGGTAAATGAGGGAGCCTTTGCGAACAACCGTGGTGACGTTCATAAGTATTAATTACCGATCACGGTAGAAGTGTTAAAATTAGAGAAGAATGCAATCGTTCATCCAATTCGAGCGCGTGAAAAATTCCAAGTGAAATTGAATTTTGAATATTTGATACAATAGTTGCAGGAATTTTTGATTAAAAAGTTCAGGATCAATGGCGCTATAGGGATGGGGATATCGATACACGACGATTATTATTGGTTATTTTTACTACTATATCCAAAATGCGCAGCGAAACCTTTATAACGATGACAATGTTAACAAGCACAAGCGCGCTTCGGCTTTTATACGAATTTATAGTAATAATAAAAAGGAATTTGGAATTTTTTACTGTAATGGCAACAATTTCAAAATCACGCATTGAGAGCTTATGTGATTTTACATTCATAATAAAAAAAAAAAAAAAAAAAGAAAACAGGACAAAATTACTTTACTACCCTTTCGTGCAGTAGGAATATTCGGTTGAAAACAGGTGGCCGATGTGCTCAAGACCATAAACTCGGTTCTCCTTTTTACGCCGTTCTCCGGTTTCCAGCCACGAAATACTCGGATTGGGCTCGATTCAAACACGAGAATCGAGTTCGCCTGCCGGACAGCGATCTCTCGATCCGGAAATACGGCGTTCTAACCACTCGTGGCTCGTACAGAAATTGAATATCGGGTTCGTAGGTCAAACCACCCTCCATGGAGTTTCAAGCTCCTCCATGGCCAGTCGAGATTATGAATATCATGATTCCTCGTGGTTTGGAAAATTGGGAAAATTGGGGAAAAGTGGCGGCAGAGGGAACGCGGAAACGTTTGTGCAAGGTACTGAAAGAACGGCACTCGAATCGAAAGGGGTGTAGTTCTGGATACAAAATTTGGAATATCAAATGAAGGATGTACGTATGTGGTTCTTTGGTAGTATAGAGCAGTTGAAATTTGTTTGATTGGTGGACTCTCTTATGGTTTTATTTATATCCGCGGTTTTCCATTTATGATGGTTATTATTAGTTGGTAAGAGTGGTTGAGCTTATAGAATATTATATAAATAGTGATGGGAATATTAGAAGCAGATGGAAAATTCAAATAAAACGAGATTCTATTAAATATGAAGATGGAAATCCAAATTAAAAAATATGATTTTTAGTATTAATCTGACAGTCTGCAATTCAGCCGGAGATAATAGAAAAATAGATGCACAATCTACATACAAAATAAAATAGAAAAAAATAGAAAATAGAATTTAATTATCAAGCTTAAACAACATTCATTTTCTTGTTAATTCGTGAAAAAATCACGACGTAACCATTTTTTGCGCCAATTGGAGGACGTAGACGCGTGGCTCGTTTGAAATGAACGACCCACGAACCGAAAAGGGCGAGAGGATTCTCGCCAACGTTGCCGCCTTAGAAGCTCACGGGGGTATTTCCGTCGAGCGTTTCTTACGGTTATCGCAGTTATGGCGTGTAAATTGTTGCGCCTCGCGGAAATTGGAATTAGCGATGTCAGCGCGGACAAGAACAAGAGGACGAAAACAGGAATGTTTGCCCAATTAACTCGGCGCAATGCGCGCGTGCCATGCACGGAACTAGTTTTCAACGACTGCGGAAATGAAAATAATTAGCTAGCCAGCAGAAACGCGGGGGCTTCGAATTCTCCATCGTTGGGAAAAATCAGCATCCCGTGGAAATTCGTTCCGCGAAGGTAGGAGGCGCTTGCACGAACGATAACTCGACGAGTCCATGTATGCGCTGGGAAACCAGCGTTCGAACAGCGCGATGTCCTTGTACATGAATTCAAATGCACCATTCTCGTAGGTATTAACCGGCGCGAAGGTTTTCCGTTTCCACGCCATCTTCAGAATGTAATAAAAGGTTAGTAGTGTATACGAGGTCAAGAAAAGGTAGCGCCAAACGAACGAGTTAATTCTTGCTGGTAGCAGGAATTATGTCAGCAGATATTTATCGGAGTGGATTGTAAAATGACCTCATTTATTAAATCTTGATTTTTTATTCTGCTCGTTACGGGGGTTATATTTTATTTTGGTGTTGTCGTCGCAGTAGATGAATAATGAAGTAAAGTAAAAGGAAGAAGGAAATGTTTTTAATTCGAATGTGAATATCTCTCTCTATAATGTATACAATGCATGCAATGAAATAAGTAATGTGAAACCGTAACATGTGTCCACAGAGCACACGTATGAAAACTTTTTTACAGTACTTTTCAAGTACTGCATATAATCTATAATTTTAAACATTTTAGATATTACATGTAATTCTAAAAATTCGAATTTTTCGTAATTTAATTTTCTTCTGAACTCTTTCATCGAGAAATTCTTGTACGCAATGTTAAAAAGCGTAACAGTGACAGCCCCGACCTCGGCGGGGGCGTAAAAGCTCGAAGCCGTCGATGGCAATTGGCGAGGGCGTTCTGACACCTTTCGATAAATCTCGACGAGTGTTCGGAATGATTCTGTCTGTGTTCGAAATTTGTACCCTGCGGATTTTTACCCGGCCTCGAAAGCTTTTGGAAATTGGGGAGGGAAAGAATCGACGAAAGAGTGCTTGGAAATGGCTGAATCGACAGTGTACGTGACCCTCCCGTATCGAGATTCGAACGTAAATAATCGCGAATCCGATCGTAACAGTGTTTGAAGTTAACAGATGGACGAACATCATTAACAAATATTGCAGTTGTGGAATTGGTGTACGTTTAATCCGGCGTACGGTTGTTAACCTACGAATGCCGTGTCATCATTCGATCGTTCGCCAAAAGCGATGCTTTCTGTGCTAGAGATACGGAAAATATTTTTAATTTCCACTCACTGGATAGTTCTTTCATTTTTTTTTAAATGGAGACCTCGATAAAAATAACGATTACTAACGCTCCGAATTTTGGAAGAAAATATCTGTAGAACGAGAGCTAATGAGGAATGTTGAAGCTTGAAGGTTTCACTCACCTTTCAAATCCTACTATGCGATTTCAAATTGTTTTAAATCCTCCATTTTGAGGATCAAATATGAACTTTGATAACTACTTTTTTTTCTACTTTTATCGAAGAAGCGTTAAACTGTAGACATTGCAATTTAATTTAATTTTTCTTTTCATAAGTAAGTCTAAAAAAGTAAGTCTAAAAAAATACAACGAGCGTTTCAAATTGTCATAAATTTACGAAACAAAGTTGTAACCTCGATTTTCGAAGCTGCAGGATTAAAGTGCAAATCTTAAATTTTAACATTTCTTCGATACAAGTTGAGAATCTTTTTTCAAAGTCCATGTATGATTTCATAGTTGATGGGGTAAAAGAACATGATACGATCGGCCTGGCAGTGATACCACAGTATAGAAAAGCATCGCTTGGAAAATCGTTCAATAGGATTTACGAGCTGCAATTCTCAATATGGTTTTTTTTCCCCATCGCTGTTCAGATATTCTTCAGAATAATACAGAACCTCGACATTTGTTATTTCAGGCTTCAATGTTACGTAAGATAATACAGAATAAACCCAAACATGAATACAGAGAATCGATGCATTTTTTTTCTATAGAAACGTTTAATACTCGAATTGCAATTCCATTTCGGGGAATCGCCGCCGATTTGAGCCGCGCAATCTGCTTCTCTAATTCCCGCGAACGTCGAAAGCAGATTTTTGACTTCATGATAAATTCAGAATGGAACGCAACCGTGGTTCGTCGAAATTCTATTTTCCCTTCATAGGAGTATCGTGTATAAACGTTAATAAAATTTAAGTTATTTCGAACGGGACTAATCCACGGAGGCTTTCGAAATTCATTGAGAACTTATGATTGCAGTTGAGTAACGTTAACGTCACTAAAAAAATACATGGCCAATCTGCTTTGAACTCTCGCACACACCCACACACACACATATGTTTTCGTCACTAAATCGATGAGCTCACCTTGTCGATATCGATTCGTCGAACGTCGATCGACGCGCACCTTTTCACCCCACCATTTCCTGGCACTCGACCGAAAGAAAAACCGGAAAATGGAACTCGCTTCAACTTGAACTACGGGAACCTTCTCGAACGTCGGGACGTCAAGACGATAAAGCGTCCAAATCGATGCGAACGTCTCGCGAGGTTTCGCGTGCGGTGGCCCCACGGTGAACTGATTTAAATATAGACTGAACCAGCCTAAATACGCGCCTGACATCGCCCACCTCGAAGAATCACCACAGAAACGATTCTACTTCATCGTCAATAGCGTTTGGGGAAAATGTAGTGCGATCGATCATTAACTACCGCGATTTACAGTATAAATAAATTGATAATCGATGATCAGTCGTCGTGGTTGACGAATAACACTGCTTTACGCTGAATTTTGTAGATGCTTGATTATATTTTCTTATGGGATATTTTATTATATTTTCCCTATGAATGTTCAACAGGTACGGTCACTGAAATGATTTTGTTTGACATATCATTTCAAATAATACGTTATTAAATTTCATACTTATTTTCTGCGACCGCTTTTAGAATGACATTATCTGAAATAATATGTCAAAAAGAGATTATTGCATAATTATTTGAAATAATTGTGAAATTGTTCTTAAAAATGAACGAATGACGTAAAGTATAAAATTCTGAAACCTCTCAGAAAACACTTTGGTTTCGCCAATTTTTTTTCTAAAATTTCTAAAGGTTAGTCTGCATTTCATTCTAAACAACATAGAAACGTCATTATTGTCCTGCATCAGATTTACTAAACAGGACACGTAAGTTCCAGTACGAACTATTGGATACTATCGAACAACCGCGACCATTTTGGTTATTGATGTATAGGTTAACAACGAGGAACGAATTACAGGGCGAATCGCGAAACTCGATTAAATATTCCTGCTCGGTTGGGGTTCAATTATGAAACTATTACGCGGTGCTTTTAGTTATTGAACGCAAAATTACGAATTCATTGAATTATGAATTACGTTGGCCGAGCGGTTCCCTTTTTTGCGAACGGCGAACTCGCGGAAACGGAAGAAATCGTTGGGAAGGGTGCACTAATTGGTTCGCTCGTTCGATACGCTCCTCTCGGATAGAGCACGTTTACCTTCGATAGATTGGTTGCTATATTAATGCTGTGTGTGCGAAAATACAGCAATGTAATGGAAACGGGGAGGGCGGGCAGGTCTTGTAACAACACTTCTCAAATTATAGGCAAATACTACGCGAAAACTCCAAGCACGTGGAATACAATTGCGTTTCAAATGACCGACGAAGGGTCGAAATATTTCCTACACTAATTGTAAGATGAAAGGCATTATTCAACATTGGATACTACTTGATGAATGTGTACCAGTGATATAATAAATAAAAGAAAATTATAAATGTTCTTATATTAAAATGAAATCAGCAGTAAAAGAAGAAGAAAAATAATTCCTATTAATAAAGAAAAAATACGTCATTATCTCGAAAATAGGAAAAGCGTTACAGAATTTTGTTTATGATTCGAACTACATATTTCTCTTTAAGCAAAAATTTATTCGTTTGACCTCTCGTTACCTAATCATTAATAGGAAGTCTCTCCGACAAAACATCCAAGTACATTAAACAGTGCTCACAGGAACTACATCCGCAATTTTATCGTTACTTCATGTAATACGAATTTCTTCTCGTTACAATTTCACATTTTGCGTATTAATGCGGAACAGAGGGTGGATTCGACTTTTTAATCATTTTTATACATACGTATATCGCGGGATTTTTCTCACCGTGACGGAGTTTAATTTTTGTCCAGCCGGAACAAAACTTTATGGCGGTTAAAATAATTTCTGCCGCTTTACAACGTCGGACAGTTTTCGGCTTATCCATTTTGAAATTACCTTGGGTTACCTAGGTCTTTTTTTAACCTCGTTCCTAGTTTCTCACTGGCTCTGCCATCGCACATTTCGTGGGTATTTAATTAGATTCGGTGTACAGGGTGATTCCGAAGTTTTGTTACACAATTCATTGAAAACAAACAAAGGGATTCCGACAAACATGGTACAAAATATCATTTATTTCTGAGCTGCAGCAGATACGGTACATTCCTCCTCTATATTTTAATAAATGATTGGAACACGCTGTTGCTTGTTACAGCAGGTAAATTTTGCAGGATGCACGAAAGATTTGTTATCTACGCAAAATGTAGAGCATGAACAATACAATATTCTGTCGAAGGTAAATTTAAAAAAAAAAGGTATGTTTTACAAATTTATTTACGAAGCAGGAGACACTCTACTATTTCACTTCTTTGTATCCTTTTAAATCCCTGTAGCTCTAAACATTGGTCACTTTGCGAAAATCAGTGTCTATTAAAATGTCACAGATAGTACGTACCAGCCCCGTAAAAATGACCAACCCGATGAATTTGTAATTTACCTGGAAAGTTATTCCAGACATTTATTTAATTCCAAAGTGCGAACGCGAGCTATGGAACCACTTATTGCGTATTTTCTGTGCGATTAAAAAGGATTCTGGAATTATTTAGTAATACGGTAGTTAATTGTAATTTCATTGTACTCGAGCACGGGCGGCCGACACGCGTTAATTGGCCAATCGGAAAAACAAACGTGTTTATACGATTGCAACATGTTCCGCGTTGCTGATGCATGTTCAAGTTAATTGCAACGTCGACTATTCTATAATTGCTCGAGTCGGCTGGGTCTGATACCAGGTCGTGTCAAAGTTAAAGTAACTTTGACGCTTTAATAGGACCGCGGGAACCTGTGCAGGATGCAATTTAATGAGGATTACGTTTTTAAAAGCAGTGGCGCGCGCGACTCTGGGAAATTCGAGTCCTTCCACCTAGGAAAGGAGTTCCGTCGTGTTGCCCACGACAAAGGTTCGCCGTGCACGAGTCTTTGTTGAGCAAAAATTTTTACTAACCCGCGAAAGGCAAGGAAACGGTCTCAAAGATGCTCTCGTCCAGGTGACATAGTCTGAAAATCATTTTTCTCGGGCGACTAGAACTTCTACGAATTTCGAAAACCACCACCCTCCACTATTGCTTGAATTTTATTTTACGGTTTAAGTTATGCGTCGGTGGGTTCTGTTGCTTGAATCTTATTCTGTGACGTTATTTATGCATTGCTTGAATTTCATTCTATGGTGTGAAATATGCATTGCTTGCTTCTACATCCTGCATTTTATTTTGTAGTATAACGTATTCAAAGCTTGGTTATGTCGCGTGCATTTTGATTTTGGAATATGAAATATTCACAAGTCGACTCTGTTGCGTGAATCTTGGGTTATATATAAAATGTCCATCGCTTGGTTCCATTATTATTATTTACTTCTAAAATTAAAAATTGCAATTTTGGGACTAGTCTGAAAAAATACTTCCGTAGATTTACGAGAAACGCGACTATTTTATATGCATAGAGAATAAAATATTAAATTTAAAAAAAGAATGCTCCGTCATAAAATATCCCATGTAGTAATTATTCATCCAGGTATGCTGTCGACGTGCCTGATAAAACATGGTTTCGAGACAATGGAGATAAGGCTTAGTTACGTTCATAAGTTTCAAATAATATTTTTAATCTTGTTCCTTCCCAAGGCTCAAAATATTCAGTAAAGATCTATACTTGAACCCTTACATCCCTTAACACTAAACCTACCGACATTTATTTGTATTTACATATTTTTACCGTAATCGCTTAAATGGCGGGTCTTAAAGACATTTTCTCTAATTGCATGCAAAATTATTTCACGTGATACTAAATTCAATAATACACGAAACAATTGTATATAATTTGTATATTGTATATAAGAACTGTACACAAAAGTTGGAAAACGGTCATTTGATCGGTCGTGGTCGGTTTACTGTTAAATCAATAACCGTCTAACCATGTATGATACAATGTTTATGCTCCCACGTCGCGGCTGAAAATTCAATCAAATTTTTTCTTGCGGCGCATCGAAACACCACGTGACACCAAGTTACCCAACAACCGGAACTTCTTGCAGCCGATTGAATTTCCCACTCGACCGAAGAGCGTTCTCATGAATCGATTAAACGTAACTTCGCGTGATCTACGCCGGGTTGTCGCCGCAACGTCCAATTTGCGCCCAAGAACACCCTCCCCCCATTTTTCAACCACCCCGCGAAGTTTTTCTTCGCTCTGTAATTTTCGCGGCTCGGGCAGTTAGCGGCGCTAACTTTCCGATTGTTTCACCGCGATTCGCATTGGTTCGCGGCCGAAGGAGGAGCCCCGTTGAATTGTAAAACTTGGATAGAAATTTTGAACGGTGCCGCCGGAAAATTAAAGCCCCGCTGTACTACATCACCGTGGGTAACTCAGGATTCTTGCGCGAAAGTTCTCACGGCGTTTCATGGAAGATTGCGTAAAGCCACGAGAAGTTTGCGACGGCCTCGCATAATTCCGCAGGCGCTATGATGACAAGGATGACAAAAAAGAGAAAAATAATTAGAAGTAAATACGTGGGGGTGTCTGTGAACGCGTCACGCTAACAGCAACAGCATTTTTATTTTAGAAAGGAACTCTTTAAATTGAACAGGGTTTTCGTGATTATTAATTTAATATTGTAAAGGGAAATTTCCTCGAAATTTCTGTGGAACACCATATTTTTCCTATGGATTGAAAAGTATAAAGGAGAAAAAACGAAATAAGGGAGGATGCAAGATTAAAAGCCCCCGTTGATAGAGGGGCAATTAAATGCTGTGAAGAGCCGTCGCCGAAGGAACTAATTGGTTAATCATCGTCGCTGAAAAACGAACGTAGCTCACGTCTGCGTGTGAATATTCAATTCAACCAGCCACGTTAATCCAATTGGCTATTATCTGTATCGTGTTTGGTGGTTTCACATCGTGCGGGATAAAAAGTTGTCGCCACTCATCGGGTAAATCGCGACATTTTGTTTTTAGACAAAATGTCTAAATCTGGAGCGTCCACATCTGGAGCGTGCTACTTAATCGTTCTCGTCGACTACAAATGAAGATCTGTGAGACCAGTGTCTCTAAAATTTGAACATTTCAGTGAAAACTCTTGGTAAAATATCATTTTTGATGGACTTCCTATAGTAGAATTTAATTATTATTCTTTAATTTCACGTACCTACTTAAAGAGTTTTTAATTCATTTTAATTGTTTCATACTTTTCGATTTTAATTTTCCGTGAGTGGTTTACTAAACCGGTGCACGAAATAAATATACCACACAATCGAAATTTCACATATACACGTTATTAATAACCCCATTCAAACTTTCGAAACCGTGGTTAGTAGGACTGAAACTCAATTAGCGTTTCTGTCGCTGTTATTATTCCAGTCGACGAATATAGAAATTACATCCCAGTAATGCACAACAATATACACTCCCCATGCAAATGCACGGACGCGAGTGTTGAAGAAAGAATCGCAGAAATGAGTAATAAACGACTGGATGAATGATCACGTAAATCGGATTAATTGCGATGCTTCAGAACGTCGATCGAGTTACAAATTTAATCGCTTACTCGGCCATGTCCGCGGAAGTACTAATTCATCGGATAATCGTACCAGTGAACCTATGCGCGGCTGAACCAGACATTTTGCTCTGATCGGTCATTAATAATTCGCTGGCGATGAATTCGCGTCGAATACGCCTGCCGATTTTTCTTCGCATTCATTTCGAGTGATATCAAATCTTAGAAGTAGTGATGGATCTAAGAATGTTTTTATACTTGAGGCCTGGATTCCATGTATTATAAATTATAAGCATTTAAATACTTAATATTATATTATATCATGTGGTATTTATTAAAATCCAGTCACTTTATGTATTTTGGGTCGCCATATTGGACTCGGCATTTTGAATTTCTAAGGTTTTAGTTCAGATTTAGGAAATAGGAAACTTTCAAGTGTCATAACTCAGCGTGAAATCGTCCAATTTGATTCTAACGAACTGCAAATTAAAGAGCGAAATTTCTACTATCTAATAAATAGATAGTTATTATCATTGTTAGATACTCTTAACCACATAAAAAATTGTATCAGGTGTCAAAAGTGACCCAGCCTCATTTTTACAACCTACAATTGCGTCTACTAACAATTGTTCACATCATCGAATTAGGCCAAGCACTATACCAAGCTGAAAAATAATTTTCCCTTGGTGGATTCACTTTATTCGTTCCACCCCCTGCTTGGAGGGTGATAGGCGTCGATGCCGCGAAATAATTTCAAAGGTCTAGGCGAAAAACGCTCGCATATTGGACGTAACGTCTTATTGATGGCTAACGCTGCCGGGGTCCTTTTTGTTTCGTCGAACAGCACAGGCCCCGTTAAAGTGCTCGTCCTAATGGCTTCAGCACGTGCGGGCACGTCCGTATTTTTGACTATCAATCATCGTCGCAACGCTTTTCTTCGAAGTCGTCTATCGAACGGTCGAACCTCCCATACGTTGCAATCGATCAGAGATCAGGATCTCTATCGGATAGCGTCGCTAGATATTGCACCGAGTGCACGCATCTTTTCTAACGCGTCTCAAATGGTACGCAAGGTTGACAATTTTCAATGAAACGATTTTTTAAGTACAGAATATTTATAAAGAATATAGGAGTGATATTGGAATTATATGTATTTGATAACTTGATGTTATTTCAATGCTTTTAATATGAATTAATCTGAGTGTGTTGTAGAATACATTTTAGAATTTTAAACCAATGATTATATGCAATTTAAATGCTTATATCGAGTAGTATAACAGAATAGGTTAGTATGTATGTAATGTGCTTCGTCTGACGTGTCTGTCGACTTCTCACTGTTTCTACTTGGTCTGTATTAATCAGAACATGGTATTATCTGTTACATCTAATTCTATACACTCATATATAAATTTGTATTTTGAATAATTTTATCAACTTGTAACTAGTTGGAACCACTTGAATCAGCTTACCATGTCATCATTGAACCTCATTCAGACCAAGTCTCTCGCGTACCCTCCAAAAATGAAATTCAATTACACCAAAACAAAGCCTCCTACAGTTTCGATTTCCATGAAAATTACCAAGTGCCCCCAAAAATTTTGTCCGACAGTGTACGCCCCAGTTTTTAACGCGAAACCCGCGACGAAACGGCGACGCGCAATTTACGGGCGAGAATATCTTGGCGAGTAGCGAGGGTCTCGGCAATTACCGTCGCGAGCGTTAAATTCTGAAGGACTTTCAGACAAGTGGCGGAACGTAGCCATCGACGTTCCGATTGCGAAATCCGCGAAGAATTCAACGCCCCCGAACAAACCTCTCCGCGGGATTTAAGGACTTGTAAATTCCGGGCAAGGGCATAGATCGCGGCTGGCTAACCACTTCGGCGGGTAAACTTTCCAGTTTAAGATCCTCAAACCCCTGCCACCCTCGCGGGAACGCGTCGAAGAAGGGGAATATGAAATTCCCGTGGCCGTGACTTTACGGCTTCTTCCCTCGTCACGTCTCACCTGTACTTTTATTTCACCGCCTGTCTCAGCGCGAATAGGCGGAGTTCGCCGAACTCTTAAATTAATGAATAAAATCTTGAGCGAAACATGGAAGGATAAACCGTTGCAAATACTCTTGCGTGAGGGCGAAAAGGATTTACGACGGAATAATGATTGTTGTCAACAAATGCGGCCTGGCGTTCTTTATTAAGGAATCGTCAGAGCTGCGACTAGTTTATGGTCATCCTCGGGTAAAACGGCTCAGAAATAAAGGTTAAGATATGGGAAAGTGTAATCTTGTTTGCAAACACAAGGATTTCATGGGTGATACATTGAAAATGCAGGTAGTGAATGCAAGCATTCCTGTTTAAGAGGGTGTACTAAATTCTCACAGGCAAAATTCAAGAATTTTTCTTCAAGATTTGTATACAGTGAGTCCCACAAATATTCGTACCCCCTATGTCTATTGAAGAAACTTATTTAGATTAAATGGTAGGTTTGATGTTCTAAAGTGTATGTTTGTATAAATATGTTGATGTATATTTATATATATAAATATATACATACATAAGCTTATTCATATACATATTTATAAGAAACAATTAATCTGGTAATATATAAAAGAGAGTACGAATATTTATGGGATTGATTGTATACATATCTTGAGCATGATGCGTAGAATATTATTAAATATTATTGTTAAGATATATTTAAAAATTGCCGTGATATTTTTGACACCTTCTAACAGAATAATTTCTTTGGTATATTTTGCTCATCTATGAATACATTCGAACGAAAATATTTACATATCAAGCTTAATACTTGAGAAAAAATTCTTGAAATTTGCCCTTGACAACTACGAATGTCTCTGGTTTACGTCTTCTTCAGTACCTGAAAATAGAATCTCCTTTGCAAACGCAAGGAATTTACCCATTTTTTTTTACTTCTGCTGGATGAAATCTGGAGCTTGTATTTTGTTGAAAGTTATTCCGGTCGCGAGGGCTTTCCGTCCCGCGCCAAACAAATTTCACGGCGATTGTTCGTGCTCCGCGATGCGAGGAAAGTGTCTTAAGCGTCTCGCAAAATGTCTTGTCGGAAAAATTGCACGATAATGGCGTAATTTCTCCGGAGGATAGGGGTTCGCGAAGACGCGTGGAATGTATGGATCTCAATTTTCCGCGGGAGTAAAGAAGGGAACGAACGCGGCAGTGAATTAACGAGAAATTCGACGTAAAACGGCGGGACATTTGTCGAGCAACGTTGAGAATTTCGTCTGTCCTCGTGAGTGCTGGGGTAGAGAGGGCGGGAGACGCACGAATTCCACTCAGTTTTCAATGCGAATATTTCTGATGGGAACAATTAAGGGGACTAGGCATTAAAATTGATGTTGAAATTGGTTCAGGAAATGGGGACTTCTTGGAGAATTAATTGCGAGAAGATTGTGACAAGTTCTAACTTTTCCTTTTATGGAATTGAAATACATACCTTAAAGATTGAAAGAAATTTTTATTAGTTGTTCATTGTGGTTCGAAGGACCATATTTAAGAAATTCTGTTTACTCTGTGGGGATCTCACTTGAGTTTGAATTTATGACGAGCGAACAATCATTTTTTTTTTTTTCAGCGAATGTGACTACGTATTTTTCTTTACTTCGTTTAAATTTTTATATCGTAAACTGTTCGTAATTGAAAATGCTACTGCAAAGTTTGGTCACGCACGGAAAAATGTGTTCTTCATTTTTCACAACGTTGAAATTGGATCTTGTAATTTTTATGCCACATAAATTTTTGGTGCGCGTTTGATGCATGAATGTGGTATATAACCGCGGGAAATTTATTTCATGCTAACTTCGTGTTACTTTCATGTTTTAGCATCCACTTCCATTTAAAGAATATTAAGCTTAGAAGTATTTAACGCTCTTGTCGTTTCTACATAAAATTTTTAAATAGGATAAAGTTGGATTTTCAAGAATCTAATTAAACCAATCGTACCGAATAAATAAGACCCTAATTCACCATAAATGAACGATAATTAAATAAGCTGAACAAAATATTATTTCAGCAAGTTCATCGATTCATTTTTCATGAATTCACATTCAGAATAATAACCAGATAAAAAAAATGCAGTCCAAGAATATTCCAACCGTACTTCTCGTGTCCCCGGAATTAATTTCTCAATACACCGCTTAACTGGCGCTGTTTAGATTTATTCAACGCATTTAATATACCGGAAATCAGCTGTCAAGAGTCGAACGCGATGGCTGAACTGAACACAGACACGGGGGATGCAAGCTGGAATCGAGGTAAAACCGCAGGTGTTCAAACAGCGTAAGGAAGCCAATTCATGCACGCCCGACAAACGGAAAAAAACAGCTTTTCCCTTTAATTAAATTCTCTTTGCATTCGGAACCGAGTTTTTTCGCGATAGTTTTGTTTCTGGCGAAATAATATACGCTCTCACGCGAAGCAGAAATTTATACAGGGAGCGCCGTATTTAAAGCGCCGCCACGTTGAACAAAGTTAAATAAAGTTCTTCGGGATTCTCAAACGCAGGTAAGAGAAAAGCTTAATCCGTTTAATGCTTAACGATAACATTAATACATCGAGCATATGAGTATCATCACTGATGCTATGTGGGACAAAGGTGATTAAATGTGCTGGAATGATCAAGTTATATAAAATAACCCTCTGTTACATTTCTTATAACGAATAATTTCGAATGCGTGTCCATGTATCACATTTATGTATGATGAACACAACAGCGTAACTGAAGTAACATGAAATAATTAATACAATGTCTATATTATTCATTGAATATTTAATCCTGCTTCTCGCAGAAACTGTAACACACACAAACAGCGCGCAAGCGATTGAAACATGCTCTTGACAAAGGATGATTTTCCAACACGACGATAATTGGCACCTAACGTAACCAAAAATTGATTTAATCCGTGATAAATTTACCGAGATTCTTTGCTTTGTGTTTCCGATCGAGCGCATCACACGATACAGACTTAAATTAAACGTACGGAATTGTTGCACGACGATGGTTACGATTCGCCATTAATACGAATCGAAAATTTGGAAAATTGGATCGTGTTACGTCGTGAAGCGACGACACCTTTATCATACGAAATTAATTGAAATTTGCAACCGTTGGTTCACAGGTCGTTAACGATCGCTCAATGGAAACCATATTATTTGCTAGCAACAATTCCGTCGATATTTTATCGCTGGAATAATTATGTAAAGCAATTTAAACCATAAAGTAATTAACGCGAGCGGTTTACAGTTCTGCCCTTCTGCCCTACGAATAGCATAGCTATGTTAGCTGAAGTGTAAATTTGATCATTAACTATAGAGATACAGTGTTGGTCGATATCCATTTCATTGGCTACAATATAATATCTAGATTTAACCTTCATGATACCAAGCCCAAGGAAGATACTTAATCACTCAATAAAAACTTACCATGCTAATGACAGTTTCACACAAATTTTATATTTTAAATATAGGTGTGAACATAGAATTTCCAATTAAATTAAAGAAAAATATTGCAAATTTTGTAAGTGATTTTTTTATGTATACAACGCTTCTACAATGTCTACATTTTTAAGTGTCAGTTTTGTCAAAAAAAATCCTAAAATAGTGACACGAGAGCATTCCCCCTTTCTCTGGTAGTGTAGCTATTAATCGAAAAAAATCTCTGGATTGATTTTTCAGTTTTTGAGGAATTTTCGTTCCCCAATAATTGCAATCTCCCGTTGTTAACTTTTAATGAAGAATTTGCATGTTAAATGCTGCGCATTGAATTTCTTCGCGGTGAACTATTTCGGACGTTGAAACCTTGATTCATCGGTAACTAGGTTAGTTTCTCATTTCTGTCCCATGATTTACGCAACACTTAATCGATACATCGGCCATTCAAAGTTTTGGCGGTTTTAATATGCACATACTATTCCATTGGAATTCAGCTCACGCACCTACGCAAATAAAAACGGCAAGCAACCGGCCATGCTCAATGGTATTTTGCAATTCAACGACGGACAGGTCGTGCAATAAATGAACAAAAAGCGGCCATGAGAGATACGGAATAAAACGGTATCGACGCCATAAAGTTTGCCGTTTCAATCCATAAAAATTTCTAATCCGAGATATCTCTGGACGTGTTATCATATTTGTGGATTAATATTAAGATAATAACAATTGTCATTATAGTTCAATATTTTGAGTAGTAATGTAAACATTTTCTCGCTGTACAATTTAAATAATTAATTCTGATTGGAATTCTCGTTGGATTTCCGAGTTACCCATTTCTTTTTTTGTTAGAGGGTCCGTTGTTTCTTATTTAAAAATAAATCCACGTGTCTCACAGCGAGTGCTTCTACAGTTATATTCGTGTCGGTCGAAACGAATTTATCGCAGACTCAAGGCGAAAATCGTTCCATTTTCAACCTCGTGAGGGAAACGAAAACGACGGATTTACAGGTGTCAATTGTATCGAGCGAAAATATTGGAGCATGGTTCATCAGAATATGATTGAGTTTATTTTTTCGTTCAATGACTGCCGCGATAAGATTTCCATTGTCCTGGAATAATGTTATCTTGCGAGAGTGTAGATAATCTTACTCTGGTTTCAGCTACTGCTTCACGAAACTCTAAATCGAACACTAACAGCACAAAATTATTAAATTAAATGATATTTCTAATCTACTTCTCGAGGTTTCCAAGCTTCTTGAAGTTCCTCGTCAACTCACTTCTCGATTATCTATGTCGAAAAACGAATTACATAAAAATGTACAAAATATAAATAGATTCCTTTTTTTTTATAGATATTTTTAAATATTCTTAAAATAAATTCTTCTACTTTCGTCAATACGAACAACTGAAAATGTCTGCATTTTCATTAACGTTTTTTCTAGAAAAAGATAATTCTACTTTCAATATTAATTCTAATTAAATATCTAGTGAATAATCTGGTAAATATTAACTTTTCTCGTTAAGTTTATTCTATTGTAAAGTCTTTTTTTGGCTTCTGCCATCTCGATTTTCGTGTTTACAGAGGAATCGAACCAATCGTACATTAAGTAGAGACGAATAGAATTGGCCCGACCCATTTCTGAATTAAAATCGCATAATTCCTCCTCGTTACGTGGCGCCCGACGCGCATAAAATCGTGCTCCAATATTTAGCGAGCTATTTGAATGTCTGCAGGTGATCTTTTAAATTCAGTAAACGTTTCAGTGGATACGTAACACGTATCGACGGAAATATAGATCGTCAGATAACGAGGCGCTCTGATGCGGCCAACAGGCTGTAAAACGTGGCGAGAGGCGCTTAATAATGTCGTTTTCGCTAACATCGAGAAGCGTTACGCGATTAATGGCATGCTTTCACCTTTACATAGCGGTTTTGGAGGGGAACAAAATGTGTAACAAGAAAAGAAGGAATCTCTAACGGACTTGATAGCATATCTCTGTACCTTGTCTTCAAAAACTTATAAAAGGTGTATTAACACATTCGCGACTTCTGGCCAGAATTCACGTCACTTCAAATTCTATTCCTGGTTATGAAAAAACATGGTCTGTGGATATGGTTGAATGAAAATAAATGTACAAGAAAACACAAATATAAATTAAACATGAAGGAAACGATGAAACAATTCACGTTCCACACGACCAATGTGTACTTCCAGGGTCAATAAAAGGTTTAATTTGTAATCCCTTCTTTTCTCCTTCTCGAGTCATTGCCCATTCGTTCGCGCGGAACTCGTTAAAATTTACAATCGAGTACGGTAACGAGATACGTATAAAGGGGGAGGGGAGGAGGGCTAACGATCTTCTTAAGGTCATTAGAAACTTTCGAGTAAACCATACGCGGCTTATTCTTTATCGGACCACCCACGGAAGTCGCTCAAGACAACGAAGGAAGTAAGGTTAAAGTTGGTTCTCCGAGTTTGCGTAAAGTTTGATATGCAGATTAAATTTTAAGTCGCGAGTAATCCCATTTCGGTGGGAGTAAAAATTCCAGATACTGCGTCGCGCGGGTTCTGTTGCTCCGCAATCCCCTTAGCCGGTAATGTCGTTGCATTAGCACGCACATATTTGGTGGATGCTTAAGTAACACGACGTTTCCACGGAATTCGTTCAATGAAGATCGCGAAATTGCGAATACGTTGGATGATACTGTGGCGCGCAGTGGTGGAAAATCCCGAATGGCTGAAGTCTTCTTTCGAATTTGACAAATACGATGCGAGAAATACAGTTGTCCTTGCTTGCGTGGAAATTAATTTACGGAATCTTTGTGAACCTTTTCCTGCGAAGAAAATTTTTCTGAAACTTTTAACAAATTTCTTCAAGTATTTTATTCGCAAAACCAACCTCTGAGCGGATCTTCGCAACGCCAAGATCGGAGCGTTTTCTTGCGAATACTTGCTGTTCAATATCCTAGTTATAATTTTTAAAAATAATTATGAATAAATATCATGTGATACCACAGTTATATTATATAAATGGCATTTCGTTCCAACAGTGAGGGTAGATTTCTCCCCTTGAACGTGTGCTTTATATTTTCGAGTGCTCCGTGTAACTGTTGGGGGGATGTTCCCTACCAATTTTTTCCACGATGCCACAGGGCTGCCATTATTCTCCACCATTTTTAACCGCGGAGTAGGCACACGCTGAATTATTGCACAGGCGCGGCAACGACTGGGAATAAAAGCTACCTCGCTATTCTAGTTTCAAGCGAAATCGACGAAACACTCCAACAAAGTTTCTTCCGCTAGGAATATTAATGTTGCACTCAGCTCTGCTTGCGTTACAAGTAAGAGCCTTGTCAACTAAGGTCGATACGGTTCGAATCCCGTAACGAAAATCTTGGTTTCTTGCAAGAGGGTGGGCGAGCCGCGGAGGGTGGTAGGTTGAAACGAAGATTAGTCTTGGAAGGAACTTACGATCTTTATGGAACTTGGCGCACTATGCACTGAATGAATATTAAACGAATATTAAGATGTTATAGAAAACAGTGAATGGAAGTGACTTCTATGAAATACATTTTTTAAGTGTCACAGATTTAACCTAGATAAAAAATTGAAGAAACAAACATATTCACCATCAGCCGTTTAGTTAAACTCAGCTACCAAATCATTATCTCGACCATTTCTCAGTTCCAAGGGTCCTAGCTTTCGTCCAACCCAGTTCCATCGCGAATTCTCGACCTATTCTCCCTGCCAAGCAGCCGAGGAATGGCAGACCTGTGGAAATCTGGCCATCGTGAAACGAACAAGACTGACATCGCTGGTGGACGTTCGAAAGTGGCTGCCGAGATATGAAATGCAATAATCTGCGATCGTATCCGGGAAGCCACGACGAATCCATCATTGTCGGTAGCTCACTGCCGGGCGTCTGTTCGTGCCTTTGCGTACGAACGATAAATTCCTCAGCTGGAAACTAAACTATCCCGAATTCGCTGCAACTACCCGGGGGTGAGGACTCGAATATTAAAGCCAACCCTGCCATCTCTCTTTCGTTTGCCATCTAGTCCCTTGCACGGATGTCTGCGACCCAACGACCACCACACGTGACGTGCATTACTCGTCAACGACGTTCACGTCAATTTTATTTTCTCGGATGTTATTGAATATAACAGGGAGTGTGTCGCTGAACAAATTCGACTTCTCTGGCTACAGAAATGAAAAAAGATGATTGGTACAAAATTCTACATGCATCGGGGTGAGTATGTATGGATTTTGGGTTTCCAGCTGACTTGTATTTCAGGGGTGGTTTAGAAAAAAAAGTCATGAAGTTTCGTTCGGTACTGGTATTTCGAAGTGGATTTGACCAGATGAATTAGGTCTCTTACTTTACGTAGATAATTTTGTAAATTTAAATTTAATTAAATAATATTTATTACGTTTCAACTCCAAGCTTTTAAGTTTTATTCGAAATATAATTGTAATATCCACAGTTTCTAAAATATTAAATCTCATTCATTTAAACAGATGTTACACTCATTAATTAGTAATACAAAAATCATAGCCGATCAAAGTGAACATTTCGTCACTCCCATTATTTTTTCCCCTTTATTTAATCCCCTTTATTAATTTTACAAATTAATACAAATTCCACAACGTCGCTAGCATTCTCCTAAATCCCACGAGTTACCATCGCTTGGAAGTTCTTGGTAATGGATACCACAGTGTCCCGGATTTTTGGAGGTTCTAATCTGATCCCCTCGCGTATATATATTCGTCGGCATGATTTGCGGTGGACAGCGGGGGAAGTTTATGATCGCTGATGAAGCGCGGTGCGCCCGCGCGATGGAAAGAAGCAGATCTGGGACGAAACGCAGTCATCTGCACTCGCCGGCGGAAGTTTGAAAAGAACATGGAAGTTTCTTTAGAACTTGAAGTATAAGGAATTGTGAAGTACGCGAGAGAAAGATTTTACACAACAGACTTCCGGAGCGTTTCTTGGGGCTATCGAAAAGTTTGCTGCAGTCTGTTACGTAAAGAATAATGAATGTTTCTGAGAACGACTGTACCGGCGTTTTGTAAATTTAAAGACCTCTGGTTGGGAGGTCGGGAAGCTTTAGTTATTCGACAGTATTAATCTTTGGGGAGGTCAAGCGTGTCTTGAATGGCTAAAGAGTAATAATTTTATGGCACTCTTACATTTACAGTTAAGAAATATTAAGGATCCTCTTTTCATTCATGCATTCCATATTTAAAAGAATAATAGATTTCATATTATATTTTATTTCATGTGTAGGCACTGAAGAAAAATCAAAATGTAGATTGTAAGGTCGAATGAAACGTATGAAAATTGTTTTGAATATTCGAAAATCTGTGTACCTTACATAATATACAGAATAAATATTTTAAGATCTATTATTTAATTATCCAGGCTTGTTGAATTATTCAAATGGAATGACATTTTAGGTTCACGTAATTTCGATACATTTTTAAATGTAATCAAAATAAGTTTTCAGGAAGAACTAAAGATACGTCATTTATATTACTTTCTCCGCATACAAATTTTGTCAACCCTGTAAAATTGTATCGCGATATTTGCGTCGAGAGGAAATATTAGGTTTGCTTTTCATGTCTGGAGGTTTGATTTTTTTATATAAAAATAGAGCGACGGGGGAATTTCTGTAGACGTTACAGAGATGGACGACTGTCTCGGCAGGTTCTTTCCACCGGGTGGAACGAGGAATGTAATAAACTGCGACGTCGGAAGCAATAAACTGTTGTCGAGTTCCTTAGCTGATTCTGATCTTGACATTTTAGAAAGGTAGCATATTAGAGCATCCGGATAATTCCTCGTGAAATTAGCCGCGAAGGCACGTGCCAGACGCGAAACTTGAGATCAAAGGTTTAATTAAATCTACACACCTGCGCGTCAATCGCGAAGGAATTATCCAAAATTACTAATATTGCGCGTAATTAATCTCCTATCAATTCAATTATCGCTCGGATTGGACCAGTCGACGCGAACGTTGTAACGAAACGTCAAAATCGAACAGTACACGAGTGTTATTATAGAGTGTTATTTAGCAAGTAAATTTTAATATTCGGACAAATAACATCGAATCTCCATCGAAACTCGATTTGAATTGTAAAATTGTATATGTTTATCGTTACGAGCGAATCGGTGGCGGTAAATTCATTCGAATTTTAAATGTCGATTTTCTTTCACCCTTGTAGGCGGCGTGTTTCGCTAGAATTTTTATCCTTTGATGCGCTTTCTTCGCGAACGCTCAACATATTTTTCCAGGCTTCATAATTGTGCTCGAGGAAACGTTCGGTCTTGTTACATTTTCACTTTGTTCGAACGGAAAATATTCTTTACTGACTGTTTGAAGCTCTTGTAAAGAAACGTTTCCTCTCTTACGCTCTTTATTCATTCCTGTTACTCATTGTCAGACACTGACTCGTCGGGTCCGTTCGGTTCTTAATGCCTTGCAGCTCCGAGACCAGAAGAACCGAATGTATGTGCAATCTCTACGACATCTTGAGGGACGTCGTGTGTTTAACTAGGGAGTAACTTTCGGTGTACTACGAGCAACGAAACGATACTTTTCGTTTTTAGTATGTTTACGAAGTATCCGAGATAAATCGAATGCATCTTTCACTCGGTTTTTGCGATTTGTCCTGCTGACGGGTATCGAGTGTGCTTTCGGAAAGTGAATTGATGATATCCTTTATGCGATAATTAATCCGTTAGCGAGCAATATTTATTCTAATGGTATGCAGCAGAGAAAGGCAGAAATTTACTCAAATAGTAGATGACGAATAGAATAATATTGGGGAAATATGATTTTATGGCAAACTTGTTATTTGGAATAATCGAAACAATTGTTTGAAAACGTTACATAAATTAGACTTTCTGGGCATTTACGCGATTTTAATCTATGTTCGCCAACTTATGTCTTCTTCTTTTTGCATCAGAATCGTTAAACTAATAAATACGAAACAATATATAATACATCATTTCCACACCTTTGTTAAACATAATTATACTCCCTGTGATAAAATAGATTTCCCCTTACATGCATCATCAATTTAATTTTTCTTCAAACCTCAAGTAAATTATACTTTCGAAACGATCACAATTAGATAACTCAGTACGAAAGGGGTTTAGGAGGCTAGTTATCGATCGATACTTTCGTGAGTTACGTTCGATGTATCGTAGTTTATCAGCAAAGTCACACACGGCGTGACATTTTCCGCTGCGGAATTAACGTTTGCTTTCAGGTTATATCGCGGAAACCGTCCCCGTAGAGAGCGCCAATCTTAACGGTGTTGTAAAATTTTTATCGTCGTGCGAAACAGCTGGTCAAGTCCTGCCTCGCACGATTGCCCGTGTTGCGATTTATAGATGTTATAAATGTTGCGCTGCCACAAATACACGGAAAGCCTATATGGTCCTAAGTGGGCACACACGTTTCAACTAAACTGCGCCTGTGAAGCTCACTATTCTAATTGCGATTGCTTTTCGTTTATTTTCCCCCGTTCGACGAGATCGTGGAAATCATACACATTCGTCGAAGCAAATAAACATAGCTACAAGAATTTATCTTTAATTTCTCTTTAAACTTTTATAGTTGGGGGATCAGTTTAATCAGTTGGCAATTTTGAATAACAAAGCTACAGGAATTCAATTTTAATTCTTTTTACTACGAGAATACAGTTTTAGTTTTTTTTTTTTAAACTTTTATAGTTGCGGGATCAATTTAACAGGTTGACAATTTTGAATAAGGTCGGAATGGCGAACCTGCGAGAAAGTACAGTGACATTGCACGAGAAGAAATAAGTGCACCCTTAAGTCGTAACGACCTGTGTACGTTTAGATGCAATTTGAAATATGTGGGAAATACGAACGTTGCGTATCGACGATAACGAGACCCGCGAAGTAAGCGATCACGTTTTCGTTGGGTTGAAGTCTCTGTGATTTACGGAACGTCTCATTTTCGGAGTTCGTCGAGTTGAAGAAATTGGATCCACGAGGGTTTATATACTATATGAAATCTGTAAAGATTCTATACTACGTAAATTCTGTATAGAAACGTCAACATTTCAATATTAAATAGAAATGATCTACAATCACCAGCTTTTAACCATAGCAAAATTAACGTTTACACAAACAGCCTCCACCAAATAGCTATCTAACTAATCTACGTTCACAAAGTTAAAAACGATCAACAAAAATCGATGATGTCAACATATTTGTTTTGGGTAAAAGAGTATGCAAAATTTTCTAGCAAATGCACACGAAAGAAGGGGTTGTTCGCGAACTTACAATAAGATGCGCTCACAGAAGACATCCTGCCACACGAAGGGAGTCGCAGACTTTCGTTCTGGTCTCGTTACCGATAATACTCGGTGGGCGATATATCCGGGGGCCCGCAAATTGCGTGGAAGCCATCCGTATAGTTGGCAGCCACACATCCTTTTTCGCCGTTCTCCTATTTTCCTCTTTATATTTTCGCAATCTCGTCGAGGGGGGCGGCGCGACTCGATATCGCCGTAACGACGCGGATTTACAGCTGGAGATAACTCGGGATGCCCGGGCTTCGCATCCCGGGAAGTTATTCGTGTCACCCGGTGAGTTCGTTGGAAATCAGCTGAACTTCGAGAGACCGTTGTAGCTCGCGGAGTTGTGCGAGCACTCCGAGAGCCTCGCATCGGTTCCACGCCTGGAGGAAGATTTATGAAGCGTGATAACCCCCGTACAGCAGCCAGGAGAAGACTGGAACACTGGGATTCGCGCAATAGAATCCTTTTATCGTCTCTCATGCGGCCACTCGATGCGCTTCGTCAACCATCGATGTTCCAACGACGTTTCTTTCGCGACAGTACCTCCGAGACGCTGGGCGTCGCGTCGATTCTGGATGCGGAGGTACAATGTTTCTGTGTTCATTTTTTTATTTGTTGATGCTTGGCGATTTGTAGTGGTTCCTTCCATTTTTAGAGGTTCAAGAAGGTTCTCGTCGTGGACGTTGAATACAGCGATAGTAACAGGAAGTATGAGTGTCTGCATTGGGATAAATCGAATGCATCTTCCATTTCGGGTTTGAATTTTGTCATGCGGATGCGTCGGTGGACGTCCTCTTAGGATGTGAATTCATTTATCCATTGGCAAGCAATATGCTATATCTCGTTGATGTTGGGTGGATTATAAACTATCCCACATTTGGCTAAGTTTTACTATTTTATTGAAAGTTTAGCAATAAGCTAGTTAGCTTGTAATAACATTGTATACTCGATTTTTTTAATTTGTATACTTTCTTTCTAAACTTGTATGCTAAGTCATCAGAAATATTCCTCTGGATACGGTTGTTTATTGAGAGCCACAGAAGCCTGAAGAAATTGCAATCAAGAGTTCATGTTACATAAAGAATTTTTCCAATCTTCTTTGGGAATAATTTTATCTAAAAGACGTTGAAGGTAACCACACAAAATCACATTAACTGTAATTAAAAACCAAATAAATATTACTTGAAAATGACCGAATGCCGCTATAAAATTAATCTTATAATTTCTAAAGAAGAAAACATTTCGGTAAGATTGGCCAATAGCTACCCTTGTATTCATGTATACAAGTCTCTCTATCGTTGCCCACTCATCCATATTATTTATTAAAACGGTGTATCGTGGCCTTCCATTGTTAAATAGGTCTCCCGGTTTCACTATGATATTCCACGTTATGTACATACTCCTTTCGGAGCGTGCAAATAAGGCAACAGCGAAAAGTTTAATATACTTATCGACCGTTTCGTTCTACATACGCGGAATAGGAGGCAGCATATCGGCTATAAATCCATCCAATGAAAAGCATCGGGAATATTTTTCAACGGTACACAACGCAAACTTCTCGATCAATGTGCGCAATTTTATCCGTTGAATACAACCGCTGAACAATATCGCGAAATATGTGTACATTATTGTACCTTATTTTCGTGGTTCGCTCGGCAGATGCAAACGCACATCGAACAAGTTACTTCGCTAATGTTATTAAACGTCTCCCATTCGGCTTTGTAACGTTTCTTCGCTTTGTTTTCTTTTCGACTTGCGACTCCGAAATACTCCCTTCGTGATTCGTAAAGGAACAGACCTAGTTTGTCGTTTGGCAGTTGATGAAATTTCAAGCATAGAGTTTATTTAAAGACTTAGTACAAAAAAATTAATTTTTTCAGTCTGTTACTAATAAGATTGAAAATGTTTTAATAAAGTATTCGAAGAACCATGAATGACATCAATTTTTATTTCGAAGGATCTAACAACCCTTTCAGTAATTATTCACTATGCAATTTGAAAATCCGTCGTGCATTTAAAATATAGATAAATTTATTTAAACACGTTTCTATTAAACAAGGAAGACTAAAATTTGTCCTTTCTAGTTTTGATTTGTCGCCTACCGAAGCGTTGACCGCATCGACTAATCGAATCGAACGTCACACACGGTTCCCTCTCATCTGTTAAACGACTCGTATCGACAGAAAGTCGGGTGTCTCCAAACTGTTAAAACGCTTTGCTCACCCGTGGTCGTCGAAGTGAAAGCGCAGATAAAGCAAGCGAGTTTGAAAGCCGCTTCCAGGCGAGGACCAACTTTGTAATAAAATGGGCCAACGGGAGGACTTCGCGAACCCTTAGCAAAATCCTGCGTGGCGTAATGGAATTTACGGCTTAATTCGCCAACAAGGGACGACTTTCAATGAACTACAGACGCCGTATTATCAAATTGTTTTGGAAATTACGTTACACGAATTACGTCACGTAGCGATTCATTCAACAACGAGACATAACGTGAAAAAGAAATATACATGTCGAATTGAGTAATCTCCTCCTTTTCGAAGTCGGTTAAAAAGTCACTTCCTCTTCATCTAAAAAATGCAATTGAAGTCGTAATCGAATCGAATCGTCGTAAATATTAAAACTCGGATTTCTGTTTTAACAAATATTAGATAAATAATTTTATTCAAAACTTGTACACGATAATAATTTTCGCAGTCCTTTTTACAACCTTATACTTAAAATTTGAGTAAAGTTGAGAATTATCGCATCCCAGTGTAAATAAAACAGAAATATTTTTTAAAATCTGCCACATATTCGAAGTAGAAAATGGCGAAATGGTTTCCCGGAGTAACTCGATGCCAAAAAGTAGAGACTGAATGGTCCACTGAACGAGGAACGTAATTGTGAGATCATTTGTTTCAGTTTCGAGAAATCAGTGAAGTAGATTTAGAGACCAGCGAGAAACGATTTTTGTTTTTCGTCTTAAATCCCGCGCCGTGGAGTTGGCAAGCGAGATTTTCGAGAATTCTTTCGCAGAGGAAAGCATCGTGCCGCGTGAACTTGAATGCAACAGTCCTTTCTTTTCATCGATGTGGCAGAGAGTAAAATCTCCGTTATCGGAGCCTGAAAGACGACGCTTTAATCCGTCACTCTTGATTTTTGAAGCTTTGAAGTTTGTGAAACGACAGGATGAGTTGAAATGATCGAAAGAGATAGGGATACTTAGGCTCGCAGTTTCTGAAGAAAAAAAATGTGAATACTTGGATCTATCAAATTGAAACCGAGAATGAACTTTTAATGGCATTTCGATATGCTTGAGAGAAAATTAGATTAGGATATTCTTGGTGGTAATTCCAGCATTTATTTCCTTTAACTACAATGTAAGTATTTGCAGTGGATATGAAATTAAGGACCACCATTAAGAGCATTGTAATTAAAAAAGCTCTACGAAGGGACTTCTTTTGCTAAATCTTACCAAGAATTTTTAGAGAATTTTCTTCCTATCGTGTAACATGCTTTGTGCTTACGATCTGGATTTTCGGTCGAGTGGAGTGCCCTTCGAAACCTTGAAAGTCTACAAGTTCCTTGACTCTTGGAACTTTCGACGGTCCTAGAATTTCTCCAAGTTCTGGAAACTGTAAGAATAGTATAGATAAGTCAGGATTCCGAGGTGGAAGACGTGGACATAAAAGGATCTCAATCGCGGGACGGAAGAACAGAATGTTTGTATATAAACTACTGGACAAAATTAGCGGAACACTTTTTTAAATGTTCATAATTATGAGAGTTTTCAACCGATTTCGGTGAAACTTCGTGAGAAATAGTCTTCAAGTGTCTTCTGGGTGTGTGCAAAGTTGCATTGGTAAGGGTTGATGTGAAGGGGTTAATTCGTACGTGGTCAGTCCACGTTCTATTGGATTCAGGTCTGGGCTTCATTCATAACTGGGTCAATTTCGACCCATAGGACTCCATATACTTTTGTATACCAAGTTTAATCAAAATCTGGTCACTTTTCGCATTTGATCCCATTACATTGGATCAAACAGAGTCGCCTCAAAGGTTTTTTTGATCTTTTTACCCCCTTCCGTCATCCCTGGACCCTTCTGAAGTGCCGTTTTTCTGCATTACCGCTTTAGAGGGATGAATTAACGCTTTTTCATTAACCCTCGTCAATACAACTTTGCAGACACCCAGAGGACACTTCAAAACTAAACCTCACGAAGTTTCCCGAAGATCGGTTGAAAAATCTCTGAGTAATGACGTTTTAATATAGTGTCCAATTTTTTTTTGAAGGTCAGTATAGATTGTTATGATTATTGTTAGATACCCTCAAACATTTGTTTTATTTATTGCTGTACTGGCCAAAAATATAATCCTGGTGTAATAAATCACAACCAAAATTAGAAAACAATTTATCCTATAGTTTCTTCAAAAAGAATTTCTGAAAGTACCTTCCTCCTAAGGGTTCCACCAGTCTTATACCACTTTAAATCGATTAATCCAATCCTGCATTCACCCTGGCACACGTTTAATCGCAATTTTATACACAACTATATTTTATTCTGTTTTTCAGCACAGACCAACCTGCCAGCTAGTTAATCGACGGCCCCGCGGAGTTTTAATTTTCACTTAGTCGGATGCGCCCGGAAGCTTTGCGCGGCGTCTTTGCAATCAGCGTTGACAATTTGACGCAACGGAAAGCAGAGGGAAAGGAGGTTCGTCTGGGGCGGTTTTGTGCATAGTGACGCTGGAAGAAGTCTTCAATTAGCGTGATTGAGCTAAGCCCAGGCGTATTTAGCGCGGACGTCGCCCGTTGAAAAGTTTCCAGCGAAATTGCAGAGGGTCGCTCGGGATACGCGAAAGCGGTCGGTCTACTTGATAATGAAGGACGGATCGATTCCTCAATGGGCGGTCGAGATGCCCGTCTCGCATTTCTAACGATATATTCTTCTGTGTTCCCCCTCACTCGCGGAGATTCGCGTCACAGATGAGGAAGAAACTGGCCTCTTTCCTCTTATTCTTTCTAAGGAATAAAATTGAATTTTTTTAATAATCGACATATCAATGCAATGTCTTTTTTTAACTTCTTCATGTCCCCAGAAGTGGTGTACATTGTAATATATTTGAAATTAGACAACTCTGTTTGGTAAAAAATTAATTTCTGACGATGATAAATGTTGCATTATGTGTTCAACATGTGGCAATTTGTAATTCTAGAATCAAATTTTACGAAGAGGGTCCCGATGGCCGAAAACGATATTCACTGTCAAACTTTCATAAAGCGCAACGTGAGATCCCCGTTTCTCTTAGGTACTTCTGAGTATACACCTTTCACGATATCGTGTTTCACGCTCGTTAACGTGCGTCATTTTCCTGAAAATATCGTTAAAAGTTCGATATAAATAGAGAAAACGAGTGGCCTCGGGCCACGATTAAACGAGCGATGCAGGATATCGCTGTAATCGAAATTTAGTTTTTAATAGGACAGACTTATACAGTGTCCGTCCTCTGGTTTCTTTTTTAGATACTTTTACCCAGCGATCGGCGAAGTCGCGACTATTTTCATCGACTTACGGCTTCGAGGTAAAGATAATCGATTTACACCATCGGTCGACGTTATTTTCATAATTGAGATCATTTTGCCGCAAACTTTATTAGAATTCAATGTTTCTCTTCCACTGTATACTCACTATTTGTTTAAATTTTAACAAATTAGACTCCATTCATGGGGAATCTAAGAAATGAACCGTTTTTTTTTTTATGAGGAGAAATTGTATTCTTTTACGAAAAAATTCAAACAATAATGCAATGGTCTAAGAACGCACTGGATATCAACAAATAAATTATGAAAATCATTTTATTTTATACACTGTTTATTTTTTACAACGTTTTATTTTATACAACGTTTATATTTCAAAACATATTTTGTAATTTTTAGTCCAGCTTCAGAATTTTTTATTTTCGTCAGTACTCGGTATTGGAAACGTTAAATATCTTCTGGTGCGTTAATAGTCTCGTCAACGTCAAGTACTTTTCAATTCCCCGTTCATCTACGTTTTATTAGAGTCAGAGCGTAACACTTAGCGCAGTCCTTTTGTCAGCACGACAATGTGTTCAGGCTTCGAGCAGAATTGTTCGTAATTCGTTCTTGGAGGGAACAAAGTGACTCGGGAAAGACAGGTGTTACGTTACGTTAATGGCTAATTTCCTCTGGTTTGTCCACGGTGTTGTGCTTGATTAGAAAATCCCCGCGGTCGATTAACCGGCCTGTCTGTTGCAGCTTCATTAATAGTTAAAGCGAAGAGGTCGGACCTCAGGCGCAGACATCAAACGGAGTTTGAACTCCGGTTCCTTGTAACGGATTGGCTGAGCAATTCCTCTACTGATTGACAAACTGCAACACGCCTCAGAAATTTGTGTATTAAGTTGAACTAACACAGCTACCGTTTATCGCTGCATTGCTGTTGCTTGCATTCCCGATCTAAAGGTGAACACGTTCTGTGAGTGTATGTCAATCTTTAAGGGACTGTATCAAAAAGCTTTGATATAACAAAATCAAATAATAATAGACATCCAATTTTCATCTGACACATCACCAAAGATATTCTTCCGAAAAAACGAAGTTTCTCAACAAAGCAAGTGCCTAGCTACAAAAAAAGCTTCAAAACAGTGTCCCAACCCCGCGAACCAAAATTTATCATCCTTCGCGAGGTTAAAATTGATGTGCCACACTTCGCGAGTACTTTTGCCTTGTTTCCTGCCATTCTGATTTTACCAGCCAAGAGTGTAAGTTCACTCATACGCGGGCGCGATTTCCTTCGCGTAATCGCGTAATTAAGATTGGGTTCTGGTGGGTTAGCCGAGGGACAGGGACAGTTAAACGGAAGATAGCGGATAGAAGATAAGGTAACGCCGTTGGCAGAAAAGCAAAAGTTCTCGTCTAGTAGAGCCAGAGCAGAGCAGCAAGTGGTCGTATTCTCAGGGCTGGGGCAACTTCCAAAGGACCGACGAAGTTCTTCGATCCGCCGAAACTCCCAAGGAGTTACCAGAGTGTCCTCCGGGTCACCCTGTTACCAGCTCGTGGACTTTGTCGCAACACAATTTTCCTCCGGAATTTTCGATGCGTATGATAACATCGGTATTTACCGTGACTCCGAAAACTGTCACCCGAGTTTCGCTTCCTCTAAATAGGCAAGTCGTTCGTTTTAATTTTGTGTCCTTCGGTCGCGCCAGTCCTTACATCAAGGATGACGTTGTGAGCTTTATTAGTAGCTGAATCTGAAATTAAATGAAAGTAATCCTTAGATATTTATGAGTCGTTATTTTACTCTTGTTTCTAAGAAACATGCTGTTGATGTGTAATTATTTTTATATTCGATCTCAAGAAAGTGGATGTCAAGACTACCGTTAATTTTTCTTTCCATTTATTTACTTTATATATTTCCCGAATATCTCAAGATCGTGAAAAATCGTCATCAAGAGTCTCAACACGAAAATTGTTTTATCAAGGACCCGAAACGACATTAAATTAAAGAGTCTCAAGAATTCTCGAGCATAGTGGCTGATTTGGGTGAAACGTTATTAAATTTTTGGTTTTCTGAAATCTCGGTGCACTAGTGTATCACATGATCGCGGCACGTATAGGTACGTTTATGGTTCCAATTAAACTCGAGTGATCGTTAGCGATGCTGGTCGAGAACGTGTCATTAAGATTACGTAAATTTTCCGACCGAATTGCACAATAGATTCACGGAATGCGCTAGAAGTTATTAAGGTTGCGGAGGGGATCGTCTCGATTGCTCTGCCCGAGTTTCTAGCATATCCGATCAATTTTCGACATTAAATAGTCGCCAGACATCGACGTCGAATTCCCCGAGCGTCGCGGTGCAATCACCCCGACACTGGAGTACTCCACAGAGAAGTGTCTCTTCCGGAATCAAATTGTCGAGAATAGGCCGAAGCTCTTGACGATCTTACGGTAGTTCTCGAGCCACGATCATCGAACTTTCCACTCTCGCGAAACTTCGACCCCTCCGATGAGTCCTTCTATCTCCCTCTCTCGCGCTCGTCAACCCTCTGGCGTCCTCCTCTTTCCAGCTAAGAGCGTGCACCCGACCGCGGTGCGCGTCCCATCTTTCTGAACTTTCTTTTCCGCGGAATCGAACCGCCACGAAATTGGTTTCGTCGGAACATAGAAGTATCAGACATTTTCGGGAGACAATGGGAACTTTTGGTTCCTCTGTGACGGAGATGGGATGGTATTTCACTGAATCGAACATGATGGGTTAATTAACCCATGCTGGATGTAGGTGACTAGGGTTTTTACTGAAATTACTTTTTTTAGACTGGAAGCTACTGTATAATTAGGTGCATTTAGAAATGATAATTTGTACAATTTTAAATATATAAATATCTCAGAATTATAAATACGATCATTCTTGTCTCATATACATGTATCATGAAATATTATTTACGTATGAATTTGACAAAAGGATTCCAAAGTATAGGGGTTCAATTAAGCCCGGAGGAGGTTCATCGTGAAACATGTTTACTCCTCGTTGTTTGACGTGAATAGATCCTGGGCGCGAGACAATTACACCCTGTCAATTTCGGCTTGATTCGAGGACAAAGGTCGAGTGTCCTCGATATGGTACCTCTTTTCCCCGTATCAGCGAACGTTCAACTTCCTGTCGAAACTGTGCGTTTTTCCACGTTTCACTGTCCTCGAAAAGAAACCTATTGATAGGAGGAGCCAGTTAATATAAGAGCAATAATTAGAGAGCGAATCCGCGTTGATTAATGGTCCAACGCTACGTAAGAAATCTCGACTGTTTTGCGCGCGTAGATGGAGCAAGTGGAAAACGCACTGTGGAATTAAACGATCCATCAAAAGTATTTTTTTTGTCCTGGTTTCCATTGGGCGAATTTAAAGTCTCACGGATATTTTCGAATTCGCTGTTTACCGAAAACGGTTTCATAAAAGACTACATTTTTCAAAGTTCCACCGACGTTGCTAAATTCTCATTGCTTCCACCGACGTTTTCGATCGATGCTTTTTCCACGAAATTCCACGAAACAGTTGAAGCTCATCGGGGTCGTTGCTTACTGAAGCATTCGATCCCGTTTCAGGGGAAACGGATCCTCGGCTTTTCTCGAAGACCTCTTCCCTTCGATGCATCGCATTCTCCCCTTTTCACTTTATGACGCGCCGATCTCCGGAATCTTCAGACAATCCCACACCTCCACCCTCGAGTTTGCCGCGATTTTTTTCCAAAGATTAAACGGAAGTCAGCCGTAAAGTTTCCTCTCTCTAACGAATCGGCTGCATTCTTTCCACTTCTCAAAGCCTTGTGAAACTCTTTTTCAAGTTGCCTGATGACACGTCGGAATTTAATTTTGTTCACAAATATTGTTATGTAGAATGATATATTTTAGGAAACTTTGCAAACACCAAAGCAAAATCTTTAAATAGATATGAATCTTTAAAAAACGAAATAAGACTCTTTATCAGCCTACGCGAGTGATCACAATTTATAGTCTGTGTTTCTCACCCTTCAATTTCAATTATTTCTTTTCTCTCATGTCTCCCTCAGCAACAGCGTCTGCGTTTCATAATAGGTACGCAACGATCCGGTAATGGCATTTGGTCACTGTCAAATCTGTTGCACATTGTCTGCGAAGATCTGCTTCCTTGAGCGCACAGGTATGCATGACAGGGTCGTGGCAAAAGATCTCATCCAAGGAGAAGAGCTCCTTAATCTGTTCTAAACTGTTCGGTCGATCCTGCACGTCTGTTAACTCGAGGACGAGGTCAAGTTGCGTTGTACCCTATTGAGCAGGAGAACTCTTAGGAAATCCTGATTAAAGTTCGACCATCACCGTACCATGAACTAACAATGTCCTTTTAAGTACGCGCAGTACAATATTCTCAGAGATCGCCAATGTTTATAAACCGAGATCCTCTTCATCCCCCTCTTCCCCCCCCCCCCGCGCCCGTTTCTATGCCGAATAAAAATAGAATAGACAGTTGTAGACAATAGTTTGGATAGACAGTTTAGACAATAGACAACTATATTTGACATAAATATAAAAGTAGAATCAACTAGAGAAAGGAGTCCAAAAATCACGCTATAACTCCGCATAAAATTTCTCTCAGCGATCCTAAAAATAACAATGGAGCCTACTGAACTACACAGTGATGCCGATGCCACCAAATACTGAAACGTGGTGATAAGAAATATTTAAAGATCTAGTGTCAAGGGGGTTAATCGCGCCGTGTAACTCGAATGAAAAAAATTCTGACGTCGAGCGTATCGCGCTGAAGGTAAACGTAACTCCTCCTTGGAAATAACTTTTCCGTTTTTCGTTCGCGCGATGATGCGTGGCACTCGGGAGAATAGAGGCGCGCAGAGTGCATTGCGTTACGGGGGCCGGGCTACTCGTTTCGGCTTTGTGCAACGGCGCCAAAGCAATTCGCAGCCTCTGTTCATCCGCGTGGATTATTTTTCTCATTTTCGCAGCGGAAAGTGGAATGCTTCAAATCTTTCGTCTATTTTCGCCCTCTGACGAAGCCTGGACTCGTAAGAACAGATTCATTCGGTGCACTCAAATTTCTGCTCGTAATCCTTTCATCCGTGGAGTTATCACGAGCAACGTTTGAAGGAGAGGGATAAAAGAAATCTCATCCTCTAATCAGGTTACGAACCGACTTCTCCTCGCTGGAATAACCGGCTGATATTCCTGATAATAATCTCTTGATCCGACTACTCCAAGCGATGGTGCTTTGGGGAAGATTCTTCATGCGAAATCGGTGTCACGGAATCGGTTTCGAAGCGTGTAGAATCTACGACATAAGTATTTTATTAAGAACTCGACTTTAAAGTTATGCAGATGGCCTTCATCGAGAGCTAGTAGTTATTGTAGTTGCTACTATAAAAAATTCACGACTTTGGCCTGTGACAGCTACTCCACCCAAGAAATTTTCTTAAATGTAATGATTATGAGTAGATATTAGATATACAACATTCAGTTATACAACATTAAAATATCTACAGTCTGTCTCATAAATATCCGTACCTTCTACGTCTGTTAAAGAAGTTTGCCTAAATTAAATAATAGGTTCGATGTTTTCAAATAAATGTTTCGTTATAAATGTTGTACATGGATCAACTTAACACATGTGTGTATATATATAATGAACACAGAGGGTATGAATATTTGTGAGACTAACTGTAAGTCAGTAAGAGCAGAAATAGCAAATAGAAATATAATACACAAAACTTCGCCCTTCAGGTACACGCACATGAACGAGAATTATGCATCGCGTTCATTTTTGTTTATTTCGTGAAACTGAACAATGCCCACAGCGCGAGTTCCCTCGCAGCATACGTATCGCGTACGTGATCTGGTAAGATCGCTCTCGACCCGCCAGCCCTCGTTCCTCCAGAGGCATGGTACTTTAAAAAGATTTTTCATTCGAATTGCTTTCGACTGCGTTTCTCATCTCGGCGATTCGACCGAAGGGCGCGGATCTCTCCGTGCGTTGAACGCCACGTGAAAGCAAATACGTGTATCGGGGATGCCCAGAACTTTATTTTCGGATTCCTGCGTCGTTCGTGGCGCTTCCCCCTGCAAAACTTTCGACACCTAGCCGAGAGACAATATTCCAGCGGCGATCGCGAGGGAACGACCCCGCGAGTCGCGATGAGAACGTTCCGAAGCGAGCTTCGATTAAGATTCAGACGTCGATCCGCTGGAGCAGTTTCGCGGCCAGCAGGGAGAGCTAAGGACTGCTGAAACTGGATCTCACCCAGAATTAATGTAATCCCGCCCTTTCTTGCACCTCTCTTGGCAGCAATTTTCAAGAGGACGCCTCTGAGCGCTACGGTCTTGTTTCGGCGTGTCTCGAAGTCGTGATCACGATCTGTTTTTTGCGCAGCACGCGCCGAGAAGAAATCTTGTAAAAGAGTATCGCGAAGCTGCTGGGGGTGTTCTTTCTCGTGTCATCCCCTGAGGGACACCTCCTGTCCTTTGACTCGTCGCAACGGAACGGAACAATCCTTAGTTGCGAGTAATAGCGAGCTAATCGACCGCGAAATAGTAGTTATAAAACTTGAACTCGAATTTTCTTTGTAAGTAAACATAATTTATTGTCTGTTACTTTATTTTCGTAAAGAAAAATTGATTTTCTAACGAGTTATAGCACTTACAGCTTCGAGCAGCGATATATCGCTCCTTGACACTCAAAGGGTTAAATCGAAATTTTCAGATTTGACCTAAATGAGTTTACGCGTGTCTAATAGCAACAACACCCAATAATTTTGCTCTATATTGGCGCAGGATTGTATCCAAATCTCCAAGGTCCATATCAGGAAATTTTACCTAAATCAAAGTTACAATACGAATTAAACCTATGAAATTTTGTATTTTAATTTCGTATTACTGACGAACACGCGTCTCGGCGTGCGTCGCGTCGCCAGCGAAGAGGCTGAGCGCGTCGCGTCGCGTCGTCTCGAGGCTGAAACGAGCGACGATTAAAATTCTCCAGTCGATCCTACGAGAGCAGGGGTGAGGTTGGAAGCGTCTCGATGGTCACCAGGGAACGAGGAGTCATTGAAACGGGCATCGGGATGCCGACAGGTCGACTCTTTTCACCGACAAATCGTTCGGTGCCGTGCGAGACCGATTCGTAGCCTCCGCACTCGGCCGAAGCAAATGGAACGCACCAGAGGGCCTTTCCCGTAGGATCGATATGGTAGTGGGGAGTCGACGAGAGGCGGGAGAGAGAGGCTGAGAACAGGCCAGAGGGAGGGACAGCGATGGAAAACGGGAACGACGACGGAAGAGGGCCGAAAGTGGGAAAGAACGATAGAGAGGAACGAGGATGGACAGCGGTGTGAAACGAGAGGAAAAGAGGATCAGGTCGTGAGGGAATATTGGTGCAGAATCGGAGGAGACGAGGGGGCGAGAGAGAGCTCTGGCTAGCGGTTCCTACGTCGCTCCATCGTTGCTACCAGCGGCGTCGGCGTCGGCGTCGGCGTCGTCGTACCCGTCCTCGTTGCCGGCGAAAGCGGCACCAGACCGAACACGCAGCTGCCAAAGGCAGACTCTGCCGCTCGGTCCAGTTTGCCTTCCGCTCCCGTTTGGCATAGTACGGGACGTCGCGTTTCCATGCTTCACGCAACCTGACCGACGAACCACCTAATCGTCGACGATCGTGTCGTTGTCGTATTTTTTTTTCGCGAATCGCGTTTTGGATACATGGATACCACTCGGGACTGTCTCGTTCGGGTGACCGTATCGCGTTGGTGGTTAATCGTGTGAAAGATACTCCAAGGTTCGGTGACAGTTCCTACTGCCCTCGAGGGAGGCATCCAGAGGAGTTCCGGACCAAGTTTTCACGAAAGAACATCCTCGAAGCACGGGAAGACTAGGTTAATCCGTGAGACTCGGCACGTCAGTGGTTCCTGATCAACGTGATCCAGAAAGGTAGAGAATCGCTCGATCTTGAAACCGCGATTCACGGGTTCGGCGTGTTGTGATCTTCGTCCGGAAGGATCTCTGTCTCGTGGTGACGTGATCCTCTGTATGATGAATGTTTTTCGCCGTATTGTTTTCACGCTGATGCCTCGAACGCGCGAGGATTCGAAGAGCCGGAAACACGTTGATGGATTAGACTTCCCTTTTGCACGCGTCGAGGTCGCGAATTCGCTGAACGATCTCAGAATTGTGAGGATTTTATATGTGTCTATGATAATATTTTATGGAAAGGCTTCGTTTCGATTGATTTCGGAGGGTGCTCGAAGTTTTTGGAAGGCAGCGTGTGGGTGACAGTAATGTTTCGATTACTACGGTATCGAATTTTACAACGTGCTATTGAAATAGAAATAGCGTGGTATTGAAATCCAATGACTAAGCGAAAGTGTAGCTTCCATGGAAGCTTTTATTGAAATTTACAAGCATAGTTGGAGTGAGGTGACATTATGTAGTCGTATGAAGCACAAGGGTGCAGCAGCCAACGTGTTTGTCAGCTTAAAGAGTATTTAAAGTGAGAGTAGCTCACAGTTGAAGTTTTATGACACCAGATTAATCAATTAATTAATTAAACCAAATTAATCAATTTTTTTTAGAACTATAAGGTTGTCAAGTATGTACTTAATTATAGTATTTTTCTCTTATTTTTTAAAGAGAGCTGGGTGAAGGATCCTCCTGAATAAAGGATAATTGAGTTTATTACTAAAACAATGAAAGAATATAAATGCCCACAGACAAATCATTTCATAAAATCGATTGGTCAAACGTGTTAATAAAAACTCTACATTTGTCAATTTCCTTGATTCAAAACTGTATAAAACAATCGCTGTACAGTTTTCCGAGAAAATTTTATGATATTCTTGAAGTGTTTTTTATGGACCATCTATTAGCCATCCAGATTCACCCTTTCACTCTTTAATTCGTATGTTAACTAACCAATGATTATATACATAAAAATAGAATAATTTCTTCTTTAAACGACACAATGTTTTTGTGACGAAATTTCATGTTGCAAAGTGGCGAGTGTCAGTTACAAACAAACCTGATTAATTCTCGACAAGAAACAACAAAGACGTCGAAGCACAGATCTACCTAATCGATTACTTCGCGATTCGCCCCTAAATCACAGCAAAGAAGCCAGGCATCGGAGAGATAACCTTTCAACGTGTTTTGTTAGGCGACTTTCGCATGCGACGTGCCAAAGAAAGCTGTCAGCAGCAAGCATTTATATTCCTCTAAGTAAACTCGGTCGCAACGAGAATGATGGATGACGTAAACCTATTAATCACGCATCGATACACCGCCGCGACACCGTCGACAATCCAAACTGTCCGTGTAACACATTTGATTCGTTTTAATAGCCAAAAGGAAATCAGAGATCGTTGTACTGAGAATCGACGTCTTCCTGGCGGCTCCCCGTTGCGCCGCTATGAATAAATCACGTGAAGTGTACCCCGATGGTCGAAATCCATTAGTCGTCGCGTAAAAACTAGCGGAAGCGGAAAGAGATAGGGTGTATTATCCATTCTGGAGCAACGACTCCAGACTGGATGGCAAAAACTGCGCTTTAGAAACGAAGATCATAGCTGCAGCTAGGTACGTGCTTGAATAGACGTGTACTTGTTGATTACCGTGGAAATCTCTGTGGACAAATTTCGGATTTATGATTTTGGGAATATTCAATCTTAAAATGATGGATATTTAACAAATATATACTTCTTTCACGATAATGAGAAGAATTCTAGGATCTGTGTCTGCGAATGTCGTTCCGTTTCGAATAAAGTAGCTGAGCATCATGTTTTATCAAGAAGTAATCTTGTCATTAGAAGGAATAGACAGACAAATTTTAGATTCATACCTACAGGGATATTAACTCTCTATGTGACGAATTTTTGTCTACAGAAACGTTTACAAGACATTTAATTTGATAAATTCAGATTGATAGTGTAGCTAACAGTGGTTAATATAGTTATTGATTATTAGAGACATTCTATAATTAAGACGTATACGTCCTCTTGTGAAAAAACTGAAATTATTTGATTCAATGTAGATATATCAGAATGAAATCTGAAAGTTACACGGTCCCATAGACAGTTAACATTTGAACACGTCAAAAATAAATCGAATAAACGAAAAACAATGAAATTAATAGAAAATGAATCGAATAGCGACGACTTAAAGTAATTTAATCAACAAGCCATTCGTACAATGAGTTTATGCAAGTATAATTGCGCGATAGTGGTACACGCTTAAGAAAGAGGAGATAAATTTGCCAAATGAATTGTATTATCCATTCTGGAGCAACGACTTCACTCTGGACGGTAAAATCCGCGATTTAGGAGCGAACTTCCGCGTAGCTGCGTTTCTCGGCGCACAGATGCACATATAGTATACGTAGACCGCTCGCCAAGCTGGCTTTACCGTTTTACAGGACCGTTTTGCATTCCAATGAATATTAATCGAATGCAATTATTAAACGCAAATTGGAACTCAAACAACTGCCGTTTCTGAGTCCCGCTGCTTCCATCCTCGTAGCTTTCGCGGAATTGCCAGACTGCCAGGCCTCCCCACGCACATTTCCGTTCGCAAACCCGCTTTGGATATACCGTGAGATCTGCCCAGAGTATTCTGGAACGGAGGCATCATCGGGATTTTCTAGACCCTTGCACTCGAGGGGGCGACACTCGGTCGCCACTGGGTTTTAAGCGACGACCCGAGTGGCGATCGAGAGGAGACGGTCCTGGTTTATGTTAGACTTCATTTTAAAGAGCTTTTTAATAATAATATACACCTGCGTAATTGTATCAGACAATTGAACATCATTTTCCATGTTTAATTTACTGTCATTTGAAATTAAAATATTGGATATGATTCATACCAAATGTGTTTTATTAAAAAATATAATTCTTTTTTAATACTACAATACACCTGTGTATCGTGGTAAACAATTAAACATTATCCATCACGGTTGATTTACTTTTATTTGAGATAAATGAATTGGATATATTTCATACCACCTACGTTTTATTAATAAAGAAAATTCTTTGTTAATATGTGTATCGTGGCAAACAATTGAACATTATCCTCCATGTTCGATTTATTCTTATTTGTGATAAATAAAATGGATATGTTTCATGTCACATATGTTTTATTAAGGAATAAAATTCTTTTTTAATAATACAATACACATCTGTATCGTAGTAAACAATTGAATATTATCCTCCACGTTTGATTAACTTTTATTTAAAATAAAAGAATTGAGTATATTGCATACCACGTACGTTTTATTAATAAACAAAATTTGGAAGATTCTTTTATAAACCCCTTCGTAATACATGACACTGATTTATTAAAATTAATAGTATCAGTATCTCCAAATCTCAAATATTGTTTTCGGTACTGGTTGCACGCGTGATTACAAGCTATAATAACGTTTGTCATATTTCTAGGCCTCCAGGTTATCTTTTTATCTACGACCCCAGATCAATATTTCCTAGCTGAAAAATTCGAGTGAGTTTCGTTCATCTAAAAATCTATTTTTATACTGTAAACAGTTCTTTGAATGCGGAGGTGTAAAAGGCCATCATGAAGATAAGCAGGTACTAAGGAAAATTGTAATCGTTAACGATAAGCTCATCCCCGCGCCTAAAAGGAATGTTTTTGAGCTCACGCTTATTAAAATTTTGTCGTCCCTTTTAGCGAGCCGTGAATGCAGCGGAACGCGCCTTAAATGCTTCTTTCTATCGTCCTGTACACGAATTACAAAGTTTGTCAGATAGAGTTACTCATAATTACTTTAACGCGCTTGTCGATAATATGGAGACGGACGTTAAGGTATTAAAAGTATCAGGTTCTGTTTTCAGTTTATCGAACATCAGTTTCCACTCTCGACTTTATTTAATACTCTAAGAATACCAATAAATTATTGGCACCTGTCGACTCCTCTCGAGGGGACATCCCAAAGCCAGTAATTTATTTTAAGGCGGTAGTAGGCCAAGATTTTCTTCATATCATCAGATGGTAATTGCAATAACTATTTTAAAACAAGGATCCACCTGAAAAATTTGAATAGCGATTAAATCTATAATAAAATCTATGTTTCAAGGATTAAACGAAAGCATTTACGTTGAGTAATTACAGTATAAAACTTTTCAGTTATGTGCTGGGTGTAAGTGTTGTATACATTTTTATTTTACTCCCGACCCGTACCGAAAATAGCCATTTCCGAGAATTGTCCTTTCCCCAAACACGTTTCGAACGAATAGCGTAACAACAGCGTTCGCCGTCACACGAAAACGTTTCGTCATTAAAGCCGCGACAATCTACCGTTCTGGGTGTATCGCGGGAATCGAGGAGCGCTCGGTCGATGCTCGAATCGAACGGTGCTGACTATCAATTTCGCAGCAAGCGCGAAGGGAACCACAACAATTTCGAGAACACTGTACCGCGCGGATCAAACGAAATTCTGAATAGTCGCCAATAAATTTCGCGCGTTGTCGCCGTGTTTGGTAGTTTCGGCTGATTTTGCCGAACCCGTTGGTCGCCGCCTTGTCGAGCAGCTTCTCGTCTAAATTGAAATTTGCGTGTACGTGGTCGGCGAAAAAGGTCGGATCGTTATTGCAGAAACGTGGCAAACTTTATCTGTTGCGAATTCTAAACAATCATCCGCGTATCAAATATTGTACATCGAATATCATCGATGGTTCATAGATGAAAATTATTTTTCTATGTTCTGTGATTTTCGAACGAGTTTTTCGTTTAAAGCACAAAATCGTTTGTTTCAATTTCTTTATTAGAAATGCTCCAAGGATAAGAGCTCGTTCCTCTGAAAAATAGGAAACACTAGCTTCTCGGGGTGGTAGATTTATGCGAAGAGATATTAATTAATTCCAGTAATGAAAGGCTTTCATTACAGTAAGTAAGACATCAATTACAGTAATTAAAGGCTACCTGGTGGATCACAGAATGTTATGAGCAATTTCTCAAGAAAGATGAAATTTATGGTAGGTGGAGCAACGAGTTGCAATTTGAAAGTTTGCCTTCAATCGTAGGGGATGTGTTAAGGAAAGCTTTAGAAAATAGGTTCAGTTTCTTTAAGGATGAATAGTTACTTAGAACTCTTGTTGAGAGTTAAATGCCTAAGGGAAGGATCCCAACACTTACCCCCTGTTGAATTGAACGACATCCAGAGAGTAAAAGTATGAATGGCAACGCGAGTGTGTCACTGGGCCGCAATCGTCCGCGGTGAGAACCTCGACCAATTCCGACAATTGAAGGTGCGCATGAGTGAAATTAGTATTCCATCGCGGTATTTAATTCAACGACCTCCGTATATGAGGCCACTCCTATGAATGGCGTGACGGCGGAAGAGACGCGGCCCACTGTCCACGCTTGGCTGTTTGTTTCATGTCGCTCGCCATAGGGTAAACGTTCTAGTAATCGACAACGGCACAGTGATCGACGCTTCCCGCACTTTGGTTAACCTATCAGCCGGTTGGAATAAAATATAGACGATTCGAATGGCTCTTTATAAGTGCAGACATAAATGAATTCGATGCAACTCAAGCTCTAATTGTAGCGCATTTTATTATTATTTTGAAATTATTAAGCCATTATTTACACTCTCTAGAAGATATACAATTTGTATATAAAAAAGCATATACATAGATCACACTGTCATTCACATGTTTCACTCATATAATTCTTATAACTTTTAACATCCACACAAATAATGCACTGCTGCTATAGAGAATAGTCTCGATTATATTTCATTATTATTTTGAAATTCTTATGCCATTATTTATACTCCTTAGAAAGTATACAATTTATATATAGAAAATCGTATACATAGATTACACTGTCATTCACATGTTTCACTCATATAATTTTTATAACTTTTAACATCTATACAAAAAATGCACTGTTGCTATAGGGAATAGTCTCGATTATATTTCATTATTATTTTGAAATTCTTATGCCATTATTTATACTCCTTAGAAAGTATACAATTTATACATAGAAAATCGTATACATAGATTACACTGTAATTTACATGTTTCGCTTATATAATTTTTATAACTTTTAACATCTACACAAAAAATGCACTGTTGCAACAGAAAATAGTCTGAATTAAAATTGATTTGTTTCTTCAATATATACTCATATTCTAATTACTTCAACGTGTGCCAAGATTCTTTCACTTCCACATTCGACATCTTTCACATGTAATTTCGCGTATTATTCTGCATCGGCAAGAAAGACCGACATAATCAGGTCGAAAGCGTTACGGTAAACTCCACGCTTGGGAGGATCGCGAACGACTTCAGCTTTTGTTTCAAACAAGCATGCAAACCCCGCACGATTATTATTAAGCTCCAGGGTAAGTGTCACTGTTCCGAATACGTTACCCGCTGTAGACCTTGTATTTAATTCATTAGAAATTCGCTTACCTCGTTCGCTACCGACGCTCACTTTGATAGCCGTCCGCGGGGGTGTCTCTGTGTACTAGTGGCCACCATAGCGGTCATCCGTCGAGACAACCAACGTGCGAGGAGGCTACTGTAATGGACAACCACAACGTATTTGCTTCAAACGAGAAGCTGACGTACTGCCTAGGCGAGGATGAGTTACTAATGAATTGTGTGATGCATTAAACCGAGGGGGTCGCTGCTCTGTGCTATCCTCTTTAAACTTTATGCTTTGCATTCTTGCAAGAAACCACGTTTAAGCGCGTCGAATTTTAATGAAACCTTGCACGCAAGTGAATGAGTAGAAAATATTGTACGCGTGGCTTTTTTATTTGTTACGGTTCATACTTAAGGTGGGAATGTTACTTCAAAGTTATCGATTGAAAAAAAATATTGTAATTAGAAATATTAGTTGGGAAACATAAATGAAGAATAGAAACTTAAATTAAAGTCCCTTGCACATTGTAGTTACTGCTCCTTTAATAGTTCCTTTCTCGATCTCCCCGATGTCATCAGCTTTAAAAATGTCTGACAAGCTAACATGTGTCCCTTGTTTGGTCAATGTCACCGACAGAAATTGTTTTTGCAGTCCGAAACCTGGCGAACATGTAGCCTCGTCGCGACTCGATACGGCGAGGGTTGTTTTTCACCCGCGCGATCGACCATCGATCTCTTCCATATAATTGAAAACAGAAACCGGTACCTGTTGGTAACTTGTTCCGGGACAAATTGCCAAGTTTCATCATCGAACGGGATCGAATTCGCTTCCTTGAAGTGGCGGCGCAACGTTGCACTTTTAAAGCTAGCCCGTCTCCTCGGTACCCGCATCACGTCGGCGTTTATATCGACCGAGGCGAACGAATGTCTTGGGGCTAAATCCTTCGATAATTAAACGTTCAGCCATAGAACGAGTGGTTTAAGCATCGGCCAATCCCATAACTCGGCTGAACATATCGATTTCCCGTCTCGAAAGCAACCCGACGGGGATCCAGGATCCTTCGTTGCTGGTTCCTGCAAATTATCTCACGACGCGTTGTTACGTGGCCGGCAAACAAACAGTTTCAATTACCTAAAGCATCGGTGGTTTCGAGGATTGCACGAAAGTATTTCAGCTCTAAGCACTCGTAACGAACGCTCGCGAAAGGAATTTCTGTCAGGATTTTTGGTTGTCGGATGTCCCGATTCTATTGGGTTGTCCTTGTTGAGGGTTCGTCTGGAAAATTTCGTGTTATGGTGTATCACTAAAGTTTGATATTAACTTTTTTCTCCAGAGGCCTGGTGCCACTCGCTGTAATTGTCTTGAAAATGGGAAATATGGTCGAGGTGATTTCTTGTGGGGGAATTTTTTAAACGTAGAATATTAATTTTTTCAAGGAAGGAGTAGACAGAACAAAATATTTATGTGGTTAGAAATGAGACTCCTTAATGATTCTTACTGCCAAGGAGTCTTATTACTAACCACGCCGAATATTTTCGAACTGATCCAGCAAAACAATATGTCAAATTACAAATAATTACTATTATAGAGATATTTAAAATACCAAAGTTTTGCATATAACATTCTCCATCATCATCAGTCTAATACAAGACACCCAACCGTAACACAAACGGCAAATGAATGGTTTGATTAATGCCTAACGAAGCTAGCCGTGCAAATAACGAAAAGAATTTTCGAGGACAGGCTAGTACCAGTACGAACGAAATGGTAATCGAAGAGGCGGAGTTTCGAGGTGGACGAAACGAATTTTATCCACTTGGAAATCGGCCCAGTGCGTGCGACGCGACTTCAGTTGTCTTTTACGGCTGTAGAGCGCGGTGCACGCCGAAAGAGCTTAATTGAATTTCTCTTAATTAACTGCCTTCGCAGCGCTACGATAATTGCAACGCACGAACTCCCCCATTACCGTAATTGTGGGTCTAATTAATGTAGTCCCGGTGTTCTGCGCGGACCTCACCGCTCGCTGGACAAGCAGATTAAATTTTTGACGAAACGTTTGGGGATGTCTGCCCTCGCTTTGCCGTAAACTTCCAAGCTTAAGTTGTCTAACTTTAAGCCCTTCGACGATGGTTAAGACATTGAATGTTCCCAAGTAGCGATGATACTGTTTATAATAGACTCCTGAAACGCCTGCCTGAATAATCGAACGTGACTGTGATCGTATACTCTGGAAAGTTCCTGAGGTTCGCTAAAGTTTCTTATTTTATTTGATTTATTTCGGAAGAGTCACAGAATATTTCAATTATGGTGAATAAAAAGTGTTCATTTTATAAAACAACGTGGAATGCTCGAAATTATTTATTTCAAACACATTGGATGTAATAAAGAATAATGACATTATTTATGATAATTCGATAGACTTCTAGTAAGATTTCTAAAACAAGAAATAAACGAATATTAAACGAAAACAGTCTGTTAATTAATATCTGAATATTTTATCCGTCGATAGGGGTGAACAGGAAAATGAAATACCTCTCGACGTGTAAACAGCTTTATCACCGACGCATACTGACCGCGATTCTGGCGTTGGGGGAAAAAAGGTACGATCATATATATCACGGACCGAACGAAACCACGAAAGGAAGAAACGTCTATCTGTGCACGCTATACTCGATATACTTTCACGAGAGAACGGATAAAGGAACCATCGTTCGACGAGAGTCTAGTACGAAATGGACGATTACACCGAGCGCTGCGGAGTCGACGCGAAACGAGAGATTTATGGGACCGCAGGACTCGCACGGCACGTAACAGGGGTGAAAAAAAATGCGAAACTATTCTCGCTCCATGGCTCTGGCTGTTTCTGGAAACTGTGGTGGAGTGGTTGTATACGCTCCTCGCTGGCTGCTTACTAAACGTCGCTGTAAGTTTCGTGCACGCTTGTATCGCATAACCAATTACGCGGAGATCCAAAGAAATCGTTGTATCTGAATATTTGTGGATACAGTTCATACGGGGGTTTGACTTTTGCGTAACGTTGCATTGTTATAGAATTGACACAGTTTTTGGAGCTTGGAGAATGGGAAAAATAGTAGTTGAGTTCTTGGAGTTTCTTTGATTCTGAAATTTTGAATAGTTATTAATTAGTATTGCAGTATGTAATTTATATAATAGACCAAAGAATGGATGACAAAATTATTGACTCTGTCTTTTGAGAGTAATGGAAAGCCTGGATTTATAATTGTTCTTATACTTTTAAGATCATCAAATATTTATTTAATGTAGACTAACAATTTTCTCATTCCTTCCTTAATCCTACAAGTTCAATATTCCTACTCCAAGGAACAGCGAAATTAATTTAATAAAACTGTGTTATCACATCGCGAAGAGATTTCTCGAGCTCCTCCAGGAGCAGCGCCATTTTTCTTAGTTAACGTCGTCGCGATGCATATCGTCGGTGAAGGAGTATTGAAAGAGTGCAGCCAAACCAGGGAAAAACCACTGATAAGGTCAACTAATCGATACCCGAAGTCATCAGCGACGCAATTGCAGCGGAACACGGATTCGACGAGGCGTGCAAAAACCGAGCTTCGGGGGGCTACGGATAATGTTCTCTCATTGGCCGAGATTCCCTTTTCATTTACGTCAATGAACCCCGTCGATCACCGAAACTGCCGTTAAAACGTGTCGCTGACAATTATTTCCCAGTTGCACGAGCACGAGATTCTCTAAACTCCGTTTAGCATGGTATTTTTAAATATACCCCTCAGGAAATGGTCAGGGTATTTCTTCTATGGAATTATATTCGTATTTGGGGCGCATGAACGTGAAATTGTGGTTTAAGATTCTGAAAATATCTCGTGATGTATACATTTAATTCCACCACACCCATAAAATAGAGTTTGGAGATTACCATGACATTAACCTCAAGAAATGTTTGTTTACTTAGCGTAAATGTAAGTTTCATGTGTAAGTACTTGATAATAGAGGATATAACAAAAAATCACAGTACAATGTCAGTTCCACACATATTCGTATCCTATTGAAGAAAGGCTAAATGAAATAATAGGTTTGACGTTTCTATGGGACTGACTGTAATTATTTTCCTAGCTTTTTGATTTATTTAAAAATTTGTGTATCCTCCAGTTTGTATTCTAATTTAATACACATTAAAATGAATCTCGACTGATAAACATAAGATTCTCGTACGCAAATAAATGTACCTGAATTTGCCAATGAGTGAAAACCACCCCCAAAAATCGAAGTCGTCTAGTTCCCAGCCTAAAAGAAATTAGTATTGGTAGAGGCAAACGGTGGCGGTCAATACGTTCAGGGAATATATCGACGGACCAAGTGTGAGCGGCGTTGATGCAAATGGAATGGATGGGGGTGGTTGGATGGTAATCAACGCGTCGTTCGATCGTAAAAGCGTTGTTAAATGCGCTTCCGCGCCGCCTCGAAAATAATCAGCGGCAAGTGGGTTCGTTTGATTGTCTAAACCGGACAAAGACCCGTAAACTCTGTCTGACCAGTGCACGCAGTGCCCCGAGCACGTCGACTAATTAAGAGCGAGTCTCGCCCCCCCCCCCCCCCTCTACCCATTGACGCGACCCCTTTTAGGTGCAACTCGGTCGCAACAATGGCGATTCGTCGTTCGAATTTTTTGTGAACGCGAAAGTAGTAGGCGCGCGGAATGAATCAGGCAATCGTTTTAATTGGTCGCAGGGCGAAACGGCGAAACGATTAGTCGCGCGCCAACCCGTTCCCTTCTCCTATTTTTTATCCCGCACAGGATTTATCTAGATTGTTCGTATCAAACGTTCGCGGAGCCGGTCGATAGGCTGGTTTATTTTTCCAGCGAACCATCGAAGCGATTGTGCGAGAGGCGTGTTTCGGGGTAGCACTTTTGTCCTGTGTCGCTCAATTGTACAACGATTCCCTAAAACGCGATTTCTCCTCTTGATAGGCAGCCTGTGTTTATATTTACTGATTTTTACTCGACTCGTGAACAAAATATGAAAACTCGAATGTCGATATCTCGGGGCCTCAAATTTATAAACAAAATTTAATTACTGCGATGTCGTTGTATTAAATTACATGGGCTTATGATTCTGATAGACCATTTCGGATAACAAAGTAAAAGAAAATCAATGCGTGTGATAATATGTTTACCTTTACATGGAGGATTTTATAAAACTCATTAACGTCCACGTGAGACAATACTTTGTTTTGAATTAACTTTTCATATTCGAAAACAATGCAATTGAAGTTATTTATGAAAGCAACAGTGAAGCTTCATTATTAGTACTGAGGTTATATAAAGTAAATTGTCATGTATGTATTGTAGGTCGAATGAAAGGTTAGTCCTGATTTGAATGTAATAGTATGAATGAATAGAGTATTGACAGAGTCGAATAACTTTTCTCTGCATTTAGTTGCAGGCCTTACAATGACTGACTGACATGTCTGACCCAATACGAGCCACTACTCCTTCGAGAATTGATCTCGTCTTCTCCCTGTGATACACACACACACTGTTTCAGTGTGTAGAATCTATTATTGCGCGAGTCTATGTGTGACGGTGAATCGAAAATTTTTTTATACAAGCCCTCATTTGTGTGGAAATTGATTGTGAATAGTCGTCCGACCATAGAACGTTATTTTTACTTGTACAGGTGTCTCCAACCATTAACGTATAGTATTATACTAACACTTTGCCCTTTTATTATTTTTTCTTATCTTGCAAGTAGTTTCAATCAGATAAACCAAATGATATCATATAATTACAGTGAACCAACGCCATCCTAAGTAGAAATAATAAATAATGGTCGGACGGGTTATTTAAGACTCGTATTTCGTCGGACGGCGAGATTCATACGAAAAAATTTTATTCCACATTTTGGATCTATTTTCATGAATGGAATCATCCTCTACCCAGCCACTCGTCCCGAAGCACCCTATATATCGCTGATTTTTATTCCTGCATCCACTTGTTTCGACGGCACGTGAAAAGGGTTTTTTTCGGAAAATCATTTTCAGCCGGTTGTACATTCATTGGAAAATTGTGTCGAAGCTAATAAGTCAATACACGTTTCCAATTGATCTTTCACGCCGATTTCACGTTAATTTGAAGTTCGTAAAAGCATTACCTTAAAAGTTGAAGTAATTTTATAAAATAGACGAGTATAGAAATTCTTCAACGTGTCATTCTTCATTAGTTTTGAAGGAGAACGTAGTATTTTTGCCATTTGAAATTAAAAATTGTATTTCTATGTTGTTTCTTTACTTCGTTTATTATGAACGCGGCGTTTATATATCGCTGTATACGAGATACATTAGCAATGTGTTCGCAATATTCATAGGGACGAATGGATATGGAATTCGTAAGCAGCCCAAGGAGGAGAATAAATATTCGCATCCGAATGCACGCTCTTTCAGGTTGCAATTTCAATTTGTCATTCACTGTCATCGACGTCTTCCTGGCGCCACGGTGGCCAAATTTTTCATAAGCTAATCCACCAAATGCATGACACTCGTTTCATACTGTTTGCCAACGATGCTGTATTTTCTCTCAATATTTATTACATGCGGGTTGCATACCGAGTATCGCAAAAAGCTAAAACGTTCGAAATGAAAAATGTGAACGGCATATCCTTCTCACAACACATTTCACATTGTGTACTACACACCTTGTTACCTTGTTTATTTATCGTTAAAAATTAATTCGTAATTCATAAGAAAACATTGTCGTGAGAATATTTAAATACATCAATCTTTATTGCATTTGAAATGGAATGAAAGGGTTAGGGTTGAATTATTCCTTTTATTATATAATATAGCGTTCTATTTCCGATTTAGACGTACCGAATAGTCGATGAAACAGTGATTGGAACAGCACTCAACTTGTGGGTATATGTAATTTGAATGTTTTGCTGGTAAATTAAACGCATGATTCGCTGCACTCGTAATACCACCGAATTATCGACAAATTATTAAAACTTGACAAAATTTAATGCCACGTGCACGTAACGAACATCCGTTTGCGTTTTGTGTCAAATATTTACGGATGTTACGTTTATGTTATCAATTGTAATGATCCGAACACGATTGTTTTAATGAGTCAATTTGGACCGTGATCAATGGCCTCACGTACTCGCGAATACGTGTTACAAATTGCAAAAATATTTTAATATATTCTACGATAGGAGTCTAGTATTTCAGTCTTGCAAAATATCGACATTGCTTTTAATTTGTATTTACAAGCTACACATTGTTTGCAGCAGTGTATACAATATATATTATCAAATTTTATATCCCTGCCAATTTTCTGCAGATTTTGAATATTTCTTGATAGGAAAATGTGTTTCAATCCATCTAGAATGTGTGTAACACCACCACACGAAGGCAACTTTGAACGTGTGTACTTAGTTCCAGCAATTGTTGATAATTTCAAAGTGAACTTGATATTACGATATCGATTTTGCTTTATATTCCCCATATTCCTCCATTTCGCGGCGTGTACACGTGAATTCAAAGCGCGAGTCGTGTTAAATAAATTGAATAACGTCATATCCAAGCGTATAGCAATAAATACCGAGCGAGATCATTTTAATTTTGTTCTTAAGGTACAGTTATACCGAAATTAATGTATAGGCGATATATTTCTAACGGATGAATGTCGGAGAGAAATTTTCCTGTAAATGTAATGAGGCGACGTCGCAGTTTTGGTTTGCGAATGAGCTACCAACAGCTAAATTATAATAACTAGTGGAAGACCATTACAAACTGAATGGATTGTACCCATTATATCACCGCTTCGCCGCCATTTCTAAGCATTTATTTGGGAGCTACATTGACATTGATTCATATAGAAAATTATTCAAATTGCTTTAGAATTACAGTTTTATAAATAATTCACAATAATTTTCATTTTTGTTAATTGAATCATTTATAAATACAATTTCGAATATATTATGTATCGGATTTCAAACGTATAAGACCTTAATCCTTCGGAATTCTGTGTTCCCCCCTTTTCCAATTATAATTTCATTTAATGTTTCTAAATAATTTATGACCACGTAGCAATACATACAGTTTCTGTTTCACGATCCATAGAACAAACAAAATTAATTAAAAGCTATCATGTAAGCTTACACTTGACGTACATCGTGGGCTGCTATCTCGTTTATTTCCGTAATTACTAGTAAAATATGCAAACTGTAATTGAAATTGCATTTCCGTTAAGCGTTCTCGATACAGGGATGATTCGTTGGTCCGATACGACGCTAGACGCTTCAGGCAGCATACTTCGTCGATTAATTAAAAAATGTTTTGCATATAAAATGAACCGAAAGGAGAAAATACTGTACGTTTTATCTAGGGGCCTTGATGAAGGCGTCTTCTTTCAAAGGGCAGCTTATTGTTTAAATTCCTTTTCCCTTTATAAATATCATGCGCCATTATTCAAAGTTATCTTTCATAACTTTTCATCTACCACTCGTATTGTGCTTGATTCCTGCAATTTAACTTATCTTCTTTCTTTCTAAAGTTTTCTATCGAAAACTTTCTGTCTATTCTCACTTCTATTTACATTTTGTGTCCCGCATAGAAGCTCGTCCAGCGAATCAATATTGAAAACAGCTAATTTCCACTCCTGGCCATCCACCCTCGTCCCCACGAACATGTTCGCGCGATTGTTCTTGGAAAAAGAGTTTCCGTCCACGCGATTACATTACACTACCAAATTTCGCGTTGCGTTCCTTTGAAATTTCCTTGGTTGTCAGGTTCCCTGTTCCAGGAATGTTCGCGGCCACCTCGTCGCATTTGGAGCGTTTTCTGGTCGCGATACATGCCCGTTTCAATCAACGTGCACACCTCCGGGTCCATTCATTTATCCTTTCACGTGTCTCTGAAAAAGTTCTCGCCCGAATACCGAGCCGTAGACTCACGGCCCGACTGTTCACAAAGAATTCACCTGCAATTTCCGTTGTGGCACGACCCATTCGCCAGAGAGAAGGCGGCTTTTCAATAAAGCGAAGCGTGACTTCTGCACAATGCCGGTGCGTAGATACTGTACACATCGTACACAGGGCACTCATCCCGATCGAAGTGGACTGGGGAAAAAAGGGGCGGCAGAGCTGCGGGCGGAGGTGAGGGGAAAGGGCCTGGGATTGAACAGAAGCGAAGCACTCGATATATTGAATTTCCACTTGGACCACGACCACTGGTCTTTCGCCCATCGAAGCGAGGTGGTTGTTTCCATGGAAAACGCATGCGGATGATCAGGTGGAAAAAATGGACGCGGAACCGTTACACGTGTCAGCCAGGTGCGGTTAATAAGCTACGACAGCGCGAACAGTTGCGTTTCGACAGCATTCGAAACGCTCGTAGAGGAAACGAATGACGTTGCTAGATCTGGAAACGAGTAATGCTGGATTTCAATCAGTGGAAATGATTCGGTGGGATATCAACCTTTTTGTTGGGGCTCACAGAGTGACATGGAATGTTATTCCAGGGGGTTGGGTGCTTAATTTGTGTGTACAATGAGGATTTTAGGATTCATTTTCGTGGGTGGAATGGGAAATTAATTTTCTTGGTTTGAGTCGTCCTTGGCTATTAGTATAAGAGGATTTTCGTGTCAATTTCGAGAAGTGGTTCGCTTCGCTGGCTGGAAATAAAATTCTATGAAAGTAAATACAGCCAGTCCCATGTTCGTACGCTCCGTGTGTACCAAAGGAATTTGTTTAAATTAAATGACAGGTTTGACGTTTCCAAATCAATTTTTCATTATATATATGCAAGTGTAAAATTTATCCATGTACATAGTTATAATGAAACATTTATTTAAAAAAATCGAAACTACTATTTAATTTAGACAAACTTCATTAATAGACATAGAGGGTACGAATATTTATGAGACTGACTGTATATTAATTTCTGCAAATATCTTAGTTTTTACCATAAAGGGATAACTAGCGATTATAAGAAACTATGGTTTTTAATTATATGGTTAAATGGGTTTTAGAATCTAGGTTTAGAACCTACTGCCTTCCTTCAGTTACTAATTTCGTCGCCATTTTTTAATGTCTCACCCTCAAAAATATTGTTCGTATCACAAAAGCATAAATGGTATAAATCTCAGCCCATTTAATCGCCCTCAAAGAATGTCTATTTTCACCTAAAAGAAAAAACCTTCACCCTGTCAGACGCACCCCCTTAACTTTGGAACACCCTGTATCGGAGCATGAAGCAGCGAAACTATGTATGTAATAACACCGTCCCCGTCGACTTATAATACTGAAATATCCCCGACAGTAGTCAAAGACAAAGGTAAATCATACGTTCAAAGGCACGTTTCGTTTGAGGAGACGTGTTTCACTTTCAGATGTTGCTTTTCAGCTCGCGATGCGACTATTTGATATTCATATCATTACCAGGATTGCCACCTGTTCCATCAGCCTATGCCGCCCTCTTTTATCAGGCTCCGAATCGGAAATTGAAATGAAAAGCGATAGAGCCTACGAGCCTACTGAACGCGGAAACTAATTGAAATCCCGAGCAATTCCGATGGACTCGCGTTTCTCTCGTTGCCTCTCCCGATGTTCACAAAATTTCGTCGAACATTGTTTACGGGACGCGGGTGTTCGTGTATTCGACGAACTCCGTGGCAGCTATTTGTCAGTCGGAGCAGCGCTGGTTACAATTTGACGTCTCGCCGTTTTGTTCTTTTATTTTCCCCGGAGCCGTCTACGTGCTCTCATTAACGTTACGTATCGAAAACCTTCGCTAACTCGACCCGAGACGCGCTGAATAATCATTGTTTCGCGACGACAACGAGTGTAAATAATTACAGGAATCCCACCCTCTTCCATCTATGCGTATCGCATTATTCGCTGCTGTCGCGTTCGATCAACCCCTCCAGGGGAATCTCGAAATTCCTTTAGCAAGTATTTAACTATGAACCCCCTCTCAACCCTCTCCACGTGATGGGAAAACAACAACAATGCTCGTTGTCTGCGGGCAATAAGAAAATAACGCGTCTCGAGGCGCGAGGCTCGACTGGAAAACTCATCATTCTCCCAGCGGAGCTTTCGTTCTCTCCGTTTTTTCTCTCTCTCCTCCAGAGCTGCTCATTATTTTATTTCAAGTGACTGGCCCGAATAAGAAAGTCACCCCTCCGCGGCCATTCATCGCGGCTGCCCGTTTCTTTTCCGTCCGTTTCGCCTTTCAACGGGCCAAACTTCTTACGTTTCTATTACATTTTCGGCCCGAGACAACACCGAGTGTCTATATTAATGCCACGGCCATAAATTCGTATCTCGGTCCTGTGTCTCCGGTCTTTTGAGGCGATTTCATCTTTCCTCCGAGGGTGGGCTTCCATCTTTGAATTTCTGTCCGCGTTAGTTTTATTTTCGAATTGTTATCGGGCTCCCTTGGCGAGACCTCCCACAGAGGACCGTCGATGCGCGACAGTAAAGAAGCCTTGGGATTTTGTTTGTCAGCGTGGGAGTGGTGGACCTCTTTTTTGTATTCTTCACCATTCGTTTCAGTTTATATACACAAATATAAGAACTTAATAATAAATACAACTTATTATTACCCATTTCTTTAAATAAATTTTTCAATTTACAAGTGTAAATTTTATCCATGTATGTACATCTTTTTAACGAAACATTTACTTGAAAACATCAAACTGATTATTTAATTTAGACAAACTTCTTTAATAGATATAGAGGGTACGAATATTCATGAGTCTGACTGTGTTCTTTGTATAATCAATTCCTCAAAAGATGTACACTATGTACAAAAGTAAATGAAGTATGCCAGTTCAGTCTTAATTATAAGCAGTTTGTAAAAGGTTTGTACACACAGTGAAATAGTAAAACAGACTGAAATAGAGTGAAATACTGTGAAACAGAGAGTGAAATACAGTGAAATAGAGAGTGAAATAGAGTAAAAAAGACAGGTAACCCCTCTTATAATTGACAGACCAGTAATGAAAAAAGCAACAAGACATCGTTAGCAGAGTATCGAATTTGTGTATCCACAGCGACCGACGCAATTTTCGCCTAGTCGGCTCCTTCCTCCGACACTGACGCAACATTTTCATTCGCCGCGGTCACGAGGCCTGATTGTCCTCATCTACTCGCAGCCGCGGAGCGCAGTCCCCTCGTGCCCTCGTTTCGTTGAATAAAAGAATAATAAGCGTAACATCGGCCCGAATTAACCGTTCGCGGCAAAAGTTCCCGGTCTTGCTCGTTTCCTCCTTTCTTTCTTTCTTCCATTTTTTCTTTTTTTTTTCGTAGTCGAATCAGAGCTCTTTGAGCAAAAATGAAGACTGCGGGGGGCGGTAAACGGCGGGAACACCTGTACAAGAGAGGGGAGGGGGCGGTGGTCGCCGGAAGCTCGAACGGGAAAATTGCATTTTAACTTAATCGCCAGGCGGAACTTGAAACTTTTACGACGAAAACGGGACGGGAAAAGTCTCGACGCCCTGTAATCGAATGATCGAGCATTAAGTCAGCTATTGGCTAATGGACTGAGAGTGCTCGCTAAGAAAAGGGCGCGCGATTTCCCCGGCGCACTACAGACATTGTCAAGTGGGTTCTGCTTTCAACGGAAATTGCCTCGGATCAAACGGCAGCAATGAAACGAAAATATGACAACGCATTAGCCGTTTCTGCTCGTGTTACGGTGAATTGTGTCTCGCAGTGGAATTAATTGTGCTACGAGAGGATCGTTAAAGTGATTTCAAATGAACTGGTAGTAAATCTCTGTTACCCCGACATACCGTAGTAACGACGAAAATTTCGTCTGACGTTCGTTTACCGAATAGAAAAGAGTAGCATCGAGAATAAGAAGTTATTCTCGATCTTAATCTTCGGATCTGAGCTCTGGAGAAGGAAGGTAACCAGAGAATAATCTTATTGTGTGCTGAGAATGGCTTTATATGAAAGAAAGATGAGAAAGGACTGCGAATAACGATGAGCGATCTGTGTGCTTGCACGTGGAATATTTTCGAAATGAATTTTATTGGATTATATCATTCGTGACGACTAGAATGCGGATATTTATGCATTTAAATGAAAATATGGGGAAATTTATAATTATATGCATGGATGCTCAAATATGTTGTCCAGAAAGTTCGTGACGATTTTTAAGAAAAACTCAAAGGCACGTTTGAATTTTGATATGTATTTATTGAATTACATAGGTACCATTTTGTTCCATAACCTTTCTACCTTTTAAGGGATGCATACAGGTTATTTGTTTTCAACAATTCCGATATATTCAACCCTGTGCCGCCTATCAAAAATCTACATGGGCTTCCCAGATAAACAATATAAAATATCATCGATAAAGTACAAGTTACACCGTTTAATTACACAATCAAGTGTCCGTATTGTAGGAGTCTAACGAAAAATAAGGCACAGGGATTCGAAGCCACGATCCTCGGATCCACAGTCGACCGCTTTACCTACGCGACCAATCCCATACCCTACGTTTCGTGTTCTTATTTGACTCCTTAATGTTGGGTATGGGAGGCGCGGACACTACAGTATGATGGCGCAACCATTACATCGTTAAAAATAATAGCAAAACGATACAATATTAATTTTCGTAAGGACAAGAATCCCAAAAGCTATCATTCTGACGCGGATTGTTGCACCGGGGGACACCGACGTGGACAAATATTTACAGACGGGATCCGCCAATCGGGGGAACGTGAGATTTTGATTCGATTTAGGGATCTGGGCTGACATTGTACAGGCTGGCATAATTTACAGCGCGGACACCGCGTGCACGCGTGACGAATAATGGGTACAGATAGGAACGTGTCCAATAACACGGTACGTTGTGCCTGTTTGTAAATCGAATGCATCGGTTGTTAGCCCCCCCCCCTCCCCTCCCCAATGGGTGTTAGGGGTGTTAGAGAGAAACAGGAGCATTGATGGCGCGTTAAGTCATTCGACCAACGTCAACGTCGTAAAAGAGAATCCTGAAACTTCCGTTTACGTAACGCTAGGCGTCCTTGAAAGGATTCCCTTGTTTCTGATACTTAACTCGCTCCTCCGAAACTTTTCAGGATTTGAAAGGCCAACGGTATGCTGATAAAGCGAGAATTTAACACAATCACCGCCGCACAGTTAACCGTGGATAATTAAAAGGCAATTAGCTAGGTATTTTCTATCGAAATAGAAAATGCCGGTATAAGAGTGTCGGTAATTTTTCAATTTTTTGTCCTCGATACTGAACGCCAGGTCTGAAAGGGTTAATCAATCTAATGAAATCTTAACGAATCGTCTCTGTGTTTATTCCAACAAAAATAAGGGACCAAAAACAATTTATTTTCTAAGAACTTTCTTAATTTTTACTTTTATCGATGCTTTTTCTCCACTATCGCGACGAAACGCCAGTATCGGCGTCCACGATAAGGGTGCAAGAAGTATTAATCACTCAGCCGCGTAGCGCGTTCCATTTCTGGTCCAAGTTTTTTTCCCAAAGCGGACTTCGTGAAATATAGCAGTAATCGAATCTCCCAGCCGACCCGAACTATTCACTTCCGAGTTGTTCCCGCATTTGCATGTTTCTCCGAGCGGTCGAGTGTTATCGATTCGCGCGACACGTGCATAGCGCTCAGAGACTCCTGAATTTTTCGTTTGCATGTAAATGTGAGTTTGGGATTCAACAGGAAACGGTCGGAACAACGAAAGAAGCGTGTTGTGTGAGCATGGTCACAATTTTGTATCGAGGCAATTCGGAGTGCATGTAAGGCGAATGAATATTTATGAACAAATGGGTGGGAAAAACTCACGAGTGGACGGAATAAAGGGAAACTTGAACAACTTCGCATTCGAAGTGGACTCTTCAGGTGCTCCGTATGTAAAACCGTATAAATGTATGTATTAATTAGGTCACCAAAAGTAAGTACCTACCTCACTATGAATTTATTTATATTCTTTCGAATAGAAATGTCTAAGAATATACAAGTAAATATGTGTCATGTTTTTGTTATAGCTTTGTATTGTTATTATTATTGTATTTTATTATATATATTGTATTATTGGTCTCACGAAGATTTGCTGAAACCTGAACTAGAATATATTAAACATAATTCCATAAGGTGTAGTTGTTCAGAAACGTGAAGTTCAAGTCCAATATTGCAATGATTTTTAACATTCTTTGTATTAAATTCCATTCTTGAACTTTTCGCATTCTACTTCGCGGTTATTCAATTTGGATTATATAATATTCCTGGAAATCTACGGTCTCGATATGAACGCACATTCTTTTGAGATCCACGTGCTTCATTGCATAATTTTCCTTCGACTCGCCGATAAATCGGAACGGTATGCGAATGTTGACAACGCTTTTCTTCTTGATAATAAAACGATGTCGTTATTTCCCGAAGACGGACGCGCTGTGTTCAAGGCGGGTTACGTATTTCCCAGACAGAAACTGCAAGTACGTACTCGGTTGTAATACGTGTTTGCTTCTCTTTCGGTGGATGGTTTCGTGGTGTTGCAAACGATTCCAATTTCACTCAGGAACAGGCAAAACTAGTACCTGGATAAAAATCTTGCGTGGGAAATAAAGGATAAACAACCTTTTATAGTGGAGTAACAAACAAAAAGAAATAAAAATAAAATAAATATAAAATATATATTAACACTATGAAGTCCGGCGACACCACAGTGGTGACCTTCGAAATGTATTGCCTGACAACAGCCGGTGACAAGCGAAATAACAGGGTTAGTGGTGCCGGCGTCAAGCGAAGAAATATTTAAAAACAGTGCGGCCGGCAAAGTGTTAAAATAAATCTCGATTATAACATTTATTTCCCTATAACTACCATTGAAGTTTGCAGTAGCATCACGAAACGAGTAGAATTGTCGCCAGGGTTTTCAGACGAGAATTCACTTCGTCAAACGGTGTGGTATGCGTGAGAGCACCAAAGGGTCATAATTAAAGGAACCTCTAATCCTGACACGATCATGGCCGGTCTTCCTAATGAAATTAATTGCTAATGAGCACAAGTCAAATTCTGGAATATCTGCATTTGAATTTCCCAAGGTTGCACGATTGTAAGTCGTAAATAAAAGAATTAAAATGTAGCGATTGTATGCAAAGCGTATGCAAAACATATGCACTGATTCAAAATCAAATATCTCTATAACATGTATTTACGAATATTATGTAATTACAAAACTACGGTGATAAGACTTTTTGAAGAAAATTAGGTAAATTCATATTTAATACAATTCATGCTTTTGAAGAGTAAATTGAGCGACATTCCCTTGTTTTATGTTTTTGCTGCTGATTGCAGAACAATTTCAAATGGATATTTTTCCAGTGAGAATGTTTCCTATGCAAAATATTCTTCCTATTCCGCTGTGTAATTGCTTTTTTTTAAAACATACAGAGTGAAAGAACGTTCATCGACGCATTGACAATTCCCCGAGGCTCCATGGACCATAGTTCGAAAAACACTGCTCTGACAGTTTTATAAATGCTATTGTAAACTTTAAATATTGAATGACATTTGAGATTTTTTTTGGAAGGCACCCGTTTGACACATTAATTTCAATACTTATTTACTTTCATTCTTTGAATTCTATATTGATTTTACAAATAAAAATCAGCCTTATACCTTCCCTCTAAAATATTCACAAAGGTAATTTATTTTTCGAAGCGTAAAGGAACAAAAATTCTATTTGGAAAACACAAAAAAAAAAGGATAATATCTTTTTATCCTAACCCTTGGAGGTTGTAGATTAATTAATCGTAGTGTCGGAAGCCAATAAACCGTGTGCCGTGGTTTCATCGTTGACCTCGAATTCGCAGAGATCGCGTCAATTTCTGTTAACGCAATTCGTTTAAAGCTTTAATGAGTAGGTGATAAAGTGCTTCAGGGAAAATGCTGCGAGTCACGATTAGCGTGATTAACCGTCCATATTACAGTACGTACAGGAAAATGACGGGAACGCGGGATCGATAATTGAACTCAGCAGGCCAGTCTCCAGAGTACTTTGTTCAAGAAGGTGTAACGTTATGTATATCATAATAAGCCATCAGAAGTTAACGATATTATCGATTGACTCTTCGATCGCAGTACATGGACCTACTATTAATAGAATTAAAATTTTTGTTAGACTTAATACATTCAAAAGGATTACATTGAACTACTCGATACTTATAGAAATTGTATGTTGCTTGATAAAATAATTTTTGTACTCTTTTATAAGCATTATATCCAAACTTGTAAATTCAGAATTATTTTAATCGTAATGGTTGTGGGTATGAAGACAACTATCATGTGTTGCAACCAATTGAGCCCTTCACTGCAGAAATCGATCAATTAAACCAGTCACAAAATAAATATTGTAACATTATTGACGATTATTTTTTGGCTATTCTTTCTTATTAATTTGATATACCGTTAGATAGAAGTTATATCTGAATTTATGCATTCTACAATATTTATTTGAATTTATATTATGAAGGGAATTTTAAAAAAACAATGTACATTACTTCATCGCATTTCTCAACTTTTCGTTTTATGGAGTTAATCGATTTGTGCAATGAATGGCTCAATTATTGACTCATAACATTATGTTAAACATTTAATATTTCTATCTTCGAACAAGTCTCTCATGATTTCCCATAAATTTCCAGATTTCCTTAAAAACGACCCTATTACTCCAACCCCCAAAAATCCGCCGTAAACCCAAGAATCGTAGCGTTCCAATAAAGAAGGCTTCCGTAGCGATTGGCAATCAATGGTCCTTACTATTTTACACTCTCGAGCATCTTCGATTCGCCCTACACGTGCAAAGCGTAAAGTATCAAAGCCTCCTTGGCGTTAAATCGAAAATCACGCTTAGATTTCTCTTGCCACAGGCGCTTTCGATGCACCTTAGAATTTATTTACAGCGAGCCTAGGGCTCAGGATATCATTAAATCCCGGAAGTGTTTGAGCGGGGACTTCAATCCCCCGTTTCGAGTAATAAACCATGAGGGTTTTCCGTCGCTTAAAGGGGCTTATCGCGCCGCGGTTGAAGTACCTAGCTTACTTTCCTTCCTCCAGAATCCGTCGCTGTCGAAGAATAAAGCTTAATACGTTCCCAGGCGCAATAATATTTGTCCACGTGCAAAACGGGCGGTTCGTAAAACGCGCGCATTGAAGATTAATGTACGAGAGAGGGCGCAGCGGCAATAAGGCGCTTGATTAATGAAATGCTCGTTAGTCAGAAATTCCGGAAGGCGTGCTCGGCTGGCTTAGGGGGCGCAGACTCCGAAGACGGAGCTCCATGAGCATAATGTACTCAAGCTCGACGGCGGGATATGCTTATAACCGGCTTAAACAGGATTACGTCCCTATTGGAGGGCCGGAAGGCGATCGTGCAAGATAGACAGGTATGGACAAGGGCCCACCGTGGAGGAGGTGGCGTGATTACGTATTGAATCGAGCTATTATTTGGTGAATTGCCAGGAGCCGCGGTGTATCCGCGTTGTTTCGTAATAGCAAATTGATACAGGTGATAGGGAACGTTAACGGTAGTATTTTTGCGTGTAAAATCTAGCTGCATTTCTATGCAGAGTTTAACTTGACCCGTGAATCACCTGTTGACGTAGGAGGCGTGAAAATTCCTGTATGGATTGTTTATGTGTCGCGAATTCGTCACGGTGGATCGTTATCAATCCCAGTCGGCCAATCTGAGTGATAAATTAGAGCTAAAATTTCCAGGTATCCGTCACATAGATCCAACGATAAAGTTCGGTCACACGTTGCTCAAACGACGAAGGACATCATCTTCAGCTTGGCCTGGGAACTTCTTCCTCCATACCATATCTTATTACCACCTGTTCCAGTCGCTTCAACGCTACTCGGCTTTACTCAAACTTCAACGAAGTCGATCATGTCCGAAATTGGATTGGTAACTTTATCGCTCCCCACATTGCCAAACTTCGCAGTAAAATCCACGTGCTGCCCAAACGTTGGGGGAAAGCCGCCGACAATAACGGAGAATGACGACTGAGTTTTCATTTTCTTGACGAGAAGATTCAATTTTGTCACTCTTTTCCAAAGTACCCTAACGCCTTGCTCGAAAATATTCAACCTGTACTGCAGTTACCATTTTATATTGTTGAATACGTCTTTCATAGACGTAGTACGTACGTATACCGACCCGTCTCGCGAAATCGCCTGCCAATTTCAGAGAACCTGGCGTGAAAGGCAAGTCGCCCAGGTTCAGCTGTGCATAGCAACGTTAAGCTTAGCTTCTGTTCTCTGAACTTGCACCCGCACACTAGACGCATATCAGTCATTTCACTACGCGTATAGCACTGCGAATGTCTCAATGGAACCTGTGTCATTGGTTAAGACTGGCGTAAATGATTGGTAACACCATATGCGGGTAACCACGTATACCACACATGTAACCGACATTAATAACACCTCATGGTGCGATTTAATGTATAGAGAAACGTATTAGACGCTACTACTAGCACTTGGTACAAACACTTCCAAGACTACTGGATAAATAGTACACGAGGATATAGCTTTCAAGACTTTCATAAGGGAGGGTTGAAAATAAGAAAATCTTCAGGAACGAGTTTTCCAAAAATAAACGTCCGTTCTTAAGTAAATCCCAGCCAGACTCCGATAACTGGTGCAATCGAAGTGTATATGTATAAAGTGGCCGGGGAGTTCGTCGATTCATCGATTTCTCGGTCGCTGGAAGGCACCGGTAGCTTCCTCCTCGGGAGGAAGGGTTCGAACGTAAAGACGGTGGATCGGGCGGATCGAGTTCCTTCCTCGAATGGTCCTGCTCTTAACCCACCTCAAACCCTCTTCGACGACCACTTTCATCGCTATAAACAACGTAACCTCTATCTTCGCCCCGGGGGTAGTTCCACCCGGCGTTCCACAATTAATCGTCTGGCAATATACCCAGCGACGAGCGATGTAATCTACACAGCGAAATGTCTGAGCGTGTTAAATTTAATTTCGCGCCCGCCGGCGAAAGATTAAACGATACACGCGAGCGGTAGAGGCGGATGCCAGGGGCGAATGCAAGCGGGTGGGTCAAGTAGAGAGAAGACGCGGTGGTTCCAGCTCAATTGGGCAAATGATCGCGGTGCTGGTGGCAGACCAATTTCATGGCGACGCTAGCCGTGAATCACTGCCCGTTGGGGACATTTAAACGGCTCTGCCGAGGTACGCTGAGGTATGTAGGTCGCGTTCGGGCGCGGAGGACACTGTGCGAAGATCGCTTGGACGATTCTCTACAGGGCGTTTCGTGTATTGGTACTTCACTGCATTATGGCGTTTGGGAAATGGAGGAAGAGGTGGGATAGAGGAGAGAGAGAGAGAGAGAGAGAGAGAGAGAGAGAGAGAGAGAGAGAG
>NW_026534348.1:12092722-12155486 GCF_026225885.1 Hylaeus anthracinus
GAGAGAGAGAGAGAGAGAGAGAGAGAGAGAGAGAGAGAGAGAGAGAGAGGGGGGGGGGAGAGGGGGAGAGAGAGAAAGTAAAAGATCGAAGAAAACTGTAGAGAACTGTAGAAGAGTAAAGAAGATTGAGCGAAGCTACAGACAAGTGAAAAGAAGTGGACAAAACTGAAGCTTCCAATTGCGATGTTTTACTCTAGAAAAAATTTTCGTCAATGTCTGGCAATCAACGTACTAATGGCGACGAAGTATGTTAACTCCTTCGCTGTCTGAGCTCCACACGAAGATCTTAAGAGTTATTAATAATTGAGACTCAAAAACTAAGCGTTGAAAGGCTTCCACTTGCTAAAAATGTATTCGAAAGACGAAGAACAACGAACTGTGATCAAGCGAATGAACAAAAGAGCCACATTCCCATTATTTACCTATTTCCACAATTCTCCATTCACTTGTCTTGCGCATCTTCCTCCAGGTCCGAAGCATCACGGTTACGTTATGGGGATCATAAATCAGCGACACGAGGCGCGTCGCTACCAAAAATGGGGAAGCTGATAAAAGTCGAACGGTTCCCCATCAATTCGACGATGTTCTTCCGGCTGATACAGCATCAGAAGGCGCGAAAAGAGGTCGCCAAGGACTTAGATTTACGTCGGGAAATAATTTATTCAAATCCTTTCTCCAGGCAGCTCGACCTTCCGGTCCCTCGGCGTTGTGCTGGTGTGGGATGTCGGGAAAACTCGAAACCGTATCGCATCGGCTGCTCGTTCCGAGGGAGCGGTAAAGCTGCAAACAAGTGGACGTACGTGCTAGGCATAGGAAGAGGATTCTCGCGGAGGTGTTCATCGTTTTGCTGCAGCTATCTATATCTCGTGGATCACGCTCGCAGTTGACGGGGAATCAGCTTAACCACCGACGTCAGCCTGCTTAGTTCTTACTGAATATAGCATTTATTTAATTTCTGTGATTATTTACGGAGGTTTATAATGGTGGCAGTTTTATAGGTTGACTGTATACTGGATCTATTCCTCTCGTCAGAGTTGACACTGGATTTGTTTTGTACAGTAACTGTCCCTCTTGTTTGACTATGTGATATTCTTCTTGTTTGGCTATATACTGTTTCTATTTCCCATGTCTGATTAGATAGTCTATGTATCCTTTTCGTCTAGGTATATACTGTCTCTACTTCTCATGTCTAACTACGTACAGTATTTATTCTGCTCGTTTGACTACGTACAGTAACCACTTCCCTTGTCTGATTACATACAGTACATATTCTCATATTCTTTCTATATACACGTTTATTGTCCTCTCTGCATACGTTCCTACTCTCCTTGCCTCACTACACGTAATGACTTCCCCTTCTTCGATTAAACACAAGGTTGAGTAACGCTGGACCAGTTTGCGAATCGCAGTGTTTATCGAGCGGTTCTTGAGGCACATTAGTCACGATTCTCGGTCGCATTACTCACAAGTCGGTTCGCCGGTAATCGGGGCAGATGAGTTGGCACAACTGCCCGATTTTCCTCCCGCGATTCCTGACGAACAGCGCAGGAAACGGTCAGAGAGACACGCGGTAATCGTTGAACCCGTTTAACCGTTCTCACGAGGATTCGCAAGCGACGCCGCGCACACAATTCCAGCCGATGTTCAACGCGTAACCGAAACGGATCGCCAGATCGGTCTTTCATGTCTAGTCGTGCAACGCACCGCGTGCACTTACTGTTCGCCACCTGTGCAATGTATTCACTCGGTTTACCCAGCATCCGCATATGTATCCGGAAGCGAATCCTTGTGTACGTTTCATCGAGTAACGGCAAGTAGCTCTATGCCTCGGTATCGTCGGTGTTGTCGATCAGGAAGGAGAGCTCGACACACAGCAACCCGGATCGCAGCATGTACCGCGTCATCGTCTGATTCTCGGTAACATTGATGCACAAGGTGTGTTTGACTAGCGCGTGGAATCGTTTGAAAGGAAACCAACGGGGTCTGATTGCGTCCTCGATTGTTTCCTTGGAAACAATTCTGATTTCAAAGTTGGACGTTCCTTTGGCTGGTATGATTGCTTCGGAAGGGGAGCTTATCAAACGTGTGCAGGTATAATTAATTATATTGTAGGAGTCTAAACGAAAAATAGGGTACGGAGATTCCAACACCCACGATACTCGGATTCACAGTCGACCGGTTATCCTACACGATCAATCCCGCACCCTACATTTCCTGTTCTCGTTTGACTCAATTATCATGGGTTATGGGAGCCGCGGATACTACAGTATCATATTTGGAATGTATCGTTTCGAGCGTAGAAGAATTTATATATTTCACGAGACATCGTTACGATTAAACTTCCTCATGTTGTGACGCCCATTGTATCGTGTCTGTTCTAGTGTGTTTGACGATCGTAACTATTGTCTGAAACGAGGGGTTGGGCGTTGATTGTAACCCTCTCTTGATTGTTCCCTACGAAACAATACCCTGCTTTGATAGTTTGAGGAAAGAGTCTTATTATTCTTATACCTTGTTACCCGCTTTGTCTATGTTTTACTGGCTGTGTTCCTCTTCCAGGATTACATTTTATTCCATTTCCGTTCTCTGCTTTGCTTTATGCGTCCTTTGAACGCAGGGACGTGCAATATTTGAACGGAGGCAGGTAACCAAATTTGTTAGACGTAAGAAACCGCTGGCGTTTCATGGAAGCGATTTTCCAGCGGTAAGAAATTGCGGTCGCTTTATGCGTCAGGAATACAAGATCCGAGCGATTGAATGTTAACAACTCTCTTCGAAGATGTGAATGGTGAAAATAGAAGACAGTTCGATGCAGCTGATTAGCTTCTCATCCAGTAAAGAAAACTGGAATAGAAACGAAAGGAAGAGCAAGTATCCGAAAATGATGATGGGGACCTCTTGTTGTTTTCTTAGTGTATACAGCGTGTATCTAAGCAAATGGCGTCCTGCAACGTAACTCTGCGCTCGGTTTCAATCACAGATTCGTTAAGAGTTAAGGAGCAGTGACTGCGTGACTATTGATTGGTAATATTACGTTCCATATGCGTACATGGTTTCTCTATTTCCGCCGTGCTCGCTCCGTTTCGCCCACGCCAATGTGCACGTAAATTGTGTATACACTTATCGAGAAATGTATATTACTCAGAGCGGATGGAGACATCGATTCCTCCAGAGACCGCAACAATCTCAATATTAGGATTCCTTCGACGTAGCCAGCGATAACAATCGATCGCCTGATTGAGAGACGATAGCACGATAAACAGAAGAAACCCATTACGAATGTATTACACGTGTCACACTTATTTCCTCGCCGCTATCAAGGCGTTGGTATCATCATTCTGATAATTCTGGCAGCTAATGCTCTCACCAGTGACATGAATAAGCTATGTAAACGCTCTGCATGGAAATGCATATCTATGGTTATGCATATGCTTGTCTCTGCGTGTACGGTAGTATACATGCTCAGTTACGCACAAATGCACGTATTCATGCATATGCCTATGCGTTTGTTCGGGAATTCAATGCATTCCTTGTAGCTAATGCTTGTACGCATTACGACGAACGCATTACAACAGAAAGTTTTACGACGGCAAGTTTCCTTAGGCCACGAAGAAAATAATTATAAATTAGGAACAACGGTTGCAATGATAGCTTTCGGAATATTCGACAATAATATATAACAAAATATTAATGCGATAAAAAAGAATCAATCAAACGTCACGAATAAAGCATATGAAATCGAATGAATTAAAACAAATAAAACACGTTCCATTTATTTTCTTTTATTCAGATCAAGTTCTGCTTTTCTCTGTTGTACCTAACCGTTGTTGGCGGCAAAACTGTCGATAGTTCTTACGTATCGACGCAGTTACAACTAAAGTCTGCCAGGTGTCGCAGACGAACGATGCTCATTTCAAAGTTCAAACCGTGCGTCACGTGATTACCCGAATTCCCGGGGTCTGTAATTACGAGCACGTTTGTCTCGATGATCCTATTACATCGAAACGAGAGACGGATCGGATTTTATCGAGCGAATCGAACGAGGTCGGTAGCGATTTACTTTCGTCTTCGGTAATCACAGTCTCCGCGCTACCACGGTTAGTATGTCGTCGCGTGCCTGCTCGCGAGCCGCAGGAATCTTCGCGTACGTCGAGATAGACAGTGCTTTTATTCGAATAACGAATCAAATCATCGTACAGCAATTTATTTGTGACTATTATCAGAATGGTGTAGAATGTATAGATGATGCATGGATACTTGGTTTATTTAATAGTAAAGGTTTTGACGTTTACTTAAATTCAAAAGTCTGCAGTTTAAAAGTGTTGCATACGATAGAAACATTGACAGAAGTATAACAATCATGTGTAAAAATAAAAAGAGGCAAAGAAAATAAATTTAATATTAGCAGCGCGTAGGATGATTCGACTTCAGTTTATGTCCTCTTTGGTGTAAATTCTGTATAAATAAAAATATAAATGTGAAAATAAGAAGAAGCAATATCCACAGTATGCAATACAATACCTATAAAAGTTGAAAATACTTGTAGTCGATAATAAATCAATACGGATTGATCGAAAAAGTAAATCAAGTGCAAAAAAAGAGGATCAACAAGTGCTGCCTATAACTCACCCTTAAGTTTTTCATATTTCATTCCGTACTTTAAACTCTAGCATTTATTTAACGCGTGACCAATGAACCCTCGTTTACAGTATTCAGAGAAAAATTTCGCCCGCCTGTAGTCGTGCGAAATGTTTGCGGATACTTTCGAGTGGCGTGTTGGTGACGTGATTGTTTTTCGCGTGACACTCAACGTCGCTATTTTACACGCGTGTGCCCGTACTGGCTGTCGAGATGCGTTAGAAACTCGACGGGGCGACGGTGTCGTCCAATGAGGCTAATTTCCCGCGAATTTTCTAACGACAAACGGTAAGGAGATTGGTTTGTTCTGTGCGAGAACGTGCCGCTGCTTTTATAGTGCTAGACGACGTGCCAGATGACTTATTCATACATACGCGAAGGTTAAAGACGATATGTCTTGCAAACGACAAGTATATACAATTGCTAGAACAACATTTTTGTATTTGTGTTTTGTGCAATTACATTAAGTCACACGTTAATTTCAATAATAATTTTATCTAAGCAATCTTAATTAATTTAATAATAATTATATCTAAGGATGATCGTCCAAGCTGAAAACAGGCCCTTATATATTATTTGCAAGCTTTAAATATTTTTTGTGAATTTAAAATATGAACAAAACATATTTAATTCCAGGAGTCTCGTCCAAGAATGAAATTCTTTTAATAAAAAGCACGCTATCCATAATCAAAATTCCCCTGTCATGATACGGTTAAGCACACGTCTCCCTTCGAACCAACCACTTTCGCAGATAAGAAGTTTTTCCTTCCGACATTAAGTTTCCAGAAAAATTGCGAGCCAACGATAACACGTGTAATCGATGGCCCTGTAAAATGACACAGCGGCATGTCGCACCGGCGATAAGGACGCGAAACTTGAAAGTCGTTCGCAGCGTAAACGGATCAAAGAAACCATTTCACTCGCGGAACTGCGATGTAATTGTTTTAACTGGCTGCGTGACGGTCGTTTCGTAACTGTATCGAGGATGGTCAGCGAGTGCAGCTCGTATCGAACGTGGAACGGCGCCTCACGATCGTTCACGAGCTTCGTGATAGCAGACGAAAGTCCTTTGGCTTCTTTGGTGTCGTACTGTTACGCCATGCCCCAGTAACCTGGACTGGTGTCCACCGAGGGTTGATTGGCGACGAGTCCCATCATCGATTGGCTCTTCTTCGAACACCTGGAGAGGTACTACTCGTCGAGGTCAACGCTCCGATAGTTGAAAGCTGGAATGACGATGCCCTCACTCGTTTACTCTTGCCTTAAGTATATACAGGGTGGCCCATATTTATAAAGAAAAAATTATTTGAAAATACTAAATCTATTATTTAATTCAGAAAAATTTCTTTAACCATCACAGAAGGTACGAATATTTATGGAAGTGACTACATATTCAACTATACAATATTCTTAAAGAATTTTACTTTTTAAGTCTTCGCACCCACTATGTCTATCAAGGAAAATCTAAATTAAATGACAGATTTGAAGTTTTAAATATATCTTTCATTATGAATGTATATACAGTTGTAAAGTTTGTTTGTGAACATATTTAAAGGGATAAGAGAAGCTTCACACAAACGTAATTCAATACATATTTCATTCTGCAATACCTCATCGAATTTCGACGAAATCTGTGTTTACATTATTGAAATATAAATTACGATGTTCAACGGAATGGTTCCTCCCACCCCTGATTAAACAAATATTGAAGAGATTAAATTTCCCGATGTACTCATTATGGCCACGTATCATCCTCAACAATTCATTTTCCTCTCCCCTTGTCATCGTTTGTGCTCCAAGCTGATCAATTAACCCTTTCGGTCACCCCTCAACTACAAAGCATCCCTATTAAACTAGAGCCCCAGGTGAAGGTTTTACGTCTGCTTTGTAATTCCCGTGGGAAGAACATGGTTCCCTGTAAAGTACTACCAGCAGTTTGTTGGAATTACAGGTGGAGTGTTATCGTGGTCGATTTATTGTAAATTTATCGAAATTCCAGTTCTTCGACTCGTTCAACGGGGTTCTATATTTTTCCATTCCTTTCAGGGCGTCGTAAACGCGTTTCGTGGCACGGGCAACGCTCACCGCGTTTTGTTTTTGAAGGGAAAATCTAGTTCTCCGTGACGGTGACGACGTATTATGGTTGCAATAACGCCGGTGCTCGTCGTTTCGAAACGGAACGCGCATGAAAATGTGATTTCTGACGTGGCTTTCGCGCAGCCTGGTTCGCGTGGGAGAGAGATAAAAAAAAAAGGGAGAAGCGTGCGTTGTTAAACAACACGCGACGGGTGAAAACCGTGAAGAGGTTCTCGTTTGTTATGCTCTTTTGAATTGCGTATTTCAATGAAGTTGGGGAGGTTAAAAACGGGGGAAGAAAAGTTGGTTGGAAATCTCGCTGGGGGGGGAGGACGGTAGTTTCTCTCGTTAATATTGCTTTCTCGCTACGTTCGCGCCGACGAAATATAAACGTCCGTCACGTTCGCTTTTTTAATGACATATCGCGGTTTAGAGAAATGTTTACATTAAAATGAACGAGGAGAATGTTACTTTAAAATTTAGCTCGTTACGCGGAACGCACGTTGCAAATTAAATTCAAGCGACTGTTTTTTTTTTGCGGAAGATTTTACTCAGGAGTTGAAAGAAGCTTTTCATTCGGCTCTTCCTGGGGTTTAACTTTGTTTCTACGCATTTGTTTAGAACTGTGGCATTTTATACAACGGTATCAAAAGCACAGTAGTGGAGTTTAAAAATGTATATAGGATAAGTTTTCTTTACCTTTTAATTCTATTCATTGTGAAATAAATTGTAAATAATTACAATAAACTGCTGGACAAAATTAGCGGAACACTTTTTTAAATGTTTATAATTATGAAAGCGTCAGAAGAACAGTGTCAACAACTCGCGTTTTGACGTATATATTTCTAATGCCACTTATTGTATTTTTAACTTTTGTTCAAAAGGCGGGATAGTTTCTAATCCTCCTAACTTCGAAGAGTTAATCTGTCGACAACGAAGAATGTCCTAAGAATTACTCGAACAAGTTCCCCGAAGCGCAAAATTCCCAAGCAATCACCGTATTTCCGGGAATCCCAAAAAGGTTCACCCTCTATTTATCGGTTAGCTAAGGGTGAAGATTAAATGACCGCATTATGGTTCACCCTTGTGAATTCAATAGCGACGATGGGATGTGTCGTGTCCCATGAGAAGTGAGAAATTTATTTGGTCGTAAAAAGGCGATGAAAAAGGGACACAGAATGGAGTCTTTGTTGTTCTTTTCGAACGACGAAACTTGTCAACGGGTTCTCCCAGTCAGTGGCTGGACATGGCTCGTCTGACGAAAAAAGGGAGTTATATGGATGGCTTAACTCCGCTCGGTGGAACATTTGTCATCGCGTAACTATGTATATTCGTTTTGGAAAGAAAACTAGAAGGACTCATTCCGAGAAGGGAATCGATTATTTATTCGAATGCTCAAGCGCGTGTTCACGAAATTTTAATAGCTTAAAAACTTCGTTTTTATATCTTCCTTTAATCTCCCCAATTTCACTGTGTGACTTAGGTTGTCACCACATTTTGTGCTTGACCCAGTCCCTAAATTCCACCCCTTGAAGCATTAAGGCGCATTTACGAAAATCACTCCTCGCATGATTCTGGCTCAAGTACGTCGTCTGATCCGAGTTAAATTAACCTGACGTTATGACAGTAAACGATTACGACTTCGCTTATCCATGCTCGTTGTAATTTTCGAAACGTCGGCGGAATACCGTAAAACGTTTCGCTTTAGTTTTACCACGGGATTATTTTGTGCTCGACGCGATACCCGAATGCAACGCGAAGTTATAATGACCGAGTCTCTCGTATGGCAATGAGGGGATTACCAAAAAGCACGAATCGAACTCTCTGTTTAATTTATGGACTCGGCAAACTATGCTGATATCGGCTTATCGAAGGTGGCGCGAGATTGCGCAGGAAATTATTCAAGTACGAAGGATGAAATTGCATCGTGTAACCGCAAAACCGTTATCGTAGTTCCTTTTGTACTCTCTGTTTCCTTTGGATTGTTCCTCGCTGCTCGTATCTCACTTTTCTTGGGAATTTTAGTAGCTTGTAGTTTTCATTTGATTTTTTTGTAAATCGACACTATTTGTCGATTGAATGGGTGAACATATAATGTTTGAAATTAATGTGTTCAATACTTTACCCCAAAATATTACTTAATTTTTGTAGCTCGAAACTAGACCCCGTAAAGGTTCCACAGTAACAAGAATTCATGGTACAAATTTTAATTTTAATTTCTTCAGTCCTGTTTTAGGAGTTGCAATTTTCCTTTCCTCTTATTTCCATTCTATACATTTCTCTCCGCGAAAAAACCAAGAGGACGAATCTCGAGTGCAAAGAAGAATCCCTGTAATCGACGATATAAACCGGAAATATGAACGACCGTGGAAAAATGGTACCACGGAAGTTCGTTTCTGGATTAATCCCGAGATTAACCTCAGCCAGGGATACTGGCGCCGTTACGTGCCAAAGAGGAGGGCGATATAGGAGATTGAACGTCCAGACTAATCTTGTTCGAAATTAAGCGGCTTATCTTTCGTTGATATAGTGCGCGTTTCCAACCACTTAGTGGGTTCTTCGCGGGCAAAGTTTTCGTCTCGCAGATGGTATCGAAAAATTTACACATTTTTTAGTACTCGGTTTGTGATGGCGGACATTCTTGATCCTAGCTTGGCGTTGAGATCAAATTGATCTATTCCTCTATAGAATTTTTCAAAGTTTCAAGTATTAAAAGTATTATTTCAAGATGATTATTCTGTAAAAAATTAGGAATACAATTTTTAGGTGAATACTCTATCTTTCTGCATCTTTCGAAGCTTTTCTTACAGAATTTTGAATTGCTTTTTGTTCTATCTTCTAACACTATGCAAAAGATTCAAGCTATTCTCGAAATGACATAAATTCAGTATTAGTAACATAACAAAAAAAAAAAAATCTGGCTGTACGACCAAACGTGACAGAGCCCTCAACAATGCGGTTTGTTAGAGTTGTAATAGGCGGGAGCAAATAATCCTACAATGGCTATACGCGCGGATAAAGTCATTATTTGACTACATTGTTTTTCGTTGATCAGATAAAGAATTAACTTGTAATCTTTTGTTGGCACTGGAACAATAGGCATTCATTTACAGAGCTATTCATGGTTTGGTTCCCTATTACGCGTCATCGTTAAAAGAAAATTAGGTCATACATTTTCGTAAGGATAATCCTGTTGGCTGTTATCCATATTTGTAATAATCATCAACCTAGTTACATTGTACTACTAGAGACGGAATGGAGGCGACTCTACAGATAAAACTAATCTTCGATATATTAGAAAGATGAATTAATATGTTGTATTCTTTTTATGAGAATCTGTGTTTCGCACTATGAAAACACTGAAGAACGAAGTCGGTTAAAAAGGCACACAATAAAACTCTGTTTTAAATACTCCAACGAACAACGTTGCTCTGTTAGAGGAACAAAGCTTTCTTTAAAAAGCCATATTAAAATCGACCGATATTAACGATATTAAATTGAAAATATTTCGTCAAATAATTCACGTATTTTCGTGGGATATCGGCTTCCAATGGATTGGCGTGAATTGTAGAACATTTAACACCGTGGGATTTCATCGTGAAACGAGTTTGCTCTTCGTGTAGTTCTTCCGTCCGTTCAAATATCCACAGCCTTCCCAAACCACACCACGCGCTTAACCCTGATTGAATTCGTTTCCGGAAATACGAGTCTCTGTAAAGGGGAGGAGAATTAACGCCTTGTTATGGCGAATTCGATTCCACTGGGTCGAGCGGCTCCGAGTATTTTGTGCACTCGATCCACCTCCATTCGATTGCATATAATTTTATTGAGAACAGCCGAACAATGGAGGCTTCCTGGGCGAATATGCACGCACCTAACGAACGAATCTATTGTCAAGCCTGCGCCCGATCTGCACCTATTAGAAGTATTAGATTTTGCGGTTCGCTTTTTATTATCGGCATTATTATTCACCTGGGGCGCTTAGCTCTCTCTAATATGGAGCACAAGAGAATATCACACACGTTAAGCGCATAAATATTAGAATAGTAATAGTAATTAGAGGGTTAGAATATTAATAGAATATTTAAAATGGTTCCTATGTAATTTTTTCTGCATGAAAGTATCAAGTATTCAGTTGAATATTCGGAAAAATGAGTTCGGAGTAGAAGAACAGTAATTAGAAAGTTAGAATATTAATAGAATATTTAAAATGGTTTCTATGTAATTTTTTCTCCATGAAAGTATCAACTATTCAGTTGAATACTCAGAAGTATTCAGATGAATATTCAGAAGGACGGGTTTTAAAGTATCTTTATTGTTATAAATTAATTGCACATGTATATTTTCTATACGAAGTAGGAGGAAAATGCAAAGTCCTCCATTTCACATGCCTGTAAGAAAGAATTCGAATGTGTAGATTGAATTTCATTATTTCGGGATTATTTGGACGTGCAGTCGTGGCAGTGGATTGGTAAACCGTGTTTGAGATAATATTGTGTATGTTTCAGAGCCAATATTATTGCCACGCGGTGACTAAAACTCAAGTTTACAAATGTTAATACTAAACGATTTAATGATGCGATAACACGATGTTAATAACTTTCATGAATTAATTAATAACATTAATGTTTTTATTGAAACATGCAATTACGAAGTATATCTCTGCATTATGCTACATTGATGAGGTGTTTTGAACATTCTGTTCTTTCAGTACATTATTATTAAGGGTGCTTACGTATTTTAATTTCTATCGTTTTGTATTTTGCAAAAAGCAGTTAATTATTGCTTCAAATCCATACGCATCGACAGGTTGTCCATAATAGATGTTCTGATTGCTGTTGAACATTGTATTCTGTTCTTTCAATTTGCTTCTTTCTGTATGTATAATATCGATGACCACAAAATGCTTACACGACCGACAGGAAAATACGGCGATACGCAGGATAATGTTTTCCAATTATTTACATTCAACCCAAAAGTATCATTGTCTCCATTTAAAATGATCACTCCTGTTTTATTTTCACAGAATTTTGTAAAAGGTCGATTAATTTTGCGCAGCTTTCAGCATACATTTATTTGTTTCGATAACTTTCATATCGTCGGCTCCTTTCAGTTCGACAGATTCGAAAATGTGCGTTCTTGTTCCTGTATTTGATAGCGTAACGCGATCGACCGTGCAGAAGTGAATAATTAAAACAGAAATGGAATTAATGAACTAATATAATCAGATGAAGAAGAAGTACATTCTCGTGTAATTGATGTGAAGTTTCTTTTTAGTCTTTGGTTGGGTCTCTGAGGTACGAGTCATTTTTATATCCCGGTTACATTAGAAGAGATATTAAAATAATTAATTTCCTGGGCTTAGTTACAAGGTAGTATACTATAATATTAGGTATGCATACATATATTTATAATTGTTATCATTCAAATAAACACGTGTATCATGAACATTATTGTTCTATAGCTCTGAGTGGAGAGATTTATTCTCTATGGGTCAAAGACTCATACCAACGAAATTAATTATAAATAGATGAGTTAGTATCGAAATTAAGTTTATGAAACAACATACATCAACACCTGAGACTTAAAATGGAAACTTATTCTCAGTAATGTCTTGTCAACTGTCCAAGTCGACAACTGTCGTGTCAGCTAATACTCATAACCGTCATCTGTCACTGTCAATCATGGCAGCCGAGCAAATCGAACGGGGTCGTCCGATGGTATCCTTTTCATGTTCGAGGATGGATGTGAGAATAATACTATTGGGTTTTGACGCGTCCCATATCGGCCGTGGATCCGTTCTGCATACGGTAGACAAGTTCTCCAACTTTTGCAGCTGATAGGCGTCTGATCGATGACTCGAACAATGCCCGTTACCCGCCTTAATTCCTCGTAGTCGAAAGTTTTTATTCGGACGGGGGCGATCGGGAACAATGGATGCGCAGATGGTATCAGCTTCGCCTGGTATTTGCATATCGATCTCGAGCCCTTTCGAACGTCTGAAATCCTTCGCCGAGGTATTGATAAGTCTAACGTTTTTTTATGATAGTACCCATTAAAAAGTAATTACCAGGAACGGCTTATGAAGCTGAATAGACTATCTGGGATCGTTGGCCAGTGGATGGAAATTCAATTGCTACGTCCCTGTGGACCATACGTTATCGATTACTGGATCTAAGCTCACAATTGTGTTCCTTAACAAGCGCACAAAGTTCCAAATCAGTGTTTCCTCTCCGCAACGTCGATTCCTTAGAAGTATCCTCGAGAAGAGCCGAGCGTCGTAACGAAATAGCATAAAAAGCGCATCTTTAACTTCCGTCCGCCTCGAACTTGCCAATTCGAAGTGAAAGTATGTCGCAAAACCTCTCAGACGTGATGAAATTACGAAGCTGCACCGTATTCCAGCGTCGAGTCTCTTCATTCCCGCAGTTCCTCGCTCTTTCATCTTTCTTAAATCAACTCTTTCTCGCCTCGGCGTTGTTTCGTCTATCTGGAAAAAGTCTGGCGAAATGTTATTGTCACGCTTCACGTCCTTCCCTTTCCTGGCTGCTCTTTACACCGTCTGTTCATATACAAATGGAAGAAACGTGAGAACGGGCGCAGTACGTTCCGGGAGCTCTTTTATTTAGATCGCCCCGGCGCTTCTGTCGCGAGATCTTCCCTCGAGTACGCTCATCGTGTTCCTTTTCGCTCCACATACGTTCGAGTGATAAGTAATTCCGCGTCAAAAGATGTTTGGGCAAACATTCACGCTGGTTTTAACCTTTTGTTGGGTGAATTTCATTTTATTTCATTTTATTTCTTCAGAATTGTATCGTAACTTGGTTGTTTCACATTTATGAGTTCAATGTTCGAGTCAAATGATGTGTCTATAGATTAATTTATCAACAGATGTACATATTTTTTTTTTGGAATAAGAATTCATTTCATTCATGACTAAATCAATATCTAAACCAAAGTATTTTGTGAATTAATTCGTAATAGTGTGCTCCAGGTTCGATCTCATACGAAATATTTCCTTGTGTAAATTTAATTAATAAAACACTCTATATATTCGCGAAAGAGCGAATATTGAAACTAAAAATTTTACTCATGGATTAATTAACAAGCTGAACGATACATTCATAAAATAATCGACGACTGAACAATTGTCTCTGGCAATAGACACTTACTCGCACACCCTCGTAAGCTAACATCACGCGCAGTTTCTGCAAAACTGTCGTCTGCGAATTTCCCGGGATTTGTTCGTTGCGGGATCCCGATTACGCAATAGAGAGTTAGAATGTCACGTGGAAACCAGCATCGGTTCGCGTATTCTGCAAAGTCCGCGTAATCTTGAAAAAGGGGTTGGCTTTCCGCAGCCATTACTTTTCCCTGAATTGCAGAACAAACTCATACCGCGTCCGCTATACATAGTGCTCGTAGGAACGGGACCATCTCGAGTATCGTGTGTAAGTAAGATGCATAGGAAATCAAGATTTAAGGAACGCTTGCGTCGCGGTGGCGGAACAGCGACTACGGATGTGTGCGCCTGTTCCGGTCACTACGCGGGAAAGCAGAATTTAGAGCGAGAGTTGAGAGAATGCACAGCGCGCTCAAAGCAGGCTCTCGACCCTCCATGAATTTTATTGTACTTTTTACCAGGAGGAATTATATTATAATTAGTGATGAGTATACAGATAAGTAGGATGAAGATAAGGATAATTTATCTTATCGAAATAAGAAGTTCTAAAGACTTATTTAACCCTCTATGTTACTCAATAATTTTAGTTTTCTCACACGGTGACGTATACGCCTTAACTGTAAAATAAAATTCTCTGATAACCATTAACGATATCGATGAAATATATATAATATGAAATAATATAACCTGAATACCTCGTTAGCCCAGTCTAGATGAATCATCCTCTCGCAGGATGCATCATCATTACGCGAAACATGTCCGTAGGCATCTTATCATCACGCGAACGAAGCCTCCCCTTTATGAATGACTTTCGAGCCAGACCGTATAAATTTCTGCACAGCAAGGGTTGTATTTTCCGCGATATGTGCGAACGTGGAAGAGATCCAACGCCAGCTACTGTTGAGTCACACAGCGGGCGTCGACAACGACAAATATGCCGAGGTTTTTTCAGCGAAGTATATCATCATTTTGCTGGCCATCCGCGGCACCATTCGTACGTATATATGCCTTTCGAAAATTATGTACGGGCTCGTTTGTCCTCGAATATATCGGGCACATTCGTTCTTGGCAAGAACACTGCGGTAACGCTTCCTAGATGATTCACCTAATTGACCAGAATGGATCCTCGAACGCGGTAGCCCATTTCGTCCCTACGCTAAATGATAAATGATCTCGATAAGTCGTTTCTTTCATTTTTTTTTAATTGATGCTTAGCAATCTTGACATCTGTTAGTTGAATTCGTGGCTTAACAGTTTTATTTAATTCTTGTAATTCAAGAAGAAATAATAATAAATTAGCTTATATTTAAAGACGTTCGAGAAGCCTAGTTTATATTTGAATAAAGGAATTTCTGAACGAAAATATTGAATTATTAATACTAATCGTGTCACGTGCACGTTCTAGAAAATATATTAATAAATAATACCTCTTCCTCGAATGGACAGACCTGACAAATCGGATTCCTAACGAAAATTGGGAATAATTGTTTGCTCGGAAGACGGACACAGGTTTCTCGCGAGCGTGCGAGGTCCGAGCGTCGTAAATCACTGTCGTCGATAACATTGATCTTTGTCTTCGATTCTCCTAACCGGCACAATGGTATCTGCTGCCCTCGCCGGAAATTCGTGCCGACCTGTCTGTTCCTGAGGTGAGATCCTGTTTATCTAGACAGGACAAAGCGACTGAATCCATTCAAGCACCTCGCGCCATGCTTTCGCTATTAACGCGACTTCGCCTATGAGCCATTTGTCAACCTCAAATTTCACGCGTTCGTCTAGTTCGTTCGGCGAATTTCAGCACCGTTCGTAGAAACAATAGCTCCACGGTTTTCCCGACCCGTGTTTATCAAAGAAGTTCGCTCGTGGAACCGCGGCTCATCGAGTTCAGCCCTCTTGGGCTTGTCAATGATTAAAACACCACCAGGCACCTCCTCGAGTTTCATTTATCTTCGACTCAAATCGCTACGACCATTTCTCATCGCGACTTCTTCTGGTACGTAGGTTTCATTATACATGGTTGAAGCTCTCCGCTTGGATTTGGCAAATATTGAACGATAATTGAATGATAATTTTATATTCCATACATGTTTGGAGTCTCTGTATTATTCCTCGTTGAATCACTTCATTTGAATCTGGTGATATTATAGATAGATATCTTCTGACAGATACTTGTTGGACTGCATCTCCCAGGAAAACTACTAGACAGTATCATATCGCGTATTTATTAGAAATTTAACACTCGTGTTTACTGTACATGGTTGAAGAGCAGAGTTGGTCCTCTGTAGTCTAAAAATTCAATCAAAATGAGTCGGCAGCAACTTCGAGACAATTTTCTAAAAAGTCCATTCATATACAGTCAGTCTCATAAAAATTCGAACCCCCTATATCTATTGAAGAAGATTGTCTAAATTAAATAATAGGTTCGATTTTTACAACTAAATGTTTCATTATAAATATGAACATGGATAAACTTTACACTTGTAAAAATTTATTTGTACACATCATACCTATCATTTAATTTAGACAAATTCCTTCAATCAACACAAAGGGTACGATTATTTATGAGACTGACTGTATGAATGCTATAACTTAGAAATAACTAAAATGATCCCTTACAAAGTTTCCCTCGTAACTAAATATTCCACATACTTTTTCCTTTTATGTGACTAACGTTGAGTTCGACTAAAAATTGAATTATTGAGAGGAGTATTACATAATCTACTTATCATCACTGCATAGATCACCCACCCTTCTAGAACTTTCTGTTGCAGACTATAAAGCGAACTTTTAAGTCTCCTTTGCAGAGAATATCGGAAGCCCAACCGAAAACTCTCCGAAACTATATTCCCCGGGGTCCTATCGAGCCCTTTCATACAAAATTCACGTCAAGGAGGGGTTGTTTTAGATAACAGATCACGCTGAAAATATCTATGACGGACATTCTTCTAAAATGTTTCGAATCCCGCCCACGTAAAGGTCGGGCCTCAACTGAGACGTATGAAAATTGAGTCTGGAGGGTGGTACACCTGTCAAAACCACTGACAAGGAACATTTGCGAAGTGTCCAATCCCCTATTTTGATATATCTTCGCGGGTTTGTACGGGGGGCTCAAATAAAGGACATGTATTCTTTTTTTGCTGCCATAATTCAAGTTTAAGGGATGGAAATACTCGGCAAAGATTCGCCACCCTTGTGGTATCTGAGAAACTGCTAAGGGTGGGAAATTTTTTAAACATTTTCTACATGTACATAGAGACCTTAGGTGTATTAATTAGGCACACCAATTTTTGGGTTTAATTGACAGGATTGAGACTGGTGATTCATTCAAAAAAGGGAATAATTGCACTTGTAATAATTGTCTAAGATGTATATGCAGTGAATACTGTTTCTAAACTACCTATACACTTTTTATTCTAATCGTTATTTTCAATTTTGTTTCAGGTACGTGTCACGCCAGTTCATACAGTATCTCGATAGTACCTGAAAGACACAGGGTGAGTGTTTCTTCCACAATCACAAGATTAAGATTTCATGTAAAAAGTAGCAAATCATCTTTGAAAAGTTACTACACGTGTACATTGTTACCGAAAAAGAATCCTAAATCTTCTCGTGGGAAGACCTTTACATACCCTGTATTTACAGTCAATTTGACCACGTTATTTAAATATTCATATAAAAACAAGGATTCGATTTCTCTGTTTACTTTTCTTCAACCTAGGATCATTTTCCTCGATGTTGTTCTACAGTGCCAGCGTACGTTTTTCTGCCAGCTTTTTTTTCACTCCGGTAACACCGTTCGCGTTGAAAACGTCCCCGTCTCCCCCGTTCCCCGTCCTTCCCCGTTCCGCGGTAACTAAACGCCCACAGAAGTGATTAAAAACAGCGAAACGGTTAAACGAGGAATCCTGGAACCGACGAATCTCAACTTATCCGATTTACCGTGGGGCTTCCTCAATTATGGATAACATCAACCCAGAGGGTTCAGGGGGGGGAGTGAAATGAAACGCGGCTGCGTAATATAGAACGGTGGCTCGTTGGGCCGATTTATATTAGGATCGTGGGGAGCCGAAAATGGTTTATTTGCCTTACAGGAATGGAGGGATCCCGACCCGACGAAAGCTTAACTCGTAGCGGTTATATATCATCCTCTGGCCAGTGGAGCTTTCCTCCAGTTCGTCGTAACTTTCGCCCTGGTTGTTTTATAAAAAAAAAAGAAAAAAAGAAGGAGAGCTTTACGAGTCTGGATATTAGATACCCGAGAGTTCGACCCTTCTCCGCCCCGTTCGCATGATCGTGGGTACGTCTCAGGTTCCCGTTTCATGGGATACCGTCGATCATGGGTTTCCGGTTATAATCCACGTAACTCGCGGCTTTGCTTAAGACCCGGTTATAATTTTGCCCGGCGTCAAACCCTGCGAACTGCTGTCGCATTCCCATGTAAGGGGAGTCCAACCCCGATTCCGCAGTGTCGGTATTACGCGGGTTGTGTAACGGAAACCTACTGTTTCGACGTAATGCCTCCGAGCGATGAATTTCAAGATTCAGGGTATCGACGTAACCCCTAGCCGAACGGTATCGCTGTCCGTATCCCTGGCCCGATGAAATTGCATCGGTGCGGGATCGCGATTATTCGAATATTCGGAGGGGAATAATCAGAGGAAGATTGGAGGAAGCTGAGTGGAAGTTGAATTAAATGTTAACGTAAGGATGCGTGTTATCGGCTTTATTAGAGCGATATTGGATAATCGAGCTACCGTTAAATACTCATAGAGCCATATTCAACTTCGAATTACGTACAATTACAATTATTTCTTCGATTAATTAAACACATTCCAAATTTCATAAGGTTTTACAGAAACCATTAATCAACCACTTATTCTCACTTTCATCCATTATATCGAAATTCATTTCTGTTCAAGCATTCTAATTAATTTTAGTAAAATGACTTCATTTATTAAAGCGTTACTTCACTAATAGAAATCTGATAGGAATTCTACGCAATCCGGGTATTAAAGACTACTCTAAGATAGTATATTTTCCACAATTTTTCTCAATTAATTAACGTTTCGCGAATAGTTACCGAGAATCCAGGTCAGGTATCGAAACGTTTAGCGTTCGATATAATAAAAAAAGTTTCACTCGTCTGATTTCGAAAAATAAACAAACATCCCTGGCATTCGAATTCCATTTTGCGAGAATGTTAAGCATTTCAACGGTGGAAAATACGAGCACAGGAAAAATTCGACGAGCAGTCCCGGGTTTCTGTTCGACGTTGGAAAATTTGCTGCCTATATATTTTGTATCCCCTCTGGGAAACAAGTGCACGGTGGAAACGCGCAACTCTGCAAACAAAACAAACAATGGGAACGATTTCAAGGAGAGGCCAACGTTCTCTATGACCAAACAAAATACGAGTTCCTCTACGTCAAATCGATAATAGGCGCCGAAAGCCGGCGCATCCGGTGTCGATGTCGTACTGGAGCTTCAAAAAGAGCAGAAATTATGATACCGCTCGCGTTACACGGGGTGTCGTTGATAGAGGCCATCTGAATTTCTCCCTTGTTTTTTTTTTTTGGTGATATGAAAATTCTTCATGGCGTGAAGGTCACGATGAATTTAGAAGAGAAATGTCGTGGAAGATAATTAAATTCCTTGAGGACTGAGTCACGACTGAATGTTCATGCTGAAAATTGTCAGTTTGAAATCTTATTGGAATCTAAAAATGAGATAATTGCAGAATATAGTGAAATTTTGAAAGATTTAAAAAAAATGTTATTGAAAACATTTTCACTATTAATGGAAACTCTTTCCGTACGTATCTTTCAGTTTACGACAAATAAGCATGATCCTTCTCGTTGCTTTACTTAGAAACCATCAAACAATTCTTAAACAATTGCAATTTTTAAATCGTAGAAAACAAGGAAGATATTCAGGTGTCCTCCACTAGTAGGATCTCCCTGTATAGCGGACGAGCGGCAGCGTTTCGAAAAGCGCGTTTATTTTGCAATAGTCGTAGATAAATATTCACGGCACGGTTTATCCTCGCGGCAGGACCCGGTTACAATGCGCTATGGAGCCCGTATTCGCGTAACACGCGAGATAATGGACCGACGCGTATAACCACCACGTTGGCTACGTGAGATGCGATTTATATGAATCATAAATAGGCGCGTGATGTCCGTTGACCATAATTTCGACCCTTTCGTGTCTCGGATGGTGGCGGTAGTTTTTTTCCCCTTGCCCGCCTCCCGCCGTGGGAAAAAAGCGAACGGAACAGCCAGACAGCGAGAAATTCGTGTTTTATGCTGCTTTCAGCTTCGGCCCGCGCGAAGCGATCATTAAGGGAGTAAGTGGAAAAAATGGCCAGGCACAGATAGAAGCGTCCGTAAATCTCTCGACGTTACCATAGATAACGGTTCAGAAGTAGCATTGAAATGGGACATGCGCCGCCAGGTGTACCGTGTTTCTGTGCTATCAGGAAATTCGCGATTGCAGGGTGATTCGATTATTTTTAAAATTATCGTCTCTTGCAGTTTATCTATTTGAAGACGTGTTTTTAACCGACTTTAGAAAAGGAGGAGGTTATCAATTTTTTGGTCTTGTTAAAATATAATATAGCAATTCAATGAAATATTTAAGTTACTGTATCAAAGTACTGTGGCATAATACTGATAAAAGATTTAAAAATCTGCATTTCTTCAGCAGTTGACATGTACAGAAACTCTTGTGATAGGAGAGGGTTAATTACGTATCTGTGAGGCAAGATGGCGCGTTACTGTTACTAGGGGTACTTATTGAGCGGATAAGGGATGAAATGATGAAATAAAACGAGGAATATAGCGGGAATGCGATAACGAATCCTAGCCCTTTCCACGGCACTTACAAAAGAATGACTCTCTGGACAAAGAACGAGAAGTGAGGCGCCTCGTTTTCCGGACTGTTCATTAACTGTCGGTGAATTATTCAGCGAAGGGGCTCGTAAAGGACTTCCGATTTGCGTATCTGGCGCAAAGAGATGGCCACGGCATCGCCATCGTTCTTTCGAGAGACGATCCTTCTTACATGCCAGGAAATTCGTTCCTCGATAGCAAGGATGCTTCGACGTCGAAACGGTGGACCGTTAGTCACGGTTCAACCTATCGTTTACTCTCTTTGCAGTCAGACATTTTATTTGAGTTACAGATAATCAATGAACATATAAAACAATGATTTATCAGTGAGTAGTTACAAATAACATTGTCCTGGTCTAGCTTAGGACATTGTTGGAATGAAAAATGAGGAACTTTTGAACGATATGAGATAATCTCAAAATTCTTGGGGGAGTTTATGGATAAATAATTCTTGAAAATGGGAAAAATATAGAGAAATGGATCAAGACGTTTAATGATCTGAAGAAAATACATCATTTTTGGGAATTTAATCGCGGATTTCTCAAAGTCAGTAAGTTTTAAATTACTTCTTCAGTTCGATTAGATTTAATTAGATATGGCAGCTTAAAAGTTTAGTGTGTCAGGAGAACAATTATTCTTCTATTTACACTAGAGAATATATGGAGGAGCAGATGAATAAACAAGCGTCGAGTAAGAGTTTCCGCGCGTTGGAATTGAGATGAATTGGAAAAGTTATTCTAATTTGGAAATTGAATAGAACTGAGTCGAGTTTAACGTCTACTGAATTGATTTGAATATTCATGGGGGACAGGATTTACCAGCTCAAACTTTTATTAGATTCGTTGGAGTTTCTGTTACCATGTTGTTTGAAAAATTAATGAAAAGCAAATCGGTGAAAGAAATCGAATCTGTACGCTCATAATTTTTCTCCTTTCTAAATGACATTTAAAGTCAACTATTGACATTTATATTAAAAATAAATCGATCATACTATTCGATATACGTAATCTTTCGTTTTATAGCCTTTTCCTGGCGATTTATCACATACTTCTACAAATTACATTTGTATTTGTAATTACAATTTCACTTTCGAAGACAGCGAACTCTTTCCATTCGATAGAACTGTTTTTACCAAAACGCCGATGTTTTCATCGAATTCTCCCAGATTGAATGTGACAGATGGCGAGTGTTCTGTCCGTGACGAAGCAGCTGTTAGTTTCCAGTTATTTTGCAGCAAGCTGTTCATCTCAAGCGTTCGAAAACTTTTTAATAAAGGACCAAATTGACGACAACACTTCAGGAAGAAATATCTAAAGAGCAATTCCTTTTCCTTTCACTGTAGCCCCGCCGTTCTTCGCGTTCCTTAATTTATTTTCTCCGGAAACTTGTTCACGTTATTGGAACCTTTCTCTTAAGTACTCTTCCCCGTCGACTTTCAATGGAGCTCTATGGTAAGTTTACCATTGCTGTAAACAAAACGCAGCGCATTTGTACATCGGTCCTCGGATTTTAAGTAGCACGAACTTGGAAACCATGGATGCCAATTAAATGCAAAAAAAGCAATTAAATGCAAGGGTAGATAAATTGTTATTTGCAATATTTTAATTTCGATGCTTTTTATATGTGTCTTGTTTGTAACGGTGTTTGTTAATTATAATAAAATGGAGAACTTGGTTATTTGTATTTCATAAGTGGTCGAACTGTTAAAATTAAATTATTCCATTTGAAACTATAATTCCTGTCTTACACTTGTCAGCTTATTGCTCCAATTTAGAGAAAGTAGAGTCCATAGTTCTCCCTTGAGTGCTTGTAAATATGTATTAGTCATACGATCCTAAACCATGTCGTTGATAAGTGCAACGCTATGGGGTGGTTGGCCGAGACAACAGTAAAAGCAAGCTCATGCATGGCGTCTGCTCGTAAAATCGGAAGACCTTACAGGCGCGAAGAACGGGAATGAATGTTCACATGATCTGAAATTTATAGAAGGATGTAAGGATATTCGACTTGCCAACCAACATTCTGCGATGCCTTTCACTGGATTATTAAAACAGCTCGAATGATAACGAAGACTGTTTTTTAGTACAGTAGCAACGTTGTATTCGAATCTATTTGCTTTTAAGCGATTATAGGACAGTAGAAAATCACTGCCTTTTACGCAACACACATGCACAATCGATTCCGCTATTCCTCGACTTTTCCGAACGAATGGAAACGCATCTATGGAGTCGACGAATATTTATGGTGTTCAGTCTTTGTCACAGCCCTTTCTGTCATCCGGAGCGCATGGAAAACGATTTCACAATGCCGTGAATCCTTTAAGCTTCAGTCAAATGCCTTTTCAATATGCGCTTGACAGCAGACGCGAGTCCATTTCTGCGACCAGCGTGGGATATAAGGCAAGAATAACTATCGTCGGTTCTATGTACAATTTCAGGGCATTCGCTTAAAATTCACGATATCGAATAAGTCCATAGAAACGTATCGTACACGTGGCTATCAATTTTTCATTGCTATTAACAGGGAATAAATTGCTCTAAATGATTAAACCTGTCGTGCTTGAGATATCGTATTCAATCCGAACCAATTTTGAACAATTTCCATTTTTATAGGAGTATTATAAAGTCCTTCTTTTAATTCTTTCATTCAAATCAAATTTTCGATCAATTTTCTGCCATTTTCATTCATCTGTGATAAAACGGACTGATGCGCATTAAAAAAAAGTGATCACCGTAGGTATAGAGACAGAAAAGGGATTAAAAGTGAGCACTTGAAACGGAAATATGAATGCAAACGCAATTGAAATATGAATGTTCTATGAAAGTCAAATAAAATCGTTTCTATTGTATGTTTCACATGGACTTGGACACGTGTATAATCCGCGATATTCAACAGATATGATCGCAAAACCGAATAATATCTATTTCACTGCTCTTTCCATGCATCGTCTTCCATTCAGAAAGGTGTGGCAAACCTGTCACGATAAAAAATTGAAAATTTCTTTGTTGAATTGTTTCGGGAGTTTCTCGTAGTATTTATAGAGTGTATGGTTGGTTCGTGGGATAGCTATAGGGATAGAAAAAGTCTAAAAATAGCATCGTACAAAAATCAAATTTATCGCTCGAGTACTTTGTGCTCACTGATTCGAGTCTCACAGTGGGTTCGTTTCCACTTCGCTTTGTCTGACCATACATTTATCGACGCCACACGTAGCTTTATTTCAAGATACTGCGGGCACCGGCATCGTCGCTCGTTCTGGCACACACACGCAAACCGCAAACACGTTTACGGGAAACAACGTGGTCCCTGATGATAATTTATGTGGAGATGTGCAATCGTCGGAGGAACTTTCGAAAGATTTATCTTTCCGGAAATCTCCTACGTGATTCTTATTTTCACGACGCGCCAAATAAAGACTGAACTAGCTCGTGATATACTGTATTAGGACAAAGTTGGGTTCAAACGTTCGAAGCAAATGTTCCTTGCGCTTGGCGACTTTTTAGTAAATTCGATCACTTATATTTTTGCTATCTTTTTATGTAACTTCTTTATTTGGACTAAATTATTTAAAGGAGAACAATAATGCAGCTTTGATGTCAATGATTAGTAGATTTTATTTGTCAAATAAAACGAAGATTTTATTCTGAATAAACATGTCTCCAATCCCCTGACTGAAGAGCACGTTAAAGAAGATATTTTTTCTCGCGAACAACGATAACGTTCCTCTCAATAAAATCGTGGTTTCGTATCGCGATTCGTCAACCCAATTAAAAATTTCATTATAAATGGATAGATGGTTATAAAATAATTTCTTTCCGCTGCCGGTTCTCATACGCTCGTATTTTTCTTTATAACGCTCCTCGAGCGTCGCGGTATTTCCGCTGAAACTCCACTTTCCTTTATTTTTTAATGCACAGAGATGGAGCAACTCTCCTGGCCGTTGCTTTCGCTGTTTATACGCTCACGGATCCGCGTATTAACGTAAACAATGTGACCAACTCATAATTTATATCTCGACCGCAATCGCTGGTGGACGAAGTATTCGAAACGTTTTGGCGTTCCGCGGCGCCGTGCCGGGCTGTTCCGTCCTCGTCCCACGTTTTCGGACCGCGATTGTTCACCCCGAAAGTGTATTCTCGCGTAAAAAGTTCCCACGAGGGCGACATTAATTCCGCGCCGGTGTAACGAGTTCGTGTAAACGCGCGGAAATTACTTCCGTGCCGTCGTTATCCAAATCTCACCGCTCCGGTCACTCCTTATCAGGCGTGCTCGTCTGTTTCCCTATTTACGGAAGAACGCCTGTCCGTGACTCTATGTAGGAACATCAATTTCACTAATTAACAGGGACGGTTTCCTTTGCTGCATCATTGTTGGGAGTACACTACGAATTAAATTTAATTTAACCAACCGTGTCAGAAACGTGGATTCGCAAGACGCGGGGAGACACGTTCCCTGCTTGGTCGGAATAATATTCAAAATCGCTGTAGAAAGCCACGTACTGTGTATCGCACCTGTTTGGGTTTGAACAGCGATCGTATACAGGGACTGGACAAAATAATACGAGCGTCTACAGTTTGGATTATCTGCTTTCGAGTGGAGAACTTGGAAGTGGTTGCGTAATAATTTGGGTGGTTGTACCTTTGTATTCGAGTGGATTAAGCCCCATGGGTATCTGGGATGGTAGTTTTACTGCCATTGAGCACTTGGTTGATGAGTATCAGTGCCGTTCAACCTGGTGTACGTACACTGCCGTTCAAAAGTATGCGGTTACTTGACATTTTTAACGAATTTGTGGTGTACGATGTATATTATTATCGTTATGCGATTTTAATTGGAAACTGCTATAACGAGTATGAATTTAATGTATGGTAGCAGTATTCCTTTGAACGGTAGTGCACGAACCGTTTAGAGGTGGTGCAAGAAACTTGAATGTATATATTAAGATTATTCAGTTTTATTGTCCAACTATAACAAAAAGGAAAGATATGTATAATTATTTTTATCGTTTGTTATTCATCGTCAATGCAGTTAACTAACGTTAATGAAAAATTCGTACGGCTCGAAAAGGTACTAGAGCCGTCTACGACCGATAACGATTGCGCAGGAGGTATAAACTACCCGGGAGATTTCGTTTTTCTCGCCCAACGTTTACATACGTGCGCGTAGTTTGGGCGCAGCAGCTGCCCTATCTCACCGAAATAAAGCACGAGCTTGATTCAATGTGAATCTGGGGGAGGGTTGAATAGAGATAAAGAGTAGGGTAGGGCTGTGCAGGGCAGACGGACAAGCACGCGCGGCCACGATTTAACTGCTGAAATCCGGTTATAAATAAAACGTCGCGGTTTCCACGCGTATCGCGTCTGTACTCTGCCCCTCGGCACGTCGTAATTCCTGTCACACGGTTCAAGTGAACGTTCGCGAATATTTAATGGCGTTATTCTGGTAAGTGGAAGACAGTGGTTTGATAATAAACAAACGAATGATCGTTTTCTAGGAATCTCTTTTGTATATAGATTGAATTCTTTAGCTCCAGGTTAGCTGTTAATTAGCTGTTAATTAACATTGATACGTGTTGAGTCGTCAGAATTGTGACAGATTAAGGAACCTGGTGTGGGTATAGATCATGTCTTTGAGTGATTGAACCAACCCAACGACACGTCCGTTAACACTGATACGTGTCATTTTGCGAAACAATGGCTCGACATCGATCAAATGATGACGGTTTTCCGATAAGGAACCTGATCGTGAACTGATCGTGTCTTTCGAGTGTTTAGGCCAACACAGTGTTCGTTAACACACTGTCTCCTCCTTCCTTAAACTGATCGCTTTCCAGAAGGCAAGTCCTTGTAGTCGCTTCTATTTTCTCACGCTTAATTCGCTAAGCACTTCTAACTACGTTCTTCCCTGTTGGAAAGGGAAGTACGCCTCTATTTTCTCGAAGGTCGCGCGCATTCGTCCCCAGCATTCCCAACTACGTAACCCGAAACAAAAGACCAAGACAAGGGAGGTTCACGGTAGCGCGGGAAGAACCCACTCGAATTGCTCCGAAGGATAAACAGTCGGCGAAAACGGCTAGCTTTGTCTCGCGGGCTGGCTCCGCAGTTGCTTCGTTCCTTTCAGCGTTGCTGATTACATGCCTACCGAGGAAGCCAACAAGGTGGCGGTCCGGCAGGATTAATCTTGGCAGACCCGTTACGCCCAAGAGCCTCATCAGGTGGATTATACGTGCCAGCGATGGTTTTTCCTTCCTCTTCTTCTATTTACTGCGAATCTCGTGGCGTAAGCTGAAACTGGAGGTAGATGAGGACGCGAGGACTTGTACACGTAGACAGACGGACCGTGAAACGCTGTTGTACGGGCAGAGGTGGGCGGAAGAACGGCAACTCGAGGAATGGTAGCCGGTTGACGCTCGAAAGGGAAGCTAAATCAGCGCGGATTCCCCGCGGCGAGTGCCAAAATAACAAAGCCATTGTTCGTTAATCGCCGGTCCGCGAGCAACGAATGCAGCGATTTTAGGCGGAGTAACCATTGTACCTACGGAACTTTCAGCGAGACTATTTCTGAATGCTGTTTTTTCCTTTCGTCGTTCGCGCGAACAAAGAGTACGTCCCTGTTGTCTGCATACGTTTAAGACCGCGACAGAAGGTGTTCTCTTCTGGAACGAGAACGTACGTGCTGTTGGGGAAATAGACAAGAGGTTATGATGTTGTTGCTTTAAAATTAAAAAATGACAGGCTTCACGTTAAGATTATTTCTTAACGTATCTAGATGGTAATAAGATCAATTTGTGTGGAATAAATTGTCAAGCTTTGCAGCTCGTTCGAATGAATCTCTGTGTGAATGGTTTTTCATGTATTCTTAATTTGGAAACTGGAAACTGTTTAATGTTTGCTGTGATAATAGATTGACTGTACTTGAACGACCATTGTATTGCAGGTTCTCTGCCCCTCATAAACAAATGTTTTCTAAATATTTTACTTTAAATACCGAGAATATTTTCAAATGGATTCTTAAACCATACCTGTTAATCTCCTGTTTTTTTATCTTCTGTTGATTTGCATTTGCTATCTGAATGTTCACGTTTAGAAACCAGTTCCACAATTCTGTGCAAATTTTTCGCTTCAATGGAAGCTAGCATCGCCATCGGTGCAGAAAGATGAATCTGTATAGCGAGAAAACAGTGGAAAATATTATTATTCAACGTTAAAAGCGGCTTTAGGCAGAGCGAGACCCTCAAAGCGCTTTTCCACCGTGGATGAGAAAATACGTTGAATGGAAAGATAGGTGTGATGTACCGCAGCGGCGTGATACAGCCGAGGTTTACATTGTCGCGCTGTTATTTACTTGATGAAGTGCCACGCTCGCCAGGACGTTGACCGAAACTGGTCGAAGCGTGCCAATTCCGTGGCCCAAATCGACCCTGCTGTATTCAAAGACACGAATGATGCACAGACACTTTGGAGTTGGACCAAAATTTCACCAGGCGAAAACCCATCGACGGCGAGGGGACTGACGAGGGAAGCACTCAGCGTGTCCGCCATCGATGTAAATCCACCTTTGCTAAATGGTAGAATATCCTCGTTTTTATGTGTTTGATATTAGGTTTAATGTGAACATAGGCTTAGAATTGTATTAAAAATGTATGTATAATATTTGTATTTTAATTAACACATTCGCGATCGCTGACGTAAGTTCACGTCAGTTCAAATTCCATTCCTGGTTATGAAAAAATTATGAAAATATTTTTATTTTACACACTACATATTTACAACATTGATATTTCAAAACATATTTTGTAATTTTTATTTTCACCCTTACGATTCAAATTTTCAATGTTCAGCTTCAGAATTTTATTATTGTTGCCGGTATACCCGCTGTTAGAAACCTAAAATATCATAATGAAATGTGTTAAAATACATTTTGAAAAGTCTTTAACACTATGACGCTTATATAATTTTAATTTCTGATTTTTTGTATATTTGATCAAAGAATTCCTGACTTCATTTAAAGCAAGTTCAAAGTTGAATTAAATTTTTTCATATTTTATACTTCAATGCTCGGGAATCGTATAGCTCGCTATCAATCAGTATTTGTGATTCAGATTCATTAGAATCTTTCTCTAGTTCAGATTGATTTCGCCAGTCGTCGAACCTTGTAATAAAGCGTTAGAAGTTTTGTTCCACCTCGTCGCGTTGAAGCAACGACAGCACAGTTGACACAACGGCGAATGATGAATGGTCGAACTGGGAGTATTTCAATCGACCAGAGACAAATCCAACGAATATTGTGCAGGAACTCGAAAGACATAAAACATTTCCTCGCGGAAGTCTTTTTTTCAGGGTGTCTGGTAGGACTCCCAGTTGAATGAAGTGAGTTACGCCAGAGGCTCTCAAACTTCACCTTCCCGCATCATCCTTCAATGAACGAAAGTTTTAGTATACTCTCGATATTACAAAAACAGCTGCATTTAAATTTTCACAATTTTTATCGAATTTGACTATTTCATATTCATTTAGTCGCATGAATATTCGCACCCTCCGTATCTATTGAAGAAATTTGTTTAAATTAAATGATAGGTTTGAAATAATTTAAATTTGATATATTTTAAATAATAGAGTTTTTCTTCACATAATATTAAAAGTATCCGTATTAATTTAACTGACGTCACTTTACCGTTGTTCATAGACACAGAAGCTACAAATGTTTCAAACCACTCAAATTGGAATTTCAACATTAACGACGTAATCGTGCAGATTAAATTTGACTTAGCGATGCTGCTTCTCAGCAATTTAATGAATCAACGTTTACCAATTAAATGCTTTCGGTAGATCCCAGTTTGAGAAACGCTGAGGTTACGCAAGGCTGTCCCGCGCCGATTTTCTGTGTTTCCTATTCCACTGGTACGCTTCCGCTCGTTTGCGTTCGCAGCCCTGTATTGGTGTTCGCGAACACCACCGACACTCTCGCGCTGGAATCGACGCGGAAGAATATTATGAGAGGAGCAAGAGGTGACGCAGTGGCGTTGACCTACGTGTAGGTTTTACGCGACAGCGGCTGCGACATCTTGGCTTTTTTACGAGCTTTTCCAGGAGCGTTGCTCCCATTCACCGAATCACATTTTACGGTCTGTTCACATAATCAGGCGAATTCTTTCGCGAGCTGATGAAATGTTTTTTCAGATATCTGACTGATTCGGCAGTACATTGTTAATTATCATTGAATAAATTTCTATATGATTTATTCGATTAATAATTTATTTTTGAAGCAAAAATATGTATCCCGTATCTTCGATTGTATAGTTCGAACTTTTTGCAATCGTATAAGATGAAAGGAAATAAAGAAATATATATAAAGGAATTTAGAATATTTATATCGAAGAACACTCCGATGCAAAATTTTGTTAACGCAATATTCAACCTGTAATTTGTACTGCAAACACGTCGAATCGACTGCTGTTTATTGTTTATTCCTAATTATAACTGTTTATGTAACCGAGGATTCAGCCCATCTCGTCTTGCATGGTTCTTAGCTTTGCAGTGGATAATGCCAACGCTGACTCCGGCGTGTCTGTGTCTTACCGTCCGCATCTACTTCTGCCGTAGACGGAATACGGAGCGGATAAGTAGAAATTCGGCACGGTTGATTTCCCAGCGTAGCATAATTTACATATTCAGCGAGATTTAGGTTCGACGCGTTAATAAATTAACGGCGGTATATCGACGTTTCGTGGATACTGAGTTCAGTATTTACCCTTAAACTAAATTTTCAGCGAACAGAGTCGACCCCATTAATTGCCGACGGCGATATATTTCGGTGCTCGATAAACGCTCGCTCGCTCGCAAGCTCATAAAAGAGGACTTTACCGCGCGTGACCGTGTACAAATCGCACGATAAATAGTCGTCGCCCTACCGACTGCGAATTCATAATTGGATCACTTAATGTGTTTATATAATTGCGACGTATTTGTAAGTAGGAACGTTGTTAAATTAACGGGGGGCGTGATTAAGCGAAAATATTGTCCTTTTAGCTACGATTCGCTTTGTATGATTATCCGGGTCATGTCGCGAATTCGTAATTGAGAATCATTAGTATTCGAGAAACGTTGGAAATCATTTTTAATGTATTTCAATGAAGAAATTGTTGCCTTGATCATTAACAAAGTTTAATACTGTCTTTTATGAGCAAGCTTTATTTCTATATTTTCACATAGATATCAATAAATTATCAAGAAACTGTTCCCCAAGCACAAATCCAATTTCATACTCATTCAAAAAATGTCCTATTGTTTCAACTTTTGAATATGAATAGCTAGAGCTATAGTACGACGATCATTTGTAAGTTTTATTTAAAAACGAGACTATGATAATCATTCGACGTCGTTTTATTCTTCCACTGATGTTCGAGTTTATTGAACGACGCGATACTCCTGCTAAAACTTTGTCCCACACTGTTATTGAAGTCTTTTGGTACCAGACAGCGAATACAACTTCCTCGAGACTACGCAAAGTATGTTATTTCTCCCTCAAAGCTATCTGTTGTCGATGTTCCGTCAATACACCCTGTCTCCTCGAGACTTACATCTTTGATAGAGCATCGTTGACAAGCGGATTGATGGAAGGAAGTTTAATGAGATTTATAACAGTGGATATAGAGTGTGGCAGACCTTTGAAACACAAAAGAAGCATTCTGGGTCATCGTTAGACTCGAAACATGATAAGTTGTGTCTCGAGAGAACATGATCTTCGTGTTTGGTGTTCCCAGAATGTCCTCTGCCGAAATATCGGATACCATCGTCGGCACCTCACGAATGACAATTAATTTGTCACATGTTCAATTTTACTAGGAAGTACTTAAACATATGACAAAACATATTCTATCTACACTTGTGCAAAATTAGAAGGAAGCTTTTCAAAAGCTACAAAATGATACATACGACTTGCATATAAAGTAATTTCACTTCAAAAAATTGCACTAAGTGAAACAACATAAAAAAACGCACGAACTTTTGATTCACCCTAATAGATAGTAACAGCATATATCTTGTCATATATTGAATGACTTCATACAACCACAATGGGGATGAAGGGGTTAGATCTAACGCAAACCTACTTGTGTTATTATAGAACCATGTTTCGTTCAGCCAACGCGAAGACGTTGTCTACGAAGATAACGAACTGTTGTATACCTAGAGCAGATCGGATCTACCTATTGTCCCTTTCAGTATCACGTATGCAGTGTCCCAGCGTGTACAATAACAACTACACGCCCGGAATATATTCGAGCTTGTGGACTCAGTACCGTTGAGGATTATGAAAAGTATACCATGGAAACAGGAACAGGAACGTAAGCACTGTGCGGGATTAAATCGAGCGTGTGAGACATCAGAAAATCCGTGAAACGATAATGGACGCTGGAAATGATCGTTAGGAAAAGGAAAAGAGGAAAATGCGAGATTTTCCGTAAACAAAATTTGCGCGACGAGATTAATTCGAACTCCTCTGAAAATTAATACGGTCATATAAAAATAGACTTAAGTTCAAAGAATTATGTTGAATAGTTACTTAAAGTATTACTTATAAAATACTTGAGGAATAATTACATCTATCTTGATTTTTCATGACATATTCATTTACTTTACAAATTATTCTTTTGTAAGTTTTTGTGGTTATCAGATTCCAATAATTTTTATTACTTCTATCACACGACAGTTTAATTATGACTTTGGTATTGGGACGAGCGAACTTAAAATCCCGGGCGACCGGCTCCAGTTTTTCAAGGTATGGCTAAATAAAAAAAGTACCGAAAACCTGTTGCTTAAATATAAGAAATAATGAACAAAATTAAGATAATAAGAACAAAGGATGTTATGTAAAAGAAAAGGTACACGATAAGTACAATATGGGCGATTGATGAATAATCAATTTCACACGTGCATTTCTCTATTCAAGCATGCATTAACCCGAAGATACTTCCGCGGAGTCCGTACTTCTTTGAATCCAGCCAGATTTCGACTAACTGTACGCGAAGTGCAATGAATGACTGGCAGATTGAAAAGACTTCTTTGAAGCAACGCAAAATGTTCCTTCGCCGTTATTGATCTCTTCTGCGATATCACGGTTCGGCAAATTTACTCATGGCGTTCCTGTCATCTTGTCGGTCGCGTTTCTCATTGGCTTTCATCAACTTTGAAATCGTGTCAGCCGCGTACCGGTGTACCCTCCTTTCATTCTCCCGTCTGGCTGGGCTCCGGCTGTCATTTACGTCGGTACTTCTAATTAATCAGGAGACACTTTACCTACTTCTTCCCGCCCGGATATCGCTATCCGCTTTGATTCCGTTATGTTTCAGCATGCTGGCGTGTCGCATGATCCGCGGTTCAATTGCTCTCCCAGCAACGAGGACCCGCGTAATTACTATGTAGTTACAGTTCCGAAGGCGGACACACTCGTTTCGGATTCAATACCAGAAATTTCCGTTTTCCCTATTCGTAAATTAATTCTGGGCAAATAATTAGCGAGCCCGTCTGTCCGTGGTGGCGCGTTCGAGCCCCCGATACGTTCTGTCCACGATGGGAAAATTAAATTTCAAATTGTTCGCCCGTTTAAACCCCTCCCGTGACGCTTAATTCCGGCGATCTTTGTCGATGCGATTTCGGCGTTGCTTTTAATTAATATCGCACGATTGTGTTCCGTTTCCGGGGCGGATTGCAATTTTTGTCCCATTATTTTCGGCCGTTTAATCCTGCTGCGCAGGCGATAGCTTAGAGGGTTGATTAATGGAACCAGTAATTGGATACTTATCAAAGATTCTTTATGACTTCTCTTTATTTTTTAATGGAGGAAGGAACTGGATTGAAATGGAAATCGGTGGATATTTTTGGAGGCGTATGAATGTAGTATCCGCGCCTCCCATAGCCAACAATAAGGAGTCAAATAAGAACACGAAACATAGGCTACGGGATTGGTCGCGTAGGTAAAGCGGTCGACTGTGGCTCCGAGGATCGTGGATTCGAATCCCCGTGCCTTATTTTTCATATAGACTTCTACATGAATGATTATGCAAATCCATTATACACAAAGATATAGAAGTAGATAAGTAATACGTACAGGAGTAGTGTGAATAGGCCCAAAATGGAGTAGGATCATACTTAAAATATTGGACTGTCTGGAAAATCCATGTCGATTTTTGGTAGGTGGTACAGTTCTGAATATATCGGATATTTTCTTTAATTTAACCATGTTAGTTCCTGCGTTCTTTATTTTACATAGCGAAAGAGCAGCTAACGCTTCGAAATGATTGCAACCGGGTTGACCAAGCGTTCGTTAGTCAGGACAATGGCGGTCCCGTCGTATTTAGAAACTGTCCTGGAAGATCTATTCGAGTTTCTATCGGCTCGCTGGGCATGCACAGAACGCGTACGGTCAACGCTTGGATCTAATTGCGACGACCAGAACACTACCAAAATGGAATCGTCCACAGAATGCGTTATCAGGTCCCGGGATTTTCACGCAACGTTCTGCTGGACGTTAACCGTTGCGGACAGATGGTCAATTTTCCTTTTGTTATTCGTCCGGTGCTATTTTTGACTGCTTAGTGAATTACCCGCCAACGCTGTAATGAACTGCACGGCGGTAAAGCATTGAGGCGATTTAGTAATTTCAATTTCAGAACACCGAAAATCGACGTGCATAAATTCACGCTGTATTGCTTGAAATTAAAGAGCGGCCATTGCCGAACCACCACGATAAATCGCGCATCGTTTCGCTTGGGCAAAAATCGAATGTAACAAATTTGCGAGTACCGTTACTTCATGCAAATGCGTTGGTAAATAAAGGACGAGTTGCCTAACGCTGTGCACTGGTCGATATTTGAAATAATTGTGCAGTGGAACGTGTGGATAAAAATTGACAGGCCCTATTTTGGTTTGGAGGACAGATATTTTAAAGAGTGTAGGTTTATGCTTCTATTTTCTTTAATAAAGAAGGCCTGCCATGCTTAAACAATTTTGATTCCACGACACACGTTTTCTTACTTTGTACAATTTTGAATTCTTGAACTGGAAAATGATTTTGAAGGTATGTATCGCAAAATATGGTCACGATGCTTCCAAGAGATAACAGGACTAAAAATCTGTGAAACAATTGAATTCGGTTTCGCACGGCATCAATGAAAACCGATTTTTTGTTTTTACATTTCGGTGGGAAAATAATTACTTCGCCCCAGCGGTCCGCGAATTTTCAGGAATCCAAGCCCAACAAAACGCAATCCTCATTGATTAAAAGTTCACCATAACCGAACAAGTTGAAAAATTCTACTTGAAATGATTGAAACGACGCAGAGCCTCTAACAATTTCGCGAATTCCAAATGGGACGCCATTGTTACGAACGATAATTTTGTGCACACGTTGCTAAAATTTAGATGAAAATGGAATGATTAGAAAATTCGTGCAGGTGAATGTTGTATCGCGACCAAAATAAGAACCTCCTAGCGACTATACAAAAAGAGTGCCTCGCATTATTAATCTTGTACCTTAGATTCAATCGATAGCTCACAAATCACCACGAAACACGCGGTGGCCGCGAGCGAAACCGGAACCCCATGCTTCACCAATTAATCGAGTTCCAGAAATATCGTGATAAATATTTCACGGCGAGTTAGATAGCAGCACGGCTAAGTTATCACAGGATACTTAATTCCGTTGCGGCGTGTAGGACGTGGCAAAGCGTACCTCGGTGATAAATCAAACGTAACGGTCGTAAGCAGCTTCCTGGAAAAATCTCGCCGTCGCGGTGCACTGGCCGCATCGAGAGTCGAGCTTTTTGCCTGGAAGATATATTTTTCCAATTTCCGAATGACGTTGCCCCTCGAGGTGGGAGCGAGGCGAAGATCTCGTCGCAATCGGATAATAGGAACCGCGTTTCTATATCCGCTGGTTGCTAAGAGTTAGCCATTAAAGCCGCGAGATCAAAGACCGCCGATCTGTCTTGGTTTTACCATGGCTGGTCGATGGTCGCGGCCAACGCTGGAAAAACTGAAATGAGATACTGGTGCGAGACGTTCCTGGGATATACTGACCGTCTATCGCTCGCAGACGTCCGCGCTTTTCCGGCCTGAGGATCCTTTCTCTTTTTACTAACCAGTAATTTCACGCGAAACGCTCTCTGGAAAATTCACTTTCCGTCTATGGCCGGCGTAGGCATGTATCGAATTCACGGAACGTTTAGCCGATAACAATCATGGCAACTGAGACGAGACGGGGTAAAAATCATTCGTGCACCGAGTAATGTGTACCTTCCACTTTAGGTAAATACGATTGGAAGTTGACAGACTGGGGGAAAAAAAGGTGCACTAAGTTTTCCAAAGGTGTTTTGGATTTAATTTTATTTAATAAATAATACTGATTAATCAATGGATACTGTTACTTCTTTATAGAAAAGTTTTAGTTATGATTAGTTTAGGTATAATTGATTGTTGAAAGCAATTAACGTTGAATTTTTGAACAGAAAATGGTAAAAAATATAAGTTGAAATGATTCACAGTCAATCCCATAAATATTCGTACCCTCTGTGTCTGTTGAAGAAGTTTGACTAAATTAAATAATAGTTTTGATAGTACCAAATGAATTTTTTATTGTAAATATGTATATAAATAAGCTAATACATGTATATATTTATATAAACATACATTTGGGAACATGAATTTTCGTTCAAATTATTTCAATAAATTACAATAATTTTGTATAAAGTATTATATCCTCTACTCATTACTTTAAATTCAACGACCAGTGACCTCGCCAAAAATTTTAAATAAAGTTGCTACATGAAGCTTGAATAAAATTTTCTAATTAATAGAAAAATCTGACAGAAATTTCTCTGATTATTCCAGCAATTTCAGAGCTCGCTCCGTCCTGGTTCACTCGCAATTTTCGTTTACTTTTCCAACGGGCTGCCATTGCCCGCGTCGTTACTGTTTCGAAGGTGGAAAGTGCGCTCCGTTTTACAAGGGGACTGGAAACATCTTCGTACGTGGATTTTATTTAGTTTGTCATCGGAGCGAGCGTAACGCCGGGTCGGGAAATTCGAAGTTTTCGGGAAAGACCGAAAAGTGCAAACCAAACAGCTTCCTTATTTGTCGGAGCGACGCCAGGTTTCCTTTACTAGTCAAAACATCGGAAAAATGTTGGAGAAACATTCGGCACGGGATGAGAAAATGGTCCGCTTGTTAAGTCGATAGCATAGTCAGGAAATTCAATTTTTAAAATCAACTTCTTGCGTGGAATTAAAATAAAAGGCTACCACTGTTATTCTTAGAAAACTTGGAATTCATTACTCATCATTTATGATCTGATTTTATTTGATGAAATTCAATAATTAAAAATGTCAATTTAAAAAATTTTTTTTTCTCTCATGCTTATAATAATTTAATCAAGGATTGTACACTGAGTATTTAATAAATATATCTAAATGTTTATGTTACAGCTCGTTACACTTTTAAAAATTATGTCGTACGTTTCTTGTCTCGGCAATAATAATTACAGCAGTCCCCAGTCCCTATTTTCAATCTTAAATAAAATACAACCCTTTGCATGTAACACAGCATCCATCATCATCTTCAGCGTACATCATCACAAAAATAAAAGGAGTGTTCAGCAAATACCCCTAGGAACGTTCTACAAATCTCGAAGCAACCCCAGGCTCATAAATAAGTATCCCCTGTTCCCCGACTTGCAATAGAATTATAATCTCACAAAAACCAAACGTGCTCTCTTTCTTGTGTCAATAAATCTCCTAGAACGATGTTGCACCCTTTCATTAAGACCTGGTCTTATGCTTTCAGTTACTACACAGCGACCTGGTAATAATTCCAGCACACGGTAACGTGGCATTCCCGAGTAGCCATCTACAGACATTTTTCTCTCGCCTTCTGACCACCCCCCCCCCCCCCACTATTGTGCATTATTCTCTTTCGTTTTTCCACTCTCTTACTTTATGCTTGCTTATTCGTCTGTTTATCTGTTCCCTTCGCGCCATCCGCTTCATTTCTCTGTTTACCTCCTTTTCGCGAGAACATTACCCAAGCTCTGCCGTTTGCAGTCGCGACAGAAGAAACGGTATGAGGTCGTCGCAGGGAGTAGTACGCAACTTATGACGGCCATCCGAAATACAACGCGAACGGGGTTGAATATTCTCGAGTGTTCGCGTTGAAACTCGTTCGCCTCGCTAACGTTGAAGGTCTCCGGCGAATACGGTAATCCTCGCTTGTTTGCTCACGGATTGGTCCACGGGTTTACGTACGTACGGGGAGGGGATCAGGTTTTATGTAGACGTCGACCTTGTTTATCTGGGACGAAGGCTGAGGTTGTACACGGAATGATTTTAGAAGTGAGCTAGGATAGAGTTTTGTTTCAATTGAGAAGAATCGTGGAGGAAAGTCTGCTTTTGTGAGCTCTGTTATATATATAATAGGAACGAATAGTTAGTGATGCGTAGAATCTTTTTTTTATTGACTAAGTTTCATGGATGTATTAATTCCTCGATCAGACCTGATTCAAACTATTAACTCTTTGCGGTACAGATTTTCTGATTTCAGTACAATTCTGTCGAGTCTCCCTCGACATAGAACAGCAAAGAATTAATAAATATCGATTTTTAGCATGTATGACAAGTATATCTCTAGATCATGTCTCATTTAATTTTAACAATCAGGTAGATCCTTGCTTGAAAATTCTTTAGCAATACTTTAAACAAAACCTTGTTGAAATTGTTTTTAATTGCACTTGGAAACATTTCAGAAGCGATTCAAATAAGTTATAACTGAAAATATTCGGGCAGGATCATATTTGCAGTTGTTTTCACCAGTAAATCTTATTAATCCATTGGTAACTGTGCGAACACAGTCTTGTTCAAACAATTTATAATTATATATTATTGGAATTCTTGGAAAACGAATTAAATAACGCGTAATACCGAATCGGTCTTTTTTTAATCGGATGAATTTCGCCGAACCATTGGCAATTGTCCAAACACGATCTTATTTGGATAAATGTGAGGCAATTAATAATTTCAATCTAGTGAACTATAAACTTCCTAAACCTAAATAGGAACCCAAATTTTTTTTCTTCGATCTAATAAAACAAATTTGTAAGAGAAACAACATAGCCACCCGTATCGATGATTAAAATAAAAATTACACTTTCACACTTAATTTAAGAAGTATCAAAACCTTCTTCGATAGTTAACAAAAACATGTACCAAATTTGAGACTCGCCTTTACCTTTTCTTTAAAAAATACTCAAAGGAGCGGCATTATTCGAGGCAGCAAAGTAAGAAGATCCCTGAAGGGGATGACAGACGAGCAGAGGCGGATGATTGTATATTGCTGTCGTCGCTAACCGACGGACGAATCGACTCGGTCCATTGGCAAATTCCTTCCTTGCGGTGGATGGTGCGGTTTCGCCGTAGTATCAGATGCAACCTCGTTTCTCCGGTGTCGTATACTTCGGGTGGCAAGTCGCTTCTGGGGCCGTAGAGCTTTGCTAGAATGGTAGATCGTAGAGGCAGAAGGTCGTGGCGATAAATTTCTGGGAATTGTAACGCTCGCCTCCTACTTTCACGACGCCATTGTGGAAAAGAACAGATAGAAGACCGCTTCCGCAGTAGGCCCTACCATATACCACGCTTATGTACCCAGACGCGAGCGTAGGAGAATTTAGAATGGGATAAACGAAAGATTAAACTATTTTCTCATACTGCTGGATTAGGATCTTGGTTTTAAATACGAAATCAGTCGTGAAGATGGTGAAACTGCGTGTAATAAGTATGAGACATAGTAGGGTGGACTGAGGATACTCAGAATTGAGTCTTCTCAGGATCTATTTGCGAGAACACCGGCTCAATTAAATGGATTAAAGGGGTTAGAAATTGTTTTGGAAATAGAACACTTTTATTGTTCAAATTAAACTACTTTCTCAACTTTCTTACTTTGTTGATTATAGTAGTGCAATTAAATGTAACGAATTCAGAATGATATCATCCTATTTCATTGATACAAAGCTTCGAGAAAGAATACTTATAATAAAATTATAATAACAATAAAATTTATATAATACATTTTCAGCCATCACCACGAAAGGAACCCCAATTGACGAACGAATGTAATTAGATTTGCAAAACTCAAATTCACCCCCACTCCCCAAGGACATATCAGACGAGCAATAAATTCTTCCGAACAATGACCCCCATTCTCCTATTCTCGCTCCATTGTAGAAAAGAACAAATAGAAGATCGTTTCCGCAGTAGGCCATGCCATGTACCACGGTTATGTACGTAGGCGCGAACGTAGGTGAACTTAGAGAGCGATAAAACAGTTCTCCGCAAAGGTGAGCACCGGGTTCGCCGTTAGAATTATTGTTGGAGGTCAATGAAGCATGGCTGGAAAGATATCGCACATTTTGATGCTTGGAAACTTGGCCAATTGGTCTCCCAGGTGTGCCGTATTCTTAGTTTGGATCTGGCGGTGTCTTTTGAACGCTTCCCTGAGAAATTTAGCGCTCAGTTGAGACTTAGACATTTATCTTTAGGTAAATGTAACTGCATCGAGTTTCAGTGAACACTTGGTGCACCCTCCTTTCGGTGAATAGTATTGTGCATCGTTTCCATGACTGTTGATCGAGTCGGGGAGCGTGGAACAATGTGTCGTTTCGGTTAACCGATTTGTGGGGATCACAGCTCGAAAATCGAAAGCATATTTTGCTTGTAAACAGGGAACCATCGTCGGAGATAAATGGTTACCGAAGGCACACCTGTGTTTACAAGTATTTGTTCACCCGCAGGCGCAATGCATGGTGTTTTGGTAATTCGTACCTGTATGCATAAGTGAATTCTATGGTAAAACTGATAAATTGCTTATAAGGGTATTCATTGCTAGAAATTAAATTAATAATAGGAATTGTTTGTTGCGTGTAACGAATAGAGTGAACGGCAATAGGGAACAGGTTGGTCGACTATAGAGGTATGAATTGTAGTCTTCGAAGAGACTAATGTATGAATTTGTACTCAGGCAAATTACAGGAGGAGAATTGAAATTGATTTACGATAGTGGCCATGGAAACCTTCCCCCAAAATGCAATTTATCGAATATATAGGATACGTCTGTGATCGTTTAATAATATACGAATAATATACGAATATGTACAATTTATTAGTTATTGAAGCTATGGGTGTCAGGCAAATAGCCCAGTAAATTTTGACTGCAAATTCAACGCAGTTGTAAATGTTCTCCAGCTTCAACGTATTGCTGAAACGTTTTATGTACATATTGCCGATCGAATAAAGCTCTGTTGGGCAATATTTGGCCGAACACAATCAGTATACACGCGTGGAATTGTTTCGACGTCGGTGTTGTCAGGCGACAATAGTTAAAGACAATGATTGACGAGTTTTTAATCAACGACCAACCGGGAGATATCGAATCGTAGTCTGAAGGCTCCGACCATTTCACTTGAAATTCCCTACTTATAAATTACTTATAAATTCTGTACATATTAAACGTTGTATATATAAATAGAGTATTTGTGAAATAGTATAAATACTATTTCATTATTCTATAGATTTAATAGACGTTCATAGGCGCGTGTCTTTCTCGCACCTACCTGGTCGCGACTGTTGGGTCAGGTAACCGAGTAATTATTGTCTGGAGAGGGAAATGCAATTTCCAAGCGAGTATCACGAGATAGCGAAGCTCGCGTGGACGGGCTGTTTTTGCCCTTTGACTCTTTCCCTTTTCTCCGCGCCACATTCCTCCACCTCATTCGCTCTCTTAATAAACTGGCCTTCTCTCATTCTCTCGTTTCACTGCTTCAAAGTCGACGCTATTCTACCGCAATGCCACTTTACTTCCACGACATTCTTCCAGATCCAGCGAACTGCGAAGTAGTCGCTTCGTTATCGCGTCTTAAATCAGTGCTCGGCTGTTGCTGTTGGTCGCCAAGAATCGCCGAGAACGAGAATCCAATTCATTTTTGTTCAGTTAAGTGCACGAAACAATGCCACTGGTTGTCGAAAGGAGCTGCTAATAGTTCAGGTCCCATTTCGGTGACCGTACAGAGTGTGCTTGAAGTCTGAATAAATAGGGAATGTCAGTGACCGTAAATATTTTTCTTTTATAAATTAAATGTGGTTGTGGCTTATTTTCTGTGTGTCTAAATCTTTGACAGAGAGGTTAAGGTGGTTGTAAAGATTTAGAATTTTTTATTTATTTAGAACGTTTTTATTTATTCATACCTTTTTTTTTAATTTTATAGTTATGCTTTCAAAATGATATTTTTTGGCTTGTTCGTCAAGCTTCCCTTTAACACGCCAAGAGGAAACTGAACGTTGCGTAAAACAAAGTGTCACGACGATCTTTGAGTACATTTTCAATTTTCAATTCCCTTTCTGGAATCGGTGAATACGTCCTGGTTCATTCCGCTGAATCCTCACAGTGCGATACCGTGTCCAACTTTCTTCATTCGAGCTGGATTTCTAGTTCAGACGGGTAGGAACACGATCCAATCTTTATTGGAAGGAAATTCCAGGGGATGGAACAAAGAAAAGTCGAGTCGCTGCAATATGTTGGCGATTCTAAGCCACCGTTGAAATACAATAAAAACGACGGGATCGCAAACCAGCGTCACGCCTGTGTGTGTGTACTATTTCTTTAAAGTCGCGTTATGGTTTTCTTTTTGTTTCCAGCGCGAGCACTTCCTGGCTCGCCTGTTTCTGACCGAGATGTTTTTCGTGCCTGGCGTGTTTGAATTTTCTTTCCAAGAGTTTGGAAAGCCGTCCAAGCCACCATCCGGCGAACGACAATTATCATACTTCTTCGAGCTTCCCGAAAACAAAGTACAGCCGTAGTGCTTCATTTTCGCAAGCGTCGGAAGAAAATAGTATTTCTTCCGGGACGGGAAGAAAAATTAACTTCATCTGCTGGACGATAATTTCGTCGTTATTCTGAAAATTCCACGGTCAGTTTTCCTTCTGGTTTGATATATATCGCGCTGGTTGCGGTCGTTCGTTAAGGCTGCTTTAATTGCTCCGTGAAAAATAGCTGCTCGCGAGCATTTTTTTTGTCGCGCGGGCAAAGGAGGTTAAAGTTGAACAAACTCGACTGTTTTCTGACGTTCGTTAACACGGAAGCGTCTGAGTGATACTAGTATTTATATTTTATGTTCTTAAAGATAGTAAAATGAAGGTGAAATACTTTCTGAAAGAGGTTGATGATTTAAATAGTTCCCAAATCTATGCAATAGAATATAGAATATTTTCGAAAGTATGCTCGAGTGGTTCCCATCAAACGAACGCTGAAGGGAACGAGATTTCTCTGTTCTCCGAAATGTTTGCCCACCTGGGCACGCAAAATTGCGGGACAGCGACCAAAGAGAATTACTGGGAGCAAGGCTATGTTAAATGATGCATTACCCAACATCTGATCTGATTTAGTGCCCTCAATCTCCACTGTTTACGTTAATTGCTTGTGCTTTGATTAGGGAACCCCGATCGAGCTAACCTCTGCTGCCTAAAATTAATGTCAGCGATTCGCGTTTACGCACGATAATGTCAGGAAATGATGCCGCGGCTTGACCAGATGCGCGAAATTAAAGCGGATCCGCACGCAATTTCGAAATTGGCGTTCATCGAGGTGAACACTTGAACTTTCCATTGAAGCGATTTCAGACGACCCTTGTATTAGGGTCATTCCGATTCGAGGGACGATTTTAGTCATTCGTTCTGTACGAAGCATAGAAGAATTCGCATACATATTTTCGACTGTCAGGTGGAGTATTCGGAGAGATTATTATTTTTTAAGAATTATATCAGATTGTTGCTCTGATAGAGTGGATAACTTGAATAATTTGAAGTTTAAATCAACTTTAAGATTCTTTAAAGTTTCATCAAGATTACTGTTGACTACTGTTAATTGACTAATATACACATTAATATTGATATTTCTCGAGGGTTAAAAAAATTCTTTTCCGATAACTGAGAAAAGAAGAAGGGTATATATATTGACAAAACGTGTGTTCAAAATCATGTGAAATAAGTTACCAACAGGTGGCTCGTCTCATTTCTGTTTATACTCGACTCACATTCCCCTCTGTATATAGGCGTCCCTTGGGTACGACGATCTGCAAACATTCTTTTTAATTTAATATTAATTTCACTCAGCAAACAACATTCGTCTCGGGTAAATAGCCACTGACACAGGCTCTAAAATAATTTATACTTACTTGAAATAACTATTTATATCTGAGAGGAACAAGAGAAACAGAACAGTATTTTTTTGAAGGGTACACCAGCCTCGTAATTAATTCTAATCCCTGGTTACCTTGAAAAGAATATTACATTTATTTTTATTCCGTAATTATCAGCAATAAACATAAATATACCTATAGGCTACATCATTCTCTGTAACATATGTATTGATCAGCAAACGTATGCTTGACATAATAATTAATTAATTGCTTCTAAAATGGGACACTTAACCAAGGAATTCATCGTAATTAATTTCAAATTTCCTCAAATGCACCACTCAAACTATCGACAGTTCTAAACTCTAAACGTTTGGCGTTCAGAATAGAATTCTACATTCGCTCAAAGCACACACCAAGGTTTTCCCAGTGGGGATCTATCCGCGATTAACGAAGAATAATCGTTCGCGAAAATAAATTTGCCCGATGGATCGCTCGAGGCGATTGGTCCACGTTAATGCGTCGATTGATTACCCATGCGGATGTTAATTCGATCTTGATTAGAACTGTTTAACTTTTAATTGGAACCCGTCGTGGCGGTAGCAATCTGTATTCTCTATCGAGATTCAACGAGATTATCTGGCCGAGGGCAAGCGCTCGGAATACGTCGGCCCGTAGGATTAACTTTCCCGGAAGTTTATCAGTTAACGCCGAGTCGAGTTACGTGAAATCAACACGGGACAAATAGCCGTAATACGAACGCCACTGTGGCGTTTTCCGGGACGATAATTGGCACAGAGTTCCGTGGTGCTGTGTCCATCAAGGAGGGGGGGGGGGGGGCGGTTATTAATCCTTGTATGGACAGGGGAACGGAGTTATTAATTACGAGGGCTCCGAGCGCGCGACATATTTTCCTCCGAGCTGTCAGTAAATAATTCTTCCATTCCATCGAGTCAACCCTTTCGCAAAACCAATAAACCACCCCTAGCGCGTGATTGACTCTGGAAAAGTTGGAGCTGGGCACACTTGACGCACGATCTAAAATCGTACGAAGTAACTAAATACTGTACTTTCTGAAGTGTTTCACCCGATCCGAATATCGACTGATACGATGTCTTCTAACAGACGAAATTGTAATTTGACTGAGTGGGTGAAACATTATTTTAGATGGTACATAGACTATTTTATTTGGAATCGAGTGAATAAGCTTGGAAATAAAATGGCCTGTGGCATCGGGTGTCGTGTACGAATGAAAAATTTAAGAAGAGAGTATTTTCCATCGGCATTCGTTCTGGATGAAATGGAAACAGCGGAGGCTGTGCAGAGATACAGATCGTATGCTTGTACGCTTCGCTGCGCATCTTGATTCGATTCCGCTTTAATATTTATATGCGATTCGCTGTAAATCCATGATTTACGAGAATCCGAGCCAATGGCGTGGCTTTCCAAAAGTGCTCAACTGTTGGCGGAGTGAATTATTTGCGAATCCAGGTACAAATACGAACAATTACAGCCATGAGTAAGCCGATTACAAATAAACAGAAAGTGGATGAGGTATTATTATATTTGACTAAGTTTGGACTCCGTCGATTCGTTGTTGTATGAAGTAAATTCACAGTTACGTGATTAACGTGCAACATTATTATTGTAATGAAGTACGGATTGTACATAATAAAATAGGATTAATATTCTAGTAGTAGCTATCAATGTTTCATGCTAATATGTTACAATAATATAAAATATAATACTAGTATGGATCATAATGCATAAATAGATGTATTATGCATGAAATGGAGCTGCGTGAACTTTATTATTACTGTAGCGCGATAATATAAGCTTGAATAAATTGTATTTCAAAAACCAAAATTAAAACTAAATCATCCATGACTTCGTTAAGTAATTGACTATAATAATCAGACATTTCCTGTTATGATTGTCCCTCACTCGGAAATCACGATCGATAGTATCCAATCCCCATGGAAGGATTAACTCGTTGGAAAGTCTTCAAGACACTGATTGAGTAAATCTCGCTTTATGATCGAGCACAAGCCACGGCGTCTTGGTCTGTCGACACAATATCTCGAAGCTGCCACGTACACCCGGAGTATTACGTACACTCACCTCGTGTCCGCGCTTCCATCGGATACCAGTTAAAGAGTGTTCACATATGATGTACAATCCTTCTTCGTTTGTGTCACGGTAATTCTTTCGCCGTTCCGCGAGACACCTCGCAGGTATGGAGAAGAATCAGGTCGAGAGAAGGAAAGCCGAAAGGAATGGCTCAGGTATTTTCGTCGCAAGATGGAACGTAATTTGAGCCTATGGATTATTTAAGTCTGGATCATTCCTTGGTCAATCGATCATTCCTTACGCTGCGTGTCGGGGATCATGGTGAAATTGAATCGTGACGAAGTCCATGAAAAAGTAGGAAGAATTCAGTCGTCGCTTTGCTGGTTTCTAGTTTGCTTGGAAAATACAAAGTTCTTTATTTTTGAAATTTTTTACATGCATGTTTCAGCGTCATAATAGAATCATCCTGCGATAACGAGGACCGTTTAAAAAATATCCCCACGTTTTTGGAACCACGCTCCAAATTTATACAGTGGAACACGCGTTAAATTGTTCGATGGGATTGCGCAGAATCGAAAATTGAGTAGCTACAAACGCGAGGAATAAAATACTTTGAACCGGAAAGAGCCTTCTTAAAGCGGGACTGAGGCGAATGTAACCAAAAGGATATAAAGATTGCGGTAGAACGGTTTCGCTTCGAGATTGGCCTCACATCTTTTTTGCCCTTCCCATTTCCGATCGAACCAGTGGGCTGTTTGCCATGACTTTGGGCTAGAAGCGATCCACCGACCTTCCACGTCGAATTGGGTCGCTGGGTTTCCTCCGTGACTTCAACGCTAAAGTGGCGGGAAAAAGGAGACCGATGATATTAATGGCGTCGCGGCGGAGCGGAATGCAGGCAGACATTTATACGAACGGGACGGCAGACAATGCTGAGGCAAAAATCTTACCACGGGAAAGGTTTAGGTAAAATTACGCTCCGTGTAAAAACTTGTCCGTTGGTGATTTGTCGCACTGCCGTGAATTAACTCTTTGTACTCGGAGCCATCTTGTTGCGGAATGGGCTAATTTGTCATATTAAACAGTGGAGCTTTGGTAGAGTGCAATTTATTCTGATGATACTTTTACGGTATTCTTTGATACGAGAAATTAGAATCTTATGTTTGTATTTTTCATACTTTTACGGAATGCTTTTCCTCATTGAAATTATCGTATTAATTATTAAAATAGAACAACTAGGGTGTTAGTCTTCATAGTTTAATTTTTTTTGCGTTATTCCATCCACCAGGCTCTTATATTCAAATAAAACAAACCTTAACTAAACGTTAAATTCAAAGTTTGACGTCCAAATACAAATATAAACACGAGATTTCAATACCCATATTGTCCAATCCTTCTTCTTTTGCTAACGCCATTTACTCCTCTCCTCGATAACGCAAATATTTGCAACAGCCAGTCGACGAACAGTGCGATAAATCGAACGCTACGCGCGAAAAGTAATAATTCTCCGGGGGGCTTTCATAACGAGAACAGGTCCTCGATATAAACAGGAAGGAAGGGACTCGAAAAGTTTCGCATTTAACTTGAAACTTCATTGGACAGCCAAAGGAAGCTTAATGGAAGAGGCAATCCGAGGCGAGACGGGGTGAGAATAGAAAGAGAAGCGTGGATTTTGTACACAGGCGTGCGGCTGACCATGAAGCCAAGAGATCACGATGGTAACAAGTGACTCTTTATTCGAGCAAATTCATTAAAAGTTTGATTCTGTCCTCAGCTTCGGATGTGCCACCCTGTCCCTCGAAGCTTCCCTCCTCCTTTTCATTTCGCTTATACGGATAACGATGTCGAGCTCATTCCGATCCGATCGCCGTTATTCGATAAACTTTTAATTGCCCTCATATTCAACGTATGAATGAATTTGCCGGAAGTAAATACGGGCCGCGATTATAGCGGACATTTATCGACGCGCACGTCTACTTGAACCTCTTCGCGGCGGACGCGAATGACACTCGAAATCGTATTGTGTACGTAACATTAAGTCCCGTTCGAAATTACTCTTATTCTACAACCACGTCTGCGACTCGTGATTAAATTACAAATATATCTTTAATCCAATAAAATTGAAAGCGACGAAAGAATAAAGTAATCAATAGATTCAATTGTCGTGTCAATTCACTCCTTCTTTCGTTGAACAGATATAGTCTGCGCTCCCGTAAAATACTCGAATCGCGCGTTGCATACTCGCCGTTTCACGTTTCGCGTTTAAATTTGACGAGATCGAGGAAATATAATTCGCATTCATATCTATTCCGTCCGTGGAATATCGCGAGGATGATATCACCTTTCTACGGCGCTTACTCGAAGCACACGGAATCGATTCGACGTTTATGATAGTTTGACCTTCGCGGCGGTAAGCCGATAACGTCGAAAGCGACGTCAAGTATTCGAATAAATTTGCCTAGATTTCCAAACTACCTACTTGCCACGTCTGGAAAATCCAGTGAGACGGATCATGCTCGCCGAATGTACGTTACACCCCGTATTATAGATTTTGGAGATCTAAGGGCGATGTACCTGTTGGACGGGCTTGCGTTAGTGTTGAAGATTATAATCTTTATTATAAGTAACAGCAATTACGCTTTAGATAAAGTAGCGCGTGGATTCGCGTATACGGCGAAATGAGTAAATCTAATACGTTGGTCGCCAAGTCACCCGTTTCACGATTCATGAAATCATGAATCATGAAAAATCGTAAACCTATTGGCAAAGGCTAGTTTTGCACCAGCACATATCGTGACTTTCGTTGTACAGTCTCAACAGTTAGAATGACGAATCGAACTAATATCAGTTTCCAGGTAAAGTATTGATATCATAGCCAAGGAATGTCAAACTAAAATCGCGTCATCCTCGACGAATCTTCAAAATACCAATTCGTTGGTCCTTGAAGCATCCTCCAATTCTCGACGCAATATCCGCTATATTAATAGCCCTAGTCGCGATACAAAGTCGCGAGGAAGTCGCGTATCAAAGTGATAGGAGTAAATACGAGGCGAAATAACGCCGACACTAGACCGAGGACGATTTCCAATCCGCTGGGTTAAATATCGGTTGCAAATTACGTATTTACTCGGTCGTAGGGGGGGGGGGGCAATTTTGCGCTCACCGTCGTATGGAATGTCGATATTGAGTTGCGTTAGTGACGGAGAGAGGGTCGAAGTGGAGGGCGAAGTCCACGGACACGCTAAAAGTCGAGGAAGGGGTTCGTTTTCAACGTTTCCACACGGCACGTGTCCGGGACGTTGAAGCAGCGAGAAAGAACGTGCCGTTGGCCTATACCCTCGGTGCTTTTATTACCGCGACTTTCATGGCCCGTGACAAAATGTTATCTGTAATTGAATCGCTAATATTTCAGCCGTGAATTGCCGCCGTTTTTCTTATTCCCTCGCGCGTGAGGAACATCCCAGATATCCCGTGGCTCGTGAAATCCATTGTTTTCCGGCAATTAAACTTCCGCGATGCAGCTCGTACAAATTATTCCTTTCACACTTTCGGGATCGTTGCACACCGCGTACGGTACATACGTCATCTCTACGTGCCCCTGGACGCCAAGCTTTTTAGCTCTTTCGACTGTTATTAAGCCCGGGGAGTTTCGTTATTGGGTGCGATTTGACGCCAGTAATTGGCGAATATTTTTCGATTCTTTTCGTGTATTCTTTTATTGCTCTGTTGGAAGTCGTCGTCATCAGTTACGACAGAGTTTCTTTCGATGAAAACTTGCTCTTTCGTCGAGTAAAAATAATTGAAAAAAATCGAAAAGCAAGGTTTTGCAACGAAACCGCTGTCACTTTGATAAAAATTAAAATTTAGAAAAATCCTCGAGATGATCCAAGTGAGACGTTGAATTGATTTCCAAGTATTCGAAACTAATTCTGATTCTCCGAGAATAATAAGCGAATTGGATGGTAATTTGCCGCGACGTCTGCGGTAACCTGGAGCAGAAGATTCGCGTGGTTGCATATGGGAATCGTGATTGCAATGTAATGTGAGTCATGGCCCATGTGACACGAATGTTGTTGCTACGATGAGGGATTAGTCGCAAAATATTTGCTTAGCACAGCTAATGCATTGCGCTGTTTCAGTCCGTACACGTGTTCCATAAAGTATAATAAGCTTACAGCGAGATAACCGAGCCTGTTTAGGTTGGGATGGATGATTTCGTTAGCGACACATGTGCATACGTACCGAGGAGCATCAGGGTCGAATTTTGGGCTGTCGAATGGTATTAAATCGCTAGAATTACCAAGCAAGTAAGTTTGACCCAAATATGTGGAGCATCTTTTTAAAATTAATAATGCTTTCGTCACAATTTCTGTCGTCAATTATTGAAATAGAACTATGGTAACCTAGAAAAATCACCAATGACCTCACTATTTCATTTATGTTAACTAAGCATCAAGAAAACATGGATAATTCGTATAATTCGGGCGCATAACAATTTTTAATATTATTTAAGCACGTCCAACTGCTAATCAATACTCAGTTAATCCGCAATTCCATCTGAACTAGATTCTAAATCTGAAAACATCAATTGAGCTTTTATATTTAAAAATGGAGCAAGTCCGCTTTAAAAAAAATGAGTTATTATAAATATGAAGAGAAGGTATCGACGTTACCGTTAACTCATTCTTTTTTAAAAGTGGACTTCCATTTCAAATATTCCACTTTCAAATATAACAGCTCAATTATTAAGCAAACACTGTTTTTATTACACACTAACTCACTCGAAAGAGTTCTTGTAGAGACCAGTGACGCAAATCCAACAAATTGAAACGAATTTGATTCTTCTTGGCTTCGGGAAGCTAACAAAGATTTCCCATTTTTCATAGCGATTTAATTCCTTAACAGCCCCCGCGAACTATCGCCAATCTGTCATCTTCATTGCTGCGCGTTCGCAACGTTGCTATATAGTTGTGTTTCCCAATGTGAGAGAAATTGTAGCCATCGTTCATCGTTTGACTGTCCTTAGAACGACGCACGGCAATCCTTCAAGCATTCACGTTCGGTGACGTTCATTGATACTCGTTGATACTTAGGCGAGATCGACTTCGTGTCGATGCTTATGTGTTTTTGTTAGCGATCCGGGAGCAACACGTTCCCTTGCTCACTCCCGATCGAGATATACTGCTGGTCATATTTCTTCGCCAGCTCCGACATTTCGTATCCAGTTTTATTTATAAACTGCCTTGGCAATTCGTTCTCACGCGTGTAAAGTACGCGTCTGACCAGAGCGATAAATCTGTTACGAAAAGTACTAATCGAAAACCCTGGAAAAATTGGTCGATAGTGTTTTTAAACAGTTACTATATAACATTTTTGAAATAGCTTCATTCTCTCCTAAAATATTTAACCATTCCGATTTAAACGAAACACCCTGTAAATACATACATGCATAATGAATCTAGACGTTTAGAGTGTAAGTTTGAGTTCTTCCCAGCACGTACGTTAATTTATTCAATAGCGTGTTTAACTTTCTTAGCCTGGAAAGTTCTACAATACGTAAAAATAAATACCAGCCAGCTTTTCTGGGATTTTCGATCGCTATGCGATGGTTTCGCAGCGTGTTTGTTCCCATATCGGTTACGCTTGCTGTGGTTACGCGAGAGCGATCCCTTGGGGGCGACCCCGCGGTTATGGCCGTCAGTTCGTCAGCGTTTTTCTCATCCCTGGTGTTTCATAGTCTCTGCGACCACTTACTCGTCCGTGTTTTCCGCATCACGAGCTCAGATAAACAGAAACGTCTAGGTTTTTATTGGATCCGTCGATCGACCGCGCTTGACTTGGCTCCGCGGAGTCGCTGATGTTTAGCTTGCATTAAACTCGTTGGAGAATGGCGAATCGTTTAAGACGTTTGTCATTGTTTACTCGGTATCTCGTTGTTTTAGCAATACTATAAACATTCCAATTTTCACCGCTGAAGCTATACTTCATTTCGCGCGCGGACTACGTTTATTTTATCGAATCAATTGAACGCGAGGACTTGCGAAGTATAGGAGATAAAATAAATGTCCAATTTTTCTATCATGTTTCAAATGTAGAAAATAGTAATTTAATTCAGGAGACTGAAAGCAGCCTTTCAAAAATTTCCTTGAACATCTAATAAACCCTAGTAACAAATTCATTCCGGTAACTTGACTTTTATATAATTTTTTCGAGGCATGCTGACCATCGTAAACATTTCTTTATTGCAATATGAATTTGACATTTATTTCCTAGCGCTATTGAGGCATCGGAGGCGGGGAAGTGTTTCGAAGCTAAAAATCTGCTTGGAACGGCGCTTCCTGGTCATAAAATTCTAATTTCAGACCGTGGGGCTCTCGTTCGCGTGGTCTTCTTGTTTGAAACTCGAATTTCCAGGACGCGCGCCGTTTTTGTATGACTCGTCGACATTTTCCCCCCTCGGCCTTCCAGACCTCTGAACGCCTGTCTGGCTGACCGTCAATCAATTTATTCGACACCTACCTTCAAATACTACGTTCTCGCGCTGGTACTAATTTAAAATATTTCGCGGCTACGTTATGGCCAATTTATTTTTTTTATTGAATCAATGATTTATTTTAGACAGATTGTTATAGAAACTTATTTTTGGAATCTGTAGAACGTGACATCGTATAACTGCTTTGTCACTGAATCAGTAGTTTTACATAATAAAATGGTTGCATGTGTAAAGCTTATTAATAAATGATAGGTAGTTCTATCGTTTATTTTTATATCGTAAGAGATGTCAAGAAAGCAAAGTCTTTAGCTACTTTATTCTTAATTATTTCGATGATCTTATAAGCTTATTTTGAAGATCATGGACTTTTCAAAAAAAGTCCATGAGAAAGAATCAATTTTTTTCATGGCAATGAACCAGAATGACGCGTCGTAGAAAGTTTCACAATTTACGAACTTCGAAACCTCCGCGTCGGCTCGACACATTTTCCGCGGCTGATCCAGCGAATCAGGCGTAGTGTGTGCGTTTTCGATCCCCTCAAATATTTGACGTACTTTGCATAATAATTGACAAACTTTGAATACGCGGACGAAACATGGTCACGGGCACAAACGCTTCGAATAATTAGAATTCCCTGCTCCACTTGTTTTCGAAAATATCCTTTTTTTTATTTTTTACAGAATAAGGCATACATTAGAATATATATAAAGTGTGTTAGACACTATGGTATCTCTTAAAAACTTTAATTCATATTTGATTTATCAACGTAATTCTGTAGTGTGTTCTTTAGTGTTCGCAGAGATCATTTTATTGAAACCGAGTCAATGAACATTAATTATTATATACGGGGCACAAAATCTAATAATTAATTCAACAATTCTATTTGCCAAAATTACTCTTCAGCACCTCCTGAATTCGACCTATCCTGTTAACGCCTCTTTAATTAACTCAAAACGTCACTCTATAGTTTGTAGCCATTTTAACGCCCCCTTTAAAAGATTCAACTGGTTCCTAGGGGTGGCGCAACCCCTTACGAGGGGAATCGCTGCGTTATAACACGAAGGGACGAGCAAACCCAGTGGGTCATTTCGCTCGTTCCCTACCCGTTCCGCTTACTCGTTGTTTGTTCACCACTGCGTTTACTCGCATCCGGCTGGTCATCTATTATAGGGTTGATACCTACCGACCGCGGGTCTGGTCAAACAAACAACAACGATTTGCTGCTGGTCCCCTAGAATGTGACGTATTCGTATTAGAATCACGTATCGCGGATCGGCAAATAGCTATCGGTAAGTTTTATTATCGTTAGCGATGCCGCCAATTATCGCCGGATTGAATTCGATTCACGCGGCCGCGAGATAGTGTTTGCTGTCGCCAGAATTTGGCACCGAGTCCGTCGCTATCGTTGCGCATTTGCATCTCGTTGGCGGAAAAATTCCAAAAATCGACCGGCCGAAGTGGTAATCTCCTGTAATCTCGCCATTTACGATTTATTTTTATGAGGATTTAGGTCAATTTTCGTTGTGAATAGCGTTGTATTGTTCGATTCTGGCGTTAACTAATATATAGTAAGAATATTTAGTTATACTATCATTCATGTACTATTATTAATATTGGTCCTTTTTGTACAATTTAAAATTCCTCTTTGTTTCTTTTCAATGTAGTTGTAATTTTCATTTTAAACAGTATCCTTGCTACCCTACGATCTATTGTATCTGTATCCATTTACACCATTGTTAGCTCTGCAATTACAACAATATTATTCAGGCAATTAATCATTCAAATAGATAGTGGTTGTATATGTAGTAAGTCTATATAATTCTACTGTTCGTAGTGCTCCTATTTCAAAACAACCCTCAACACTATTAACATATCCATTACAAATCTCGGTACCAAAACCGTAACTAGACAAAATTAATTCACCGAAAGGAGAGCAGGGAATAATTTTCGTCGGAAACACCAGATCCTAAAAACCAGGTCGTAAAAATTACTCTAGCCCAGTATTTCCTACCGCGTGCGTCCATTTCGCGCATCGACAGGTCGCCTAATGCGCTGTCGAACGTATAACTTTGCCACGTTCGGCGTGTTTGGCAAAGTTTCGACGGGCGGGGTTACGTTTCCATGGAAAACGTACTTTTAACCGGTCGTGATGGATGCGAAACGAAACAACAAGATTATGGAGGGATCCAGCTGCCGTTGCAATTACGTCGTTCCATCATTTGGAAACTCGCACCTGGAGAAAGGTGATGGAACAGTCTCGGGGAGTCATTCGGACGGATCCGTTATTAATGTTGCTGGAAAACGCAACTAACGTCTGAAAGCAGGACTGCGAACGTGTCCCACGCAATATTGTGCGCGTGGCGTCGAGCTGGGAGGACTGCGTTCCCGAAAAGCTCGTCGAGAATCGTCCCGGCGCACAGATTGCAACAACGTTCGCGGAGTTCGAACGTAACGAAATTTCGGAATTTCGCGCTAGGACCGTTCATTTCGTGCCTTGCGTCGCCGCGTTTGGAAATAAACGCGATGTTACGGTGGCGCTATTTCTATTTTGCGTTGTACCGTTGCGCGACTAACGAATCGTTTCCGTTACACGTTAATTATGATACTACGTTCTGGTGCCTACGGCCAGAATACTTTACGAGGTACAATCTTCTGCTTGGTGGAAGCTATTTGGCTAACTTAATTGATGTTCGTTCCGCGGGGTTTCTGCGTACGTGCAAAACTCAACGATGGTGTTTTACAACGCGATGAGTATGTGGTGTATTTTATATTTTCAGATTTGACAGCGACAATAATGACGTAATCGTTTAATGATGTTTGATATCGTTTTATGTGTTTGATGCGAGGATAAAGGATCTCTTAAGACGGAAGACAGAAAATAATGTTGAAGTACATGTAATAATTGATTTTCTGAATCTAGTTTATAGTTTGTTTGAAAAAAAGTACGCTTTTAGACTTTGAAATTAAACAGCTTATTGTATTGACTTGATGTTGCTATTATGTTATATAATTTTATATATTATCTGACATGGAATGAAAGAAATAACGAATTGATAGGTCTGATCAGTAGTTGATGAACTTTTACGACGACAAGAAATGGCGTCTTTTCGAATTGATTAAAGTATTTGATTGAATGTGTTCCATAGGAAAGAGTTTCATTTTCATTAACTGTGCAGCATGGGTCGTTCGTGGGTATCAAAGCAGATAGTGGGAATATAAGGTTCCTTCTAGGACAGTTTAATTAGTTCAATTTGGAGAAAACGAGTAACCAAGTGGGTGGCTAATTTTTGCTGTGCTACAGCTGACAGTAATTGGTTCCATCTAATGGTAAAAAACACCATCTTCATCGGAAATAGAATCTACGGAAGTGACTATTGTCTTACAATTTTAAACCTTGGTTTCGTGTGTACTGGATTTGATGCTCGTTCCTCGTAGTACACTTTTCTCTCAATAACAATTATTTATCTATCTCTAAATATATATATTTAGAGAATAAATAATATATATATATATATATATATATATATATATATATATATATATATATATATATATGTATAACTTTTATTTCTTTGTATAATATAAAAGTTCAAATTTGTGCATCTATACACCCTGCTTTTCGTCCAAACAACCACAACAAAATTTATAAACTATATCAAATCCGAATGCAGAATTCTCCGCCGCAACACAAGCACGAGCAAACATCGTTTCAATCATACGCATTCGTAGCAAATATTGCCTCGAAGTTCGAAATCGTACACAATAAAAAGAGTTCTCGAAATGCAGAGGGTCAATTGAACGCAGAAATGCGTATTGCATCGCGGAGAATTGCCTTTTTACTCGACTACGAAGTTAGGTTCGTATCGTACCTACCCCATGACGCTCCAATGAGTTTCAATTTTTCGAATCGAGATTTTTATTTGAACTTTACGGAACCAAACGGAAAATGGAAGCAACCAAACGTTCCAACGCGTGCTCGTGGACGCGAATTTCATTATCGCATACGTTGACGTCCGTAGGTCGGCGTTGAATTCAAATTTTTAATATTCGCTCACGCGTTATCTGCGAAATTTCTTTGCACGCAATTCTGCGATCCTCTGGTTCCTATGCTGTTGGTTTCGAGTTTTCAGAAATTTGAAAAATGACAAATATTCCAACCTCGGTGTGAGATTTTTTAAATTTTGTTTGTAACTCTTGAATTTTTATAATATTTCGCGGAATGAAAATGTTACGAGAGTTAATTATTGAACTCATTTATTAAATAACATCTTTGAGTCTTTCAGGGCCCGGTTCGTAAATGGTAGAATTATTGTATAATTGCATCATTATAAAATTTTCTAAAGAAACGGTAATATATAATTTTTAATAAAATCCACGAACCGTGGAAACCCAACAAAGGAATTGCCCGAATTCGAGGGAAAATTTGCAAAAGATTTGTGTAAATTAATTTTTTTTATTATTGAATTTTCTTTGATCATCGTTATTAACGTTAGCAGCGCGGACTGATTAATGAAACGGGCTTTTTCAGTGTTCGGGGAACGAATATCGGATATAAAATGCATTCATCGCAGCGATCACGAAATTCTCCGTTGCGAGCACTGGCAACGCCCGAAATCCAGTAGCGTTCGTGATTAACTGCAATTAAGAAAGTAAGTAAGGCAGAAGTTAAGCGAGAGGGCATGGAAGGAATTTAATTTTGGACGCATCAAAGTTTTCTAATAAAATGCTCCGCTTTGGAATCGTTTAAACCTCTCGTGTACACCTGTTCTACTGAAATAGGCAATAGGGTATTGCCTTTGGCCCTTTGATAGCATTTTTCCGCGATCTGTTTATCCCGTCGCGCCGGTTAGCCCGTCATTTAAGGGAGCTTTCTGCTTTGGATCTATAAGGGAAGCCATTTCCTGCTAAATTTTTTGCGTTAACTTTCTGACAAATAGCTTTCGTGTAAGAGTCATGAATCTAAAAAGGATATGCTTAGTATTCATTTCACGTATCTTATGAGTAAACCTAATTCATCTGAACTGGATTATTCAAAGTACTGTAAAATACAAAGTATAAGTGAATACATAGTAAGTTAATTTAAAATTGTATAAAAGAAATACTCTAATGGAGGGTTTTTTTTTCAATTCATTAAATAAAGTACTTCAAGTATTCCACTACATTATTGATCTATACCTAAATTTTCACAAATTATTTTATACGCATTACAATAATGTTATATTTTCTAGTGTACACAGAATTTATATTTCTAAAGATGGCCTACATTTATAAATGCAATTATTTACTATTAATTAGACTACATTCCAGGAAGCACGAAATTTCTTCTTCAAACTAACATTGGAATATCGATATCTAAACATTCATGTCCTAGAAAGTTTATCCATAACATTCGATCAGTAAACCACCCAATATTGATGCACAAATGCGTTATTTTGCAGAGGTTCGACTGCGCCGCCAACTAGTAATTCGTTAATAAACATGTCCCTCGCCAAACGGTTTCCATATTTCCACACGCGTTTACTCGCTTTACAGGATCAAAATTATACTTTCCGATTCCTCTGCGTGCAGTCGTTTCGTGTTTTAAACCACTACGAGAATCGCGGTACCTCCGATGCCTTCCATGCATAAACCTGTAATGTTACGGAAAACGAGGAAAAATGGTGAAGGAAAATAAAATAAAATAGAAGAAAAGGGCGTGTACACCGTTCCTGGAGAGGTTGCAATTAAAACACTATACAGGCCGCAATAGCGGAGCGTCGCGGGTATTAAACGACCGTGTCTCATCCCCCTTATTGTATTCCATTTTAGCGTAGTAGCCCAATTTTACTATTTTACGGACGACGAGTGGGTGTGCGCACTCTGGTACAACGGACCGAGAGGGAAATGCAATTTCGGGGAAATCGCCAAGGGGCCATGCACGCCGGTTGGTTACGAGTGTAGCCCCCGTCGGCGATGTGGGTCAGCAAAAGCGTAGGCGGCCACGCATCGTTCCTCCCCCTCCGATCAAACCCGCACTCGTCAGCCGTAAAAACATTTCGTCGTTCGGTCGCGTTTTTTTTTCCCACATGTTGACCCCTGTACGACGAGTACTCGTTAAATCGCGAAGAATTATTCGCCCCGTGACGCTTTGTTTGCTCTTTGATCACGAGTTACGACCGCGACGTGGCGAACTTTTGATTTAACAGAGCGATAAAACGTAGTTCTTCCGGAACTTTTTTTTGTAACCGAACGACCGAACGGAGATTTTTCTAATTTTTATCGCGGCGAGGTAATGGATCGAGGACGCCCACAAAAGAGTTTTACGGCCGAATGTGTGTGGGTTGGTGTATTTTCATTATTCTCTTTCGCAAACTCTTGATTTTTGGCTGGATTAACGGTGATATTACTTGGATTACAACTTTTTAACGATGTTAAATATTAAAAAATGTTTTTTTTTTCTTTATTATATTTCATCATTTTTTTTTATAGTTTGGTTATTTTTACATCTCTCGAAATACATAAAAATATCTTTATACCGTACAAAACAATTTAAACCAATATAGATATTAAAAATATAAATGTACTAAAAAAAATTGAACAAAACAATTTAAACCAATATATATATTAAAAATATAAATATACTAAAAAATTGATGATTAAAAATCAGCATCCTGTCAATATACAACATGACAATTGTTGCACGAGTATCATTATTATTAATACATTAATGGAAAGCAGGAGATCCTGACCTCATGTTGGACGAATTTACCTCCCAGACATTTGTAGCTTTTTTCTTATCAAAAAGAGACCAACGTTGAAGAAGGAAAACTCGAGATAATTAATTGGCATGGAACCGTTGAATCTCTTGGTATGCGCGCGGCAGAAAATTCGGCCGCGAAATATAAAACTGGGGAATTTAATGCGCGTTACGTGAGGGCGCGAACAATAAAGTGCGGCCGTCGTCGCGGTGTGTAAAACTCTGAAGATGCATGTACTACGTGCCATTGTTTGCGTGTTTTTCATCGGGTACATTGTTTTTGCCCGCGGAATGTTCCCGCGTTATAATTTGTTACTAAAACAACGAATGAGGCCAATATACGCCTCATTAAGCGCACGCTACGTATCATAAATGGAATAATATATTAATTCATTGGAAAAAATGTCGAATAAGACTCTGTCCATTAGAAGATTATATTCTTAATACTCGGTAGACAGGGCTTGAATAAGAATGTCGTCGTTCTTAACAACAGGAAGGGAATTAGATTTTTAAGGAATTTTATATTTTCGCAGCTCATATGCTCGTGCCCTGTTTGAAAATAAAACTTTGGTTGAAGAGAGATCAAATGTAAATCAGAATAAAGTAACGCACTTCGCCAAGGTGTAAGTGCAATATTCGCATAATGCAGCAAGTATCGCGTGACAATGCGGTCACAATGAACGAATTTCGCGTCGCGCCGAAAGTATCGCATTTTGTAAGCCGAGTAGAATTTTCGCTTAATATACGCGGCACATTTCAGGACATGCTTGTAGCTCCGCAGTAATTGAATGGTGTTACGTAACAAGGAGTTGCCTTCGTAATATCGAATAGTCTCCATGACTCAACAAAATCACGGTTCCAACCGAAATCACTATGCGGTACGATAATGCATCGGGCGAAACTCCCGGGCGACAACTTTCGTCCATTTCTGCCGCAATTCTATTGAATTATACCGATTGTTCGGTGTTGTGGCCTGTTGCGTAAAGCTTTGCAATTCTGTGGCATCGGGTATACGGGAGTCATGTAACTGTCATTTTACGAGGATGCAGGAAAATATGTTGCATGCTGGTACTGCGGCGCAAAGTTTCTTTTTATCGAGTTTATTCTGTGTGCAATCATTACACATACCGATAGATACACTGTGTACATTGTACAATTAAAGACTGATATTTCTACGGTTTCAAACAAACATTACATTTATATTTCAATTACTCCCTTGGAGAAATAAATGTTACAGCTATTACAAACATTGAAAGTGAAAGGCTGTTTATTACTTGTGTACATATGTGGATGTATTTTAAATAAAGTTTTACGAAAAAGTTTTACGGTGTGTTAAACCTATAGTTTATATCAGTGTGCCCATGCGATTATCGTAATAACTCACAGATATTTAACAGCAATTCCTTTAAACTGTATTTGTAGGAGTTTAAACGAAAAATAAGGCACGGGGATTCGAAGCCACGATCCTCGGATCCACAGTCGATCGCTTTACCTACGCGACCAATCCCGTGCCCTACTTTTCGTGTTCTTATTTGACTCCTTATTGTTGGGTATGGGAGGCGCGGATACTACATATTTGAATCATATTTTATCTGTAATAACAAACTATGCCGAATAAATTTATTCCATTTTTGTTAGGCTCGAACCTACGCCAGTAATTAACGTCGAATGTTTAACCTAACGATACCTAGACGAGAATATAACGCGACGAGTGCCACGAGGCAAACGAAACGTTTTTCCCAGGTCGCTTACGAGATATATTAAAGATCAGATCGACAAACGTAATCAGACAGACGACGGATACTAATTAGCTCGTCGCAAATTTATTTAATTTCCAGCCACTACTCTTTTCGTGACGACGGATTCGAGGGGCGTTTGATCGATTCCACGCTGCACATTTCGCGTATCTGACGATTCTCGATGATTCGTATGCTTGAAGTATGATAGAAGTAGATAATAATAATTGTAATATGTACGATAAATGTATAATATCACTATCATGATCGTATTCAAATAAAAATACGAACTTATAAAACAAAACAGTATGGTCATGTTGTCATGAGCTCCACGAGTATGGTTGATCGATATTAGGTATTTTCGATCCATTCGGTGGCCTGTAGTTTGCCAACGATTGAGAACTTTCCCGCCATTCTCACTTCGGAACTCGATATCCGAAAACTGTTACAAACTAATTTTTAGTTTCACCCTTCGAAAATTCCAGGGTTTTATGGCACCTTGGAGCGCTATGACCGTGGGACACTCGATAATCCCGAACTCTGGAATATTCCTCCAGATAAGAATAATGATATTCCTGTCTACAACAAAAATAATAATAATAATGATAATAACAAGAATATGATTAACACCAAATAGACCAAACTTGAAACTATCATCAAAACAACAAACTTTGCCCGTCGTGAGCCACAGTAACCTGCCAGGAACTTACATCCCTCCCTCCATTTTTTTACTCCTTCGTTTTTCCCTCGGTAGGCGACTTTCGCCGCAAATTGCGGTGTTCGACTATTTTTCCAAGAAGCCCGCGAGTAAGTCCTCGAACGTGCAAACATATGGGAAAGGGAGGCACCTAATGCAATCACGACGTAAATGGTCGCGAAAGGGGATTACCTTTCCCCGTCGCACTTTGACGTCGCATTAGAAGTCTCCGTCGAAGATCTCTACTCTTGCATTTTCAGGACGAACTCGTAGAAGGAAATACGTGTTGTTGAGACGTGTAAGCGTCGTCACCTAGATGCCACGACGACGAGCATAGATCCCCCGCGTAAACTGTACATCCCAGTGGCTTTATGAGTCGTCGTCAACGAGCTTGAATTTACAAGGTTGGCTCCCATTGCTCGCGAATTCGACGCCCAAGATGCCGGGGCGTCTTGGCGTCGTGAGGTCTTTCACGGGCATAAAAATTCCTCGGCGTTCCTCGTACGTCATTCCCGGGCATGCTCGAGGCAGCTTAACGCGGAAAGTTCGACTGCTAGTCTGCCAAGTCAATATATTCGTCCTTGCTGCCCCGTGGCTCGTTTCTTTTCTATCCGTTCCTACGGTCGTTTCACTCTCTGTTAGCGCAACCCCCTCGCGGCAGTTTCGAAGGAAATTCGTGGCTGGTTCGACTGGCGTATAAGTTTGTTTAAGTGTGTTGGAGGTACAGGTATTGGAGGATAACAGTGATCGAACTTTTCTTATTTTAGTTTCAATCGTGTTGGTAGATACTTTCGTGGAAGAATAGCTTGGTGTTTCGAATGTTTCAGGACTCGTAATGATTATTCTGGAGGGGTGGATTTACTTAGACACTTTGAATAGGAAAAGGTAATTGAAACAAATAGAATCTTTATGTGTATGATGTAGGTGATAGTTTTCTTTTGCAATGTAATGTCATAATACTATTACTATCAGTTTTTGTTGAAGAAGTACGTTGTATAAACTAAGGTCCAAAGTGT